>NC_092864.1:40752867-40827433 GCF_032062135.1 Pyxicephalus adspersus | reverse complement strand
GTTTTGTTTTGCAGTTAGAATTGTTTCTAGGTATGTGTGGGTAGCAAGGATGGCATCGGGCAGATGTTGGTGCCAGGAAATGTCCTAAGCGCCAGTTGTAATGCCCACTGTATTGTTGATCAGCTTTGAAGGGTGCCTTTGTGATTAGGCAGAGGGCATGGCGTGCCAAGGAATGTGAGTGGGCACCGAGTCCCGACCCTTTTTCCATCACACTCTTCTCTCTTCTCTGGCAGTGGTGCGCACAGACAGTTTGAAAGGTCGGAGGGGTCGCTTGCCATCCAAGCCCAAGAGCCCCCAGGAGCCGTCTCCCCCCAGCCCCCCGGTGAGTTTGATCAGTGCCCTAGTGAGAGCCCACGTCGATTCCAATCCGGCAGTCAGCAGCCTGGACTATTCCAGGGTAAGTGGGCTGGAAATGGCAGCCTGAATAGGGCACCATTACGCATAATTTCTATGTACCCCTAAAGTGACCATGGGACATTAAGTAGAAGCCTCTGCTGCTATAGACATCTTATGTCATGCCATGAACTGTATTGAATAAAGTGACCAATTCTACCTGAATTCCTGCAACTGATATATATCGGTGATTATGATGTCTGGGTCCTAGTTTGTAGACCATGTAGCGATTACTAAAGTCGCAGCCATTAAAGAGTTTTACTACTGTTCAAAGTACCGTCAGCATGGATCACATTGTTTAGTTCTAAACAAAAATACACTTTTACAGAACATTCTGGCTTATTTGGTTAAATATAAGAAGCTTTAGGAATTGTAAGTGGGTACTACAGACATAGCCCAGCCCAAATGTTGATTATAGTTGCTGTGCTTGAGTGCAATGCTTGCTTTGCAATAATATTTCCATATATATAGAAGAAAAACGTTCTCCATGCTGCAGGAATTTAACAAATCTGAATAAAACCTGAAAAGTTAATAAAAAGCCTGTGCTGAATTTTTTCTAGTGCCATGTCATTTACTGACTGTCCCACACTATGGGGACTTTGAAAGCTAAATGTTTGCTATAGACGTGTATGTTGATAAAGGTTTACGTGCGGCCGAAACGTTGGTCAAAACCTTTGTTCAGTCCATTAATTGCAATTGTTTTTTTGAGACTTTGTACATCTATAGCAAAGATAAACATCTTTTGTAGCAACTTGCAGGAGCTCCCAGACCCAATTCACACATTGTGTCACCATCCATGGTTACATTAGCAGCGCAGGCCTCCTTTGTCCCTTGCTGGTCACAGATCTCAATTGTTTCAACTTTGACAATTACGCGTTAGGTAATAGCGAAGCTCATTAATTTTTTTTTATCCTTTTTGTTTTTTTTTTCCAGTTTCAAGCTAATCCAGAGTTCCAAATGAATGGAGATGACACTCAACATATACAACAGTTTTATGATTTGTTGACCGGTTCTATGGAGATCATCAGAGGTTGGGCTGAAAAAATCCCAGGCTTCTCTGAGCTCCACAAACAGGATCAGGACCTTCTGTTTGAGTCGGCTTTCCTGGAACTCTTCGTCCTGCGGTTAGCATACAGGTAATTCCCAAATTAGGTTTTAATTGTTATATAAGCAACCCTCTTTTCAAGGTCAATTGATTTGCATTTTATTGGCTCACTGGTAATTAGGAGTCTTTTAATCGCCCATTTATTATTCTGATACTAATTAGTTTTTGTCTTTTTTTCTGATTCCTTTTTTTTAATTAACTCCAGATCTAACCCAGCTGAGGGCAAACTCATCTTCTGTAATGGGGCAGTGTTGCACAGGTTACAGTGCGTCCGTGGCTTTGGCGAATGGATTGACGCCATTGTGGAATTCTCATCCAATTTACAGAGCATGAACATTGACATTTCAGCCTTTTCCTGTATTGCTGCTTTGGCGATGGTCACAGGTGAGTTTTCAAGGCTTCGCTGCAAATAAATATTTCCTTCTGCCTTTTTATTGTTCTGCAAGCAAGTCTTACTTTTCTTGAAACTTTTTTTTTGCGCAAATTGCGCGCAGTTTGTAATTTTTTCCTTTTGCTTCTTCAGAGAGACACGGACTCAAGGAACCCAAAAGGGTGGAGGAACTTCAGAACAAAATTATCAACTGCCTCAAGGACCATGTGACTTTTAACAACGGAGGCTTGAATCGCCCCAACTACCTTTCCAAACTTTTAGGGAAATTGCCTGAGCTCCGTACACTTTGCACACAGGGTCTCCAACGCATTTTCTACCTAAAACTGGAGGACTTGGTACCACCCCCAGCTATCATTGACAAACTTTTCCTGGACACTTTACCTTTTTAAAACATAGACATTTCAATGGACTCAATGGACAAATAACTTCAGACTAAAGGGACTCTACCTGTGAAATAAAAAAAAATATATATGCAGTTTGGGTGCCAAATTGCCAACAGCGAACTTGTGGTATATGCGCCAGAATAAGCAACTAGCACTGCAGGAGCCAAAAATAAAACGGACTCTGCCTGCTGCCCTCAACACCTGACATCATTCCTAAACTTCATCTCTTTATTCCTTGATTAGTGCATCAATGAATGACCTCAATCGATAGTATTAAGGTGACCAATCGCATTGCCCCATTTTAGAGACATTATATGATTTTTTTTTATTTTATTTTTTGTTTGTTATAAAAGCTGTAAGATATTGTGAAAAAACAGTTCAGTGGATGGCATGAAGGAAAAGGCTTGTACATGTATAAAATACAGTTTAGCTATTTTTAATCATTTTGTGCCTATTTATGAATAAATATTAAACCGATTCTACAAGCTGTGTTTGCAAAAAAGAAAAAAAAAAAGAAAAAAAGAAATATAAATATGAATAAAACATATTGCATAAAAGCATGTTTATACAGTACTAGATCGGAAAATCTTATAGGCATTTGCTTCTTCAGTGATGTCTATATTATATAAATAGTATACAGACACTATGTAGTCTGCTAGATTTTATAAAGATTGGTAGTTATTCGAGCGTCAAAAAATGAAAACATTTTCTCAATTGTACAATACATAGGCACAAGTATTACAGAAATACCAAGACACAGGACACAGCATTGTTTGTAAGTGTCCAACATTCCTTGTTTGTAAGTGTTGTATGTACTGTTGATGTTAATACAAAATTTATACAGTATCTTACTTTTTTGTTGTCTATGACTAAATTAAAAACTTGCATGCAACAGCTTTGAACGGTTTCCAAGGGTATCCTACAAGAGCCCAGTGGAAATAATGAGCACTTTGATTTTTATTTTTTATTGTCTCCAAGAAAATTGTCAGTTAATATATTATTTCATTGTTTGGAAGTAAAATTTGTAATACTGCCATCCTCACCTCTAGTATGCTTGTTTGACATTCTTCTTCTTTTCATCGTTTGGAACGTTTGCAGCATTGGTTGGGTTTTGAAAGTGTTTAGATTGTGCATAACGGTTCAAAGAATTACAGAAAAAGATGATATTTTTTTTAATCCTTAAAGAGTAATAGAGCGGTGGTTCAATATTGCAGGTATTTGTATTTTTTATTACATAGGTATTATTTTATTTTAAGTTTCAAAATGGTTAGCAATCTAGGCGCATTATTAGGAGCAATATCATAATAAAATTCAAATTCTAAGATTATGGTATAGGTGATAAATTCAAATACAATTAATAGAATTTTATTATAATTATAGAAAATAAATCAGTTATGAATACATTGATCGAAAACTCAGGCTAATGGACATAGTAAAGCTGTATGTTATTTTTCACAAAAAAACTATTAGAAAAACAAAACAAAACAGGTTAAAACAGAAACCTGTTAATTTAACACAGAGATAAATGTAAAATATATCCGCTCGGCATTTAGATTAGCACTGAACAACTCTTTATCTGATAATCCCGTACTATTATGATGTCTTATAAAAACGTTTCTAAGATGTAAAATCTATTGCGTCAACTCAGCTTGCAAATAGAAGGTTCATTGTTTTTTGCTTATCCCTTGCAGGCAAATAAAAAAGTATTATCCCTGGGAAGAATAATTCCTAGTTATTAAGTTTTTTTTTCAAAAGGAGCAATGATCATTCCCTAAAATAAAACTACACAAAATAACAAATACATCAATTTATTTTTTAAAAATAAAGTCGGTAGTCAATGTTCTATCAATGCATCCAGACTTCATCCCTGTTCTGATCTGTTTTCATTTTACAAGTCCCATCGTCATTTTTATACCCCCATAAACAGAACATTGAATTTTTGTAGAGGGAATATTTTACTGTTGTCTGCATTCAGTTTTAAACCGTTTGCCATCCGTTCCATCAAACGCCGTTTGCGTTTTGTTAACGGCTGAAGATTGCATTTTGTGTGTTTTAGGAGCATGACACCCCCGATGGTTTAGGGACAGGATCGATGAAAATAGTAAGGTCAATTCAGAAAACGTTTATCAAATCTACAAGGAAGCATTTACAGAAATTGTTCTGCTATTTGAGCTTGCAAAAGTATTTTTTTATTTTCTCATTTTATTTTATATTAGATTTATCTTATCGATCTTTTTCTCTAGATCTTGCAGCATGCCCATTTCCCCTCTTCATTTCTACAGCCCTGAGCCCTCTCTATTTAGAAAGGAAAGATCAATAGTCATGATTGAATACAAATATTTACCTGGTCGCCCCCCTCTAGCCCCCGCAGAACTATTAAAGGGTCCAATTTAGGTTCTAATCCCTTTTGAGAACAAGTATATAAAACATCATGGATTATTTTTATCCCGAGATGAAAGTTTCTTTTGTCCTTTTCCTGCTCTCTGGGAGAATCGGGAGACAATTTTGGAAAAACAGAAAACTTAACATCTCTCATTCACAACTCACTAATACAATAATGCAACTCCCAAATGAAGCTATTTAACTTCAGCCATGTGTAAAAGACATCGCACTTGTTACAAGGGAGTCATTATTCTTTCCAGCTTGTACTTTTTGGGAAAATACTCTTATGTAGTAAATACACACCTTCCAGGCTCTGTGCAAGTGCAGAGCTGCTACTGGTAAAGGAAAACTTTTAATGCAAAGGTGACCTATTGACTGAAGGATACGTTTTGAAAGCAGTTATTAAAGTATATTATTACAGTTTAATAATGCAATGCATTTGAGATTAAAAAACAATTGGAGTAAGGAGCCCTTTAAGGATGGGGGTACACACACACATACACACACAAATTTAGATTGTAAGCTCCTTTGGGCAGGGTCCTTTACCTCCTTTTGTGTCATTGTTTTATTTGTCCATCATTTGCAACCCCTTTTTAATGTACAGCGTATGCATAATATGTTACCATACAACATAAATATTATATGGTATAAAAAAAATGAATCGATTACAATAGTAAAAACGTGAAAGTTTATGTGCAATGAAACCAATTTCTATTTCTAGACTTTATAATCTAGGGTCTGATTTATTGTCAGTAGCACAATCCCCCACCTGTCCAATAATCTGGCCCTTTATTGTATTCTATAGGTTCCTAATTGTTGTATATTTACATTTATTTGGGATCTGATTATTCCAGAGTTTTGACATCCTATCCTTTTTGCAGTGTACATATACATCCAGATTTCTGCCCCCAATCCCTTCTGCAGTGTGCTATCCCAGACAGCTGTATGTCTGCTTTTATTACACCAGGGTTTACAGTGTAATGTGCAACTTCCGCTTGACTTCACCAATCAGTATTTTTTTGTTTGCTCTCATCTGGCTGTATGATTTAACTTCTTCATTTGAGTACAGAGTCAAGCAAGTACTTGTTCAGGCTTGTGGCCTCTGTGTAAAATGGATAGACATTCTACAACACAGACAGAAGAGGCTGAATCCTCAACAGCTACTTCATTGTGATAGAAAATCATGACTGGGCTTTCAGAAAATACTTTGTGTTTATGTTGTATGTAACTAATCATATAGATGGGTTTCCTTTACAGAAGACTGAAATCCTAACTGGATGACATTTAGTTTGCTGGATCTTTTTATCTATATATATAGCTAGCTGATTTCTGGTAGCTTCTCATAGCCAGGGCTGTGCCATGGATGGGCAGAAGTGGTGACCACCCTGAGTGCTTCTGCAGAATCTGCAACCAGAGCTGCAAAAGCAGTTCACAGCTTTTATGTAGGGAGTGGGTAGTGCACTAAGTATTTAATGACTGTGTCCTGGCACTATTTAAAGCCACTTCTTCTCTATATACACTAGCTTCAGAGTCAGCACACATTATTGCTATGAACCTCTTACCTTACAGTGACAACAGTGGACCATGCCTGTACAATATTCTTTGGCACAGTGCATGTGAAAAGGTGACAATGCAGAAGCATAATTGGAAGACAGTTTCCACTGCACAACAGAGATGCCCTCAAATAAATTTAGGAATAATTCATTTTTTTACGTTTGATAGCCCCCACTAAACTGGCATATGTTCACATATGTGCTGTTTAGCAAACTACAATTGTTAACAAATTGACTGTAAAGTAAGGAAAGGGAGGTGTAGGATCAGATTCATCAGTTAAAAGGCTGATAGTTACTGTATTCCTGTATTCTTACTGTATACAGTGTGTGATAATAGGGTGATAATCCAGTTTATACTTATTAGAGGGCATGCTGGTGGCATGATCAGTAGTATAGGTCATACATGACTATAACTAATAAAACACAATTGTTGTTACAGTGTTTATTGTCAAGTGGTGGGATATATTAGGCAAGAAGTGAATAATCAGGTTGGAAGCAGGAAGAATGAAAAAGAGTAAGAATCTGTGAATCTGACAAATTGCAATGACTATATAACTAGTACCTACCTGATATGGTTCAAGGGTGGACAACCAGTAAACACAAATATTATTGATGTGGGATCTATGTGGGATTATTGATAGTGTGATCTATTAAAGAGAAAAAATTACTGTAGTACAAATTTTAAAAATCTAATGCTTGCCAAGATATAATATATTGGAACACAAAGTGTATCTCAGCTGGCTATGTATGGGGGCTGTGTAGCCACAGCTGTTTGTGGCCCCTGATACTAATAAGCATATGGATCATGTGGATGGCATGGGTAACCCTTGCTTGTTAGGTTGCTGTTGAACTATAAATTCCAGCATCCCTTGCCTTTGTCATGGAATTACATGCTCTAGCATTCCCTCTAGCTATTGCAGACTTGCAAGTTCCAGCATATTACCCATTGTGCAGATTGCCAGTGCTCCCCAAATATCACACATTCCAGCACCCCCTCTAAATGTTGTTGAGGCCTGGGCAGGCCTTGTAGTGTATGCTGAAACCGATAGTCCCATAGCACTTGGAGATTTATGAATTTTTGTAGAGTTTGGCTGCTGTTATTAAGTATTTGAGTACGTTATGCACCCTGCAGACCCCAGATCAGCTGATTTTAGGTACCTGGTTGGCTAGATTGTTTTATTCTGACCAGTTTCTGTTGTTCTATAAGATAAATCCAGTTGCTGGGTGTCATGCACAGTTGGCGATGTAATCATCACCTCTCTGTAAAAATAAAATCATTAGGTGGTTGGATTCTGCACACATTTCCAACCGCAAACTTATGTCTGTTGGCAGGATAAAGTGCTGAGTATGACATACAACTGAGGGTGTGACTGTTCTTATTGCTAAGATACAGAATTTGCTTGCAGTGCTCCTGGCCTGCATTGTGTGGATTATTTCTGTTCATTCAGTTAAAGCTTCATTGTCATTTTGGTGCAGCCAGTACACTGAGCATCCACTAGTCAGAGAAGTCTTGCACCTGTCCCATGCTATGTTTAGTGCTTGTGCACTGTTGTGAAGTTTCCGGAATGCAATTTAGGGATTATAACACTGTAATAGTTTTTTATGTTTAAGAAAACAAGGAGTGTCTGCCTTTTATCAGAGTTTTAACACCCATGTGTTAGTAAAGAGTGTTCCACACATGTGCTGTAAAGGCCTATTCTCTGTCATTGTTGTATAGTCAAGTTTGCAAAATTTAGTAACTAATCAAGTGTAATTTAATTACACATTAATAAAAAATATTAGAACACTGGGGTTGCTTTGCTAAAAGACTAGAGGCTGTTCGCTTAGCAAAGTGTATGTGCAGTTGAGTAAATAGGTGATGCTGTGTTCACTTGATTATCCAATCACATGCAAAGGAAATAAAATAACTTTTTGCTTGCTCATGCTTGGATGATTTAAAATAACCGGCTTACATCATTCACAAAGCTTAGTGAACTTTCACTTTTCAGAGTGAATATACATTTTACTAACTGAACATGTTCTGTTTCTTTAGTAAATCAGTTTAATTTTCTTTAAGGATCAGAAGCATATGGTTGAGAACAACAAATTTTCATGTACAATTATTTGCTATTGTGAAGCATCTAATATGTATTCCAGTACTGAACTCCCTGATAAATTTTGGGCTTTGTTTACTAAAGTAATAGAGACTGTTCACTATACAATGTGAATATTCACTTAGCTTAGTAAAGCTGTTTTCACTTTGAATTTCCAATCAAGCATTAGGGAAATAAATAAAAAAAACATAATTTAATGTAGTGCTGTGTAATATGTTGCAGCTATATAAATACTGTTTAATCATAATATTTAATAATTTTGCTTGCATGGGATTTGGTGAATAAACTGGACATCATTTCAGCCTTCACTTAGCAAAATCCTCATTGCTTACAGCCATTTAGTAAATCTGCACCAAAATGAATATTCTCTTTTCTCCTAGTGAAGGGCTACACAGGGGAACAATAGGATTGGGAGTCAATGAGATAATTTACTGAAGGGTTAGAAATTGTCCTTTTAGCAAACTAAATGTTCACTGAGCTTACTAAATAATGGTGAAGATGTGTTCACTTACATCAACCAATCATGTGTTATCATTATTGGTCTATCATTTATGATCCAACATGGCGGACATTGTTGGACAGCAATACTGGTGCTAAATTTTCACTCGAGATAATCAAAAATGATTTCCTCAAGCTATGAACATCCAGCATCTGTACAAACCTCTATTTACTAACATTCCCTTTTTAAAGTCAACATTCACTTTGGTAAATGAACAGCCTCCACTGCTTTAGTAAATGAATCCCAATATCTCCATAGACTTGCAATGAAATCCTCTTGCCATCCCATCCTTGGAAAGGCTGATTATCTGAAATGGTTTTCTCACTCAATATAAGACAAATGCTAGAGGTATTTGCTCAGTAATATTAATTAAACAATCAAGTATGATAATTCCACAACTGTTCTATAGAATAGGCTAGCCTTTTCTAAACCCAAATCTTCAGATTAAGCGTGTTTAAGCAGGGCCTCACTTAACCGCCCCCCCCATATTCTCAGTAATAAAGCCACCATGGGATAATAAAACACAAGGCCTGGACTGATCCAGAGGATGAACATTGAGACGGAATGGGAAATAGAGATGCTGAATAGAAGCAGAACCTGCACCGGCTGTGACCTGACAAGACCCTAATGTATTTTATAGCCTCGGGTGCTTTGTCAAGGCTTTCTGTTCCAATGCATACATTTATGTAATATGCAACTGAGTATGTCGTCCACAATCTGTAAAAACCATTTTCCTGGGAGAAAGAGGCTCCGAGGAACTGGAAATAAGACGACAATGGCACAGATATTACAGCTACATATTGTATCAAGAATTTGCTGTATCCCTGGAAATTGGATTATGCGTGCAGTTTGATTTTGGAGAGGAAACATGAATGGCTTTTTCACATTGACTCATCACAGCCTGTAATACTTTAATATTTGCCTCCTACTTCAAATCCCCAGCGCCCCCATGCACGCACACAACACGTTTTTGGTATGGAGTCTATTGCAGATTCAAAATAGCAACTAGGACTACTAACCTAACATTAGAAACAAGGGTATGTAATTCACAACTAAAAATGTGTGAGTAAACAACTCCCCCCACTTTTTTTGTTAAGACTCCAATGTGAAAGAGTCAGAAACTCAGGTTTTTACTGATTACTGCACACAAACTGGCACTCTATAGGCAAAAAAAGAGAAAACAACGACTAATAAAAAATTACCAATGTTTTAAAGACTTAAAATGCTAAATGTTCTGGTAATAGTTTTTTTTTATTTTATTTTTTTTTAACCATGGAATGCCAGATTGTTTTTTTTTTAAATAATGGGCATTGTGCTATTGATAGCTAAGCACCCAGAAGTGTCCTTTGGCAGATTATAAAAAAGTGTGGCATGGATTGTTGAAAGGGTCAACATTGAAAGGGCGACCATTGTCACTGTTTCAGAAAGTGATGGGAAATCCAAAAAGTTTGGGGTGCTAGATGAATAGGAGTTAGGGGAAATCCATGCTTGGGGGGACCTGAGAGGGTGCATGACTTTACCCCAGAGGTATTGCCTCTTACTTCCTGCCATTTATGTGGGGCAGGACCTGAAGTAAAATACCCCTGATGTGACACAGACAGGACAAATGGTCAGGGGCCGCAAACGTTCCCAGGATAGAATGGAAAGGTATGTAACAAAACAAGCTAATAAGAATTAAGTTAATAATGCATTGAATAGGAATACATTTTATTATTTTTTTACTTGTAAGGTTTGTTTACAAAATGGTGATTTTGCATTTGGTGATCAACTGAAAAATACTAACATAGTTACTACAATGAAGATTTTCTCAAATCATTGAAGTCATTTTCCTCAATGGCAATCTGTATAAGACTGATTGTTTTATGCCAGCACATGCTCATAATTATCAATCAGTGCCGGAAGGGCCCCATCTGTAACATGTGGGGTGAACACAAAAATGTGTGCAATTTTCTTGCACTGCATTGGCTCCTATTACATTATATTCATGTCACTGAGACTTGAGTGAGGTTTTAGGAAATGTAATTATAGTGCAGCAAAAACAAAAAAACTAAAGTAAAAAAAAATTAAAATAATTTCCTAATACATTTTTTGGTTAAGTAAATAATCAAGATCACTTGTTATTTTCATCTACGTAAACCTAAAATATTACTTAAAATATACAATATAAAGCTATTTAAAAGCTACACATAAAATGTTGCTACCTAAGTGTTGTGTTGCTCCTCCAAATTCCTAGGCGCTGGAGGACTGTTGGGCCCCTTTGGATTATGATGCTGTTGTGCATTGTAAGACCCCAGTGAACTATGATGTCCCTATATTTTGTGAGGCCCCCGCACAGTGTGCTGCTCCTGCAGACTGTGAAGCCCCTGTGCGGTCCCCCGGTGAGGTCCCTAAGAATTGTGAGTTTCATGCATATTGTTAGGCCCCTGAGGATTATAAAGCCCCTGTGGACTGTGAGCCTCCTATGAATTGTGGGACCATAATCTGTAGCTTGTATAGTTTCTGCCTAAATATGACTCCGCTTACAACAGTAGTTGGGGTATTCCATAATGGTCAAGCAGCACTGTGAAAAGTTTTCTAATAAATTGGATACAATCTGTTACTTCATAGAGTGTGCTTTCCATAGCTTAGCTTAGTTTAATATCTCTATACCAGCAAGGGTTTAATGTAAAGTAGATCCTCTTTGCTGTCTGGCACAGTTCGCGCTGGGAATGTTGTACATTGCTGGTTAACACCGTCATTCATGATGCATATACTTCCAAAAAGCAAAATGCTGCATCCTCTATTTCATTTTGTAGCACACTCCATGTTGTAGAAGCTTTGTTGTGCTACAGTGTCAATCATAATTTCCATGCCGGGTGGCCACTTACCTCATGCTGTGCTCCTTCAAATGCTGTTCATTAATAGTTAAAGAGACTCTGTTGCTGGGGGGAAGAGGGCAAACTAATGCACGTATAATGTGCTAGCATTCATATTTGGAGGGGAATCCAAATAATACTATGCTGTCTTCAAAGTACAAGTGTATCACGACTAGGGTACAGTGGCTGGGAGTTTTATCCAGGTTCACAATAGCATGTTAATTAGCTTCCCCAAAAATCTGACCTTAGACGTTACAGGTAATGTTTGCATAAAGGACACAGAATTTACTCTTTATTCAATAAAAGGTTAGCACTCAGGTCTCTGCAGCGCTAGGTCCCAGATTTGAATCTTGGCCAAGACACTATCTGCATGGAGTTGGAGGTTCTTCTCATGTTTGCGTGGGTTTACCTTGGGTTCTCTGGTTTCCTTCCACATTCCAAAAATATGTGGTTAGGTTATTTGGCTACCTCCCAAATTGACCTTAGACTGTGGCAATGACATATGACTTTGGTGGGACAATAGATTGTTCTTTGAGGGTCAGCTACTGACAGAACTATGGACTTTGTGAAGCTCTGCCTAATATGTCAGAGCTATATAAATACTAGGTAATATTAATATTAAAAAAAGCTTTAAAAGAAAATATGATTATATATATATGATTACTCAAAAAAATGAGCTGGTAACCCGGCCATAAAATCTTCTGTACTTGTTCCTGCACTGCCATATTGGCTCCAAATAAAGATTGCAGTCAAGTCAGGGCACCTTACACAGGAATAGCCCACTGTTGTCATTGTTTACCCTTTTCTTCTTTTCTTCAATTTTCTGTTCTTACTTTCCTTCTTTCTTGTTTCCCACCAGAACTCATACCCAAGCTAGTGCCCCCTGTGCTGCCCTATTGCTAAATATCCCATTACCTCCATATAACATGAACTTGATGACCTGACAAACATCTTTATTATTTATTTTTCAGTCTTCAAGACAAACTATCACCTTGTACTTCAATTTAGTCACCTGCAGACTATGGAAATGGTTCAATTGGTTTTAATAAAAATGTCAGTCTGTTTTACCAATATTTATTTGTAATGGAGTTGCTGTAAACCTATTTTAAAAGGCAATACATATATAATATTTTGGAATGCTAAATAAATAACAATAATAAAAAAAACAGTGTATACATATATATTTTCAAGCAATTTAAACAATAATAATATATGTATAAAGTAAACAGTACAAATAACATATAGACCATACTAAAATGAACCTACCAATCATATTGATTGAGGCTCTAACGGGTAAATAAATTCCCACTGATGTGCCACCACATTATAGACAGCACCGTATAGTATTGACCTCCATGATTAAGAAAGTCAAGCAGTGCTCTTATGGTGTTCATACACTTACTTCAAAAGCCTTGGAATGGGTTTCTGATGTATATACAGCTCTCCATAATCCCATAATCCAGATAACACCTCAAATATCATGAAAGTATATATACCAAAAAACAGAATTGGAAAAAAATCTTTAACAAGAAATAATAAAACGAGAAATATCAAAAGTTGAACAGATAAATATAACACATATATCCTTGGTGCTCATATAGCACCTAAGGGTGCTATACAACCTGACCAAAAAAAGTCCCCAAACTAGTGTGGGAAATGTTATGATCTGAGGTGCCTGTGGGGTCAGTGCTATGATCAGTGGGGGCAGCATTATGAGCTGGGGTGTCTGTGGGGGAAGTGGTATGATCTCGGATGCCAGTGGGAGCAGTGCTTTGATCTGTTGGGGCAGTGTTATGATCGGGGGAGTCTGTGGGGACAGTGTTACAATCTGGGGTGCCTGTGGGGGCAGTGTTATGATCTGGAGAGTCTGTGGGGGTAGTGTTATGATCGGGGGTGCCTGTGGGAGCAGTGTTATGATCTGGAGAGTCTGTGGGGGTAGTGTTATGATCTGGGGTGCCTGTGGGAGCAGTATTATGATCTGGATAGTCTGTGGGGGTAGTGTTATGATCTGGGGTGCCTGTGGGGGCAGGGTTTTCATCTAGGGAGCCTGTGGGGGCAGTGTTATGATCTGTGGAGTTTGTGGGGCCAGTGTTTTGATTTAAGGAGCCTGTGGGGGGCAGATTTATGATCTGGAGGGCCTGTGGGGGAAGTGCTATGATTGTGGGTACCTGTGGGGGCAGTGTTATTATCTGGGGGGCCTGTGGGGGCAGTGCTATGATTGTGGGTACCTGTGGGGGGCAGTGTTATGATCCAGGGAGCCTGTGGGGGCAGTGTTATGATATGGGGGGCCTGTGGAGGCAGTGTTATGATATGGGGGGCCTGTGGGGGGCAGTGCTATGATGGTGAGTACCTGTGGGGGCAGTGTTTTGATCTAGGGAGCCTGTGGGGGCAGTGTTATGATATGGGGGGCCTGTTGGGGCAGTGTTATGATTTGGGGTTCCTGTGGGGGCAGTGCAGTTATATTAATAATGAGGTCAGCTGACTCCCTGATTATATGGAATGACCAGGTTTTTCCACCAATTATTTTTTTCAATTCTGATGGCATGGAAATATTCCAAGATGATAATGCCAGGATTCATTAGGTTCTGTGAAAGAGCGGTTTAGGAAGTTTGAGACAATATTTTTACATATGGATTGATTACCACCAGACCTCAACCCCATTGAAAATGTTTGGGATATGCTGGAGAAGACTTCACACATTGGTCCAACTTTGCCATCAACAATACAAGAGCTCGGTAAAAAATGATTGCAACTCTGGATGGAAATAAATTTAATGACAAAGCATAAGCTCTTTGAAACAATGCCACAGTGAATGCATGCTGTAATCAAAGCTAGAAGTGATCCAATGAAATAGGAGAGTATTTGTGACATTTTGGCCATGTAGTACATTTTAAGAATGAACATTTATTGATGCCCAATGTCTTTTATTATCATTCCAGATAAGTTAAATGGATGTTTCTACAGAGTTATAATGCTGGGGTTGGACACCCATATGTGTATTTCTGTTTAATTCAATGTACTGATATATACAGAGGTGTTTTTGAGCTGCAAAGAAAATGCCTCATCATAAATGCTTGCAGGTGCAAGCAAAATTATTGTTTGTGGACGTTTGAGGGTTTTTTTGGTATTTTTGGGTCTGTATATGGGCATTTTCCAGTATTATCTTTCCTCTCTGCCCCATGGTGTATGGTAAAAATCCTGTATATGTTTAAAAGTGTATATAAGCAACATATGGGTGTTTTGTTTGTGCCTTAGAGCATAAGTAAACTCCACTTAGTAGGCAAACTTTTGTTGCTTTGCAGAAGAAGTTGTGAAGTCTCTTCTGCCAAAAATCCTTCCGCCTGACCAGTATCTTAAGCTTTTTTTTTTGTTTTTGTGTACACTGAACTGCACATGCATGGCTCAATGTACAGGTCCTGTGCCAAGATGAAGAAGATCCCGTGCACATTCACATGATCACCTGGCCATTGAACCTGACTGAAAACATCAAACCTGGAAGAAGTATGGGGAAAGATAACAATGGCATGACGGAGTGATGAGAGACATTGCAGCTGTCACGTTTAAGGGGAGGGGGGTTGGTCAGCTCTTTTCGCAGGTAAGTATGCTATAATGTGTAAATATATTGACCATATTTGTATATTATGGCAAAAGCCTTAGTGCTAGCAGCAAGAATACTTCTGCTTTAAATTAAGGTTACAGCTAGTTTAATGAAGAACTTTCACCAAAATAAAAAAATACAACTTACCTTTACTGGTGAAAAGCCAGCATGGTCGGGACAGGGAGCCCTGTGGTCTTCTTCCTTTTTCTTTCAGCTTCAGCTCATGTCACCCAATATTCACTTTGCAGGCGCGAGATCAGGTGATGCATTCTTCCACCTCTGATGTGTGGGTTTCCCATTTAGTCCTTACCACCGCAACAGTAAAGACAGAAGGGGAAGTGTCCTCCCCCCAAAAAAACAGTTTACATAAAAAAACACATTTTTATATTATATAGCACTCTGGCCTTTGCAGCGCTAGGTTCTAGGTTCCAATCTTAGCCAGGGCAGTATCTGCATGGAGTTTGCAGGTTCTCCCCACATTTGTGTGGGTTTCCCCCCACATTCCAAAAACATGGAGTTAGAATCATTGACTTCACCCTCCTTTTTGACCCTTCCTGGTATTATATGCAATCTTCCACTAGGAACATACCCTTAAAATAAAGCAATGGGATGGCCTACCAGGTATCACTTCCCTAAAAAGCAGCAGTTAACTGATAATGGGGTACACACTATATGACAGTTTGCTGTTATATGCACTTTGATTGCAGTCTGTAGGGGTTGCAATCTGTGAAACATATAAACCACATCAAGTATTTTCACTTTAAATATTGACTTTTGGGCATTTTATAGGTGTGATTTATCATATGGCTGACTGCCAACCTATAGGATTTCTCCGTTTATAGTTGAAAATTAAAGAAGGTGATGTGTGTTGGAATGTTTGTTTTTCAACATTCATCATATGCACAATGAGGGGCTAATTGTAATTGTTGGTGACACTGCCGTAAGCGCAGCAATGTTTTCTGTCAGAGGAGTTGAAATTCTCAGCACCGTTTCAGGATCAGACACATATCAAAGGCTGTCATACAGCAAATGACATGAGAGGAACTTGCAGTGTTTCCTTAGTATTTAGCAAATTGGTTTGTAAATGTCTTGTTATATTTTGTGTAAGATGGGATCACACTTTTCATGGGGAAAAATAGACTAATGTTTGTCAGGATGAGAGGAGAATGTTAAATGATTTGAAAGTCAAATTAAAAAAAAATGTTACTTGTTTGATGGCAGTGGAGGAGAAAGGCATCACTGGGGAATTGTGAGGAATTTGAAGCGTTAAAGGAGACCTCTGTTTTTACTCTCTATTTTAAATTGTCCTATCTAAAACCTAAAACATAATTCTAAAACCTCAGCTTTAGTTTTTTTTTTGGATCCTTCTAGGTGCGCTGCCCAAACTTGTTTCTATATTCCAAATCTGGTCTGGATTTAGAGGAATAGCATGCAAGGCTCTTTTGCTGGTCCAGGATCTCAAATAGTCCTGTAAAATCCAGCAGCTTCTGAACCGCGCAATCACCCGGAACCTCTAGTTCTAAATATCGTCCGAATCTGAGCAGAACCCCACCACCCCCTCCTAAAAAAACTTCACTAAGTATAATGTAATCTTTCAGTACACCTTAGACTACCTAAGTAAATATTTTGAAAGCTCATCCTACAGATCCTTACCTAATTGAACAGTGGGCAAAATAATTTACAATTTTAAAATATATCTTAATTGTAATATATACCTGGTTAAACTAGAACTTATATTTACTAACCTCTCATAGACATCATGGTACTCTGACTGTCACTTCCTTCTAGCTACAATTCCTGTAGCTATCCACAGCCCCTGAGCTTGTATTTGCTACAAAGTTTCAATGTTCTAGTCTGAATATTGTGGGGAGGAGGCTAAAAAAATACTTCTCTGCCTAGTCAAAGTAGTCTATGTTTGGACTACCAGTAAGGTTGCAGTATGGACGTCGCTTCCTTATTGCACTAAACTGCTGCCTCAGGGTAGATGCCAATAGGGAATGAATGGTGGCGTCAGTGCGCGTTTCGGTACCATCTCACTGCTGCCCATTGCCAAATCTGCAAATACGGGTTCTTTAAAAACCAGCAATGCAGTGCAAGTGGCCAAGCAGCTGGCAAGGAACTTACCCAGCAATAAAGAGTTGAGCTTGCCTGTCTTGTATTGTGAAGTGAAGATCTTCAATATTACTTATATGGTTATATGGTGTAGGTTACATAACCAGAAGAACTGCTGAAAAAAGAAGTTTGCCCATCTCTGTGCAAATATTGAACTCTTTCCATGCCAATACCCATTTTTACCCATGTAGTTAAAAAATATTGGCTGAAGCCATTTTTACCTACCTGAATTGTGACTTTACACAGACTCTACCAAGAAAGATATTCCAACAATGTAGTTAAACCTCACTGCCAATTGGTCTTGATTTTGCCCTTCCTATGTTCATGACCTCCCTATGCTGTAGTCTTCATGATCATGTGAGGACCCATCAGATGGACAGCCAGAGAAGGCCCCTTATGCTTTGCAGTGAAGATTCAAGACCTGATGCTTTCTTTACCTTGGATTTAGGTAGAGTAAATAAGTAAATGGGGCATTTAGTTTAGATTTTTTAATGTGATTGGGGGATTAGCAGGAGCTGGGATGAGTAAACTCTATTGAAGGGGTTGTCCAGAGGTAAGCAATAAGTTCTTAAACCGCAGATGGCACAAAGAAGCAAGAGGGCCCCAAATAATGATGCTTTGATGTGCCTGCCCTATGAGATAAATATTGTGGTCACTAATACGACTTGAATATTTGTGTGGAGCAGCTGCTTGTCCTTATGAAGCTCTCTGTAAGATTTGCTCATTTACTATTGCATATAGAACTGTGAGGAAATATTCTTCCTGCTGTCACTGGAGACTGTATTTTAAGCCTTTTTATTGCAATGGAGTTCGTGAAATTTCCCTGCTTCATGTGGTCTACAGATTTATCTTTAAGATAATTACAGTGGTCCCCTTGGGAATATGACTGCAATTATCCATGATGGGCAGCAAGAAAAGAAAAAACATTATCAGCAAACACAGCTACTAAAGAGTGTAAACAAAACATGGGACAAACGAGCAGAAACAGTCAAGTATACTTCAGACATGCTTAGCTCTTGTCGTTGGCCACAGACTGTGAATGGTGAGTGGGGAGTTCAATGCTTGTCCTTGTAAAGCTCATTCTAGCCTCCAAGTCACTACCATCCTTGGCCAACATTGACATTGATGGGTTCCCGGGTATGATTCCTGTCCTGGTGGAAGACTGAAATATGGATTGTTAAATACAGTGTGATGATGAGTTACATTGACCATTTGAGGAGTTACCATGCTCTAATAGACAGTAACACCCTGACTTTTGTTCTTGTATCTTGCCAAGCTCCCCTGATCTAAGGTAACTCTTCCTGCTGCATTCTTCTTACATCATGGTTAGAATGCTCGCTATGTATCCACATTTGAGCCTTGGCATGTCACATGACTGTTCAAGTTCAGAAGCCAATCCCAGGAAATCTACATCTTCAAATATGATTTTTAAATGGCAAGATGTAAGACGGATCCTAACAGAGGACTCAAATGTATAGTTATCTGGACATCTCCCTGGCAACACTATTCAGATCTGTCCCAATCATTTCTTATCACATGTTTTTTGTTAAGTAGCCTATTTAGCCAAAAATATTTTGTTTATGGTTGGTTTGTGACCTATACAGAACTATAAGAATGTATGTTTCAAAGTTTGGATCTTGGATCACCATCTATGGCTCAGCAAAGTTGTCCTAAGCTATGAAGATTTACAAGCCAACAATTAATTAATTTCAAATAAAAGTGAAATAGTAAATTAATGAAGTAGTTGAGTTGAGTTGACTGCCCGTTTCTAATGTTTGCTTTTTCCTGAGTTTCTAGTGCTTCTTTGTCCTCATGTCTCTCCGAGAAGGCCCTAATTTCTGGTCCAAATGAATACTCATCAATGGCTGCTTCTTCTAAACACAGGATGAGTTGCGTCACTGCCCCCATCTGCCCTCTGTAGTTCTTCTTTTAACAGCATGGATATCATTGCTTGAAGGAGGGAAAGAACAGGACTGGGTGGCTGTTGCATGTACACACTAAATCCACAGCCACCACAACCTACCTCCTAAACATTTAAAACCCAAAGAGCTGCCCATCCAGTCACACATAACTCTCGTAATCCCCCTCACACCATGTGGGCTGGCTGTTACTGATAACAAGAAGAATAAAGGCCATGTAATGCCATTTCATGGTTTAAAATAAAGAAAATGGTATGGTAAATGCTAACTTTTCTAGAAATGAGTTTTAAGCTGCAAGCTGGTATTAGTAAAGGGGACAAAAAAGGAGGTTAAGGAGAGTAAAAATAAACCCTAAATTACTATATGAACTTAATTCTTAATAATGAACTGGACGTAAAGAAGACATTCCCTTTAAAGCCCGTGCTACTTCCCCAAACAAACCTACCCAGACCACCCTATTCTAGCTAACCACCCCATTAGACAGGAAATAAATAAAATTCCCCAAATTCTTACTTGAAAGAGTAATCAGCGAATATCCAAAGTCTTCACTTTTTTAGCAGAGAAAATGGGCAAGTTCCTTATTAAGTCCCAAAAGCCGTCTATGGTGATGTGGATGCTTCCTACTGTCTGAAAGAAGAGTCTTTTAGTGGCGTACTCACAAGGTGCCAAATAATCCAGCGGTGATGAAATGACAACAGGGCAAGGGGGTGCCAACTAGACCAGTCAGCTGTGGACCTGGATGTCAGCAGTTGATCACTGGTCCCCACCGGTCATGTGATTGTGAAATCAGGTGAGTAAAATATGGTTTTAGAAGTATTTCTTTAATTTTTTTTAATAGATTGGAGAGATTAAGTTGGGGATTTTCCCTGGGATGGTGTGTTTTTTCAACCAACTTAAAACATGCCAATATGGTCAGTTTTTATTTCAGATAAAATTTATATCAGTATCCAAGTGGCCACCTCACCTTATTTACACCAAATTCTCCTGCAGCTCTATTTCCAATGAATATTCTTTATTTCTCATGTACAAGTTCAGATGACATTAAAATAGCAATTTAAGGGAGAAGCCACAATTATCTTTCCTTTTTACTAGCCCTAATTAAGGATATCCTCCTCTGTACTTAACGGCTAGATGGAAACCTATTTTAAGCCTTTTAATAGCCTTTTGAGTAATGAGGACAGGAAATCATCTTGTGTCTACTAACACCGAGAAGTGTTCATGTTCTCTCTGAGAATAAGCGATAACTGACTCATCGTTCTAAAATGATAGAAGGTGTGCTAAGCGTGTGTTTAAGCCACATGAAATATCTGCTTTTCAAAAGTTCCTATCCTAACAACCTGTAGGCTGGAACATACGAATGCAAATAATAACTGATTTACGGCAAAATATTTCATTCTGTTAGATTCTTTCATTCATTGGAGGCAGTCATTTAGGATTATTTCTAGGGATGATGATCCTCGACCAGTGGCTATGAGTTCCACAGGATATTGGTTTTGAAATGGAAATATTTGCTAATATTTTTCAAATGTTTTCAATCTTGGACTAGATTCATTTCAGGTGTGCTGGCTTCCCTGAGTTCATCCATGATAGTCAATCTTCTCCAGTCTTGAAGATCTTTGATAAATTAGGCCCAATGTGCCACTATCTCAAGCAACAAGCTTGTTGCAAAAGTCAAAGCTTTTTTTAGTTAAAATATCATATATGAGTGCAATGTTTTGAACTCCACCATCATATCCGCCTCAATCTGATGTTTTAATAAAAGAATTTGGATTATCCAACAAGCTCCTAGGGGTGCTAGAGACCACTTTTGTCTTTATTCTACACCTGTTGTCCTGTCAGTAGTCATATCTCAATAGCACAGTCGAAGACAAATTTTAGGGGAAACTAGATGTCCATACTGATTATGGGGTAAAGAATAGAAAAACAAACTTTTACTAAATGCAAAAAAATAAAATAAAAATAGTTACAATGATATGGAGATACCAAAATACAATGTAAGTAAGAAGTGTAGGCCAAAGTGGCACTAGACATAGTCACACTGTCGCACCAATATAACACATAAATATGATCTGCCGATATGCTGTTGAGGAAAAGAATATTCAATACGCAACCACAGCCATCTTGGTTTACAACACGCTTCGCCGTTGTAGGCTTCTTCAGGGGTAGTAAAGACATGTAAATGCCTGGAAGATCTTAGGGATGTTGAGTTGTGTCATAAGACATTCAAGAATTACGGATATCCTGGGGTGCAGAAAAAGTATTGAGTAGCCTTACGTTAGAATACTGGTCCACAGAGATTTTGTATTTCTGGAGGTGCTTTTAAAAAGTCCTAGAACCATTTCATTGGCTGTAGGTAACAAAACTGCATTTTTTGTTGTGCATTTTTAGGGGCTTATCCAACTAAGCAGAGAGCTTGCAAGCAATAAATATACATAGGGCTTATCAGGATGAGGAACTATGTGTCCTGCTCTGTGTTATTGAAACCTCCAGTAAATCAGTCCTATTATTATTGGTGTGTGATGGACAGCCCCAGGGGCTAATATGGAGCATTTAGGCTGATAATTCCTTTGCTAAGATTGGGGCTTAAAGCAGTCCCCTGGATTTTCAGTCATTCATTCAAGCCATACTTGCAATTTTGTAGTGCAGCTGTAATTTGCTTGTGATTTGCTGCTGTAGCCAATTCCAAAACTAGGTGGCTAGAACTCCCTGGTCACTGGCAGCTGTGCTGACTTGCATTTTTTTTACCTAACTCCGAATGGAGAAAAGTCAATCAGAGACTCTGTAGTTGCTACAAATTGATGCTACAAAATTGAGAGGGTGACATGGCCCAAAAGTTATACGCAGGCAAACTTCGGTGTAATCATTCCTAGCAATTAGCCATTTTTTAAAGTTTTGGATTTACCTTGAAAAACTTGTGGAAACCCTGTCATGTTTTATTTATGTTGTCTGTAGGATATTCACCTTCTATGTCCTGCTGAATATTGTAAAACAGAAAGTGAAATCTGAAATTTTACAGCTGTCACTAGAACAATGATAAGGAAAATCTTCCAATAAGCACTCCTGTTCTGTTAAAGAAGGGGTTTCTACTAAATTCTTAGTATATCTACTACACAGACATCTACTACAAGAAAAACAAGAAAACAAATAGATATGCAGATTTATTCAATTAAAAAAAATAGTTTAATTCAGCATCTGAGTATGCCAGCCCTGAATTAGATGGCAGACCTGTTATCCTCAGGTGTCTGCTCTCAGTAGTATCAAGTCTGCATTAGATAATATTGTCTATAGGTCATTGCCAAAGTCTCATGCAGTCGATTGAAAATGATCACTTTCCTTGTTGGCTTGTTGCCTTTGTGCACTGAAGGGTTAACTAAGGCAACGTCCTACTGTGCCATTCAACATCTCTGTTTGAGCAGAACAGCTGGCTTCATTACCATGTAAATGAATCCAGCTGTTGGAAGACTTATTGTCTTAATAATTCACATTGTTCCCCACCAAATCTTTAATTTCACGTTCTACATCTCTTTGACCAGTCCAGATTTACCCTTTATCTTGGAGACATTTTAAAATATTGAGCAAGGACTATCTATCTATCTATCTATCTATCTATCTATCTATCTATCTATCTGCTTAACTAGTGAATCAGTCCTGTACTCATCTGTGACTTCTTTTATTTGTACATTGATCTGTGTATGTACAGCTCAGTGTGCATTCCTAGCATCCTTTATTACCAGAATGAATTACCACTGTGTAGCTGAGCAGAAGTTATGCCATCCTGGGACTGTCAATGAAGAAGGCCAAAGATGCAGAAAGCCACACCAAGATTTTGGCAATGGGAAGGGATCACTCTGATTGCACATTTCAGGAGCAGAGGTAAGTAAAAGGGGCTTTAGGTCTGCTTTAATTATAAATGGCTCCTCAAGGTTACAGAAGGTCATTTTAAACTATCCTAGATCTACTAATATGCCAAAAAAACAGCCTGTTTTTTGCCTCATAATTTTACATTTCTCCAACTGAAAGAAAAACAAATCATACAAAAAACAAAACAAACAAAATAAATAATATGGATAGAAGAAAAAAGAGGAAGGGGGTGTTTGGCAGACACATTATTTTATAAATGTTAAAAATCAATACACCATGTATGATAAGTCATCAAGTAGCATACATTGTAATCGTTTTGCTTTGCTAACAAATACATGCGTCTCTGTTAGAGTAAAACATCACGAATGATGCACTATAGTCATTCAGTGTAATTCATTGGAGGATTATTGGTTGGTAGTCATAGAGAAATATTGTTGTCTCATACCCAACACGTTTCGCCAAATCGCTTCATTGGTGGACTTTCTAGAGACTTTTAAGTTTTAGGTAATTGATCTCTTGGTTATTAGGTAATACTGATAGTTTCGGATAAGAAAAAGGTATTATTGTTGCATGTAAAATTATATCTAGGTGTTTCTGGTGCTCACTGTAGCATAAATTCCCACCGAGGGGGGGGGGGGGGGGGGGGTTGTTTATTCCTTGTAGGTTTAAAGTATATAGGAAGGTTTGTTGGGGATCGTATTCTCACCTGACAGCTCATAAAAAAAAGTTTTGTAATACTTTCTAATATATATATAACTATATATGTTTATTTAAATCACATGCTTACATTTAGCTCTCCCTGTTCATATTTTGGATTGCAAGTGAATTAGTTGTGGATTGCAAGTGAATTAGTGTTTTGGATAAGAAGACAGTGGAAATAGAATAGTTCTAGAAATAGTAAAATATAACATATCTTTATGTTCCAGCATGCAACAGGTGCAACAGGAAAGCAAATGCAGTGTGTTCCTGCAGTATTTGTTCCTACCAATTTCTGGCTCCAAAATTACCAATGAGCCCCTCACATTGGGCCATTTCTTTGTACACATGAACTTTGCAACTGTGTCTGAACAGGTGACATTAAAACCATATTCTTTTGTTTGCACACATGAGCTGTGAGCACAGTTTATGAAAAATAGCAGCAATTGTTTTTACCAGCTGGAATTGTTTTAATTCATTTGGCCCAGGTATCTGCTTAGTCTATGAACAGTACATTTCAAAAGCAGAGAATATCATAACAATCAGTGAAGATAATTTTGGAGGGTTTTGTCCAAAAGTGCTGAAAAGTGCTTGCAGTCTTATGAAAAAATGAGTTTTTGAGTACATAACTTAATGGATGAGTTTACATCACAATGAATTAGGTGATTAGGCCTGCATTAGGCAGTGGCTTGATGTTAATCATAGACCAGTACAGTCTCCAGGGGGTCTCCATTGTCAAATATAAGGAGTTAGCATCTCTTGCCTCCTGACAGGTAAAATGCATTGACAGTTTGCCATTTAAATGAGTAAATAAAAGTGGACAGTTTGCTGTCATGCTCATCTCTCAACATGTAATAATATAAACATGGGCACGATGAAGTCTGGAGTGCAAAGTGCAGGATTTAAAGTGGTAATCTTTGTTATGAAATATTTGCAGGAGATATCACATTGTGAGGTTAGCCGCCCTCTGAGCTTCCTGCTGAGCGTGTTAATTTGCTTAGTTAGATCTGAAAATTTTCTGTTTTCCCAGGGAACTGCATAACTATCTACTTCTGATATGCTGCTGTAATTGCTAACACATATAAGCTTCTTGCAGTAGGTCAAACTGGAGTTTTACAGTCAAATGCAGCCCTCCCTTGCCTCATTTCATCTCCCCACCACACATCCACCCTCCCCTTTTACTTCTCCTTCTCTATTTTTATCCTCACTTTTCCTCTTTTTCCCTTATTCCACTTATTTTATTCTTCTTTCTACTTTTTGTTTTTGCACAGTTCCTTATGCTAGATTTGATATCCTCACTGTAAACTTTGGAATTGTTCAATGAAAGCTCATGAGAAAGGACACACTTATATGACACTAAGAAGAGTCTTAATTGTGATATTGATTCTGACTTTTGTTCATTTTACCCTTCCACATGTCCTCAGTATGACTGTAACATAATATTGGAATGTCTTTCATTGTTTCTGTTTCTGAAAATAATGATAAAGGATAAAGTCAAATGTAATGGATTTGGCTTTATTTTATGTATGTTTTTCATGCTTGTAAATTAATGGTTTATATATTTTATGTACTAAGGATATGCAAAAATTTAGAAAAATAAATTCTATGGGCAATTCAGCGCTATCTATGTCACCAAACATTGTATTGCTTACATTCATCATACCCCCCCTATTTCTGGCTACTACTGACCAATTTTGCACTACTGTATAATCTGCTGTATGCTATGTACAATTCCTACAGCCATCCTACTGCGAAACAATTTTATATTACTGTATCATTTGCAGTTTCCTAATTCTTAGTATAAGACATGCTTGTACTCTTTGTCTTTAGTACATTTTGGCCTGGTATCCTTAATTAAAGCTGCTCTGCTGCTGGCAAATTTTACATTGCTGTATTCTCTACAGCCTGGTAAGATTGTTGCTTAGACTATGAGTGATGTCTTTGGCAATTTATTAAGTGAGAATAAACTAGCACACAAAATTCAACATCTCTGGAAGTTATATGATTTTCAACCATTATTAGGATTAAACTTTTTTAATGTAGGTTACTGGGTGGGTAAGTAAGCATGGTGTTGTAAGAAATGTACCATTTGCAGTTTTCTGCAGAAAGATAAATGGTGTCTCAATCACACTCACTGTATTCATATTTGGAAAAGATGTGATCTATGGAGTTAAGTGAGAATTAAGTTCATGTGTCTGAAAGAATTCAGATTACTGTAATGGATCAATCAGCTTTTTTGGTTTTTACAAAGAAATCAGCAGTAGATACAGTCCATGTACACTGGGGCCATTTATCTATATTTTAGCTTAAGTTTTTGGTACAATAAAATGTTAATCTACGTAAAACATTCAGGACTGTTGAGAATGGAACGTTTGTGGCAGACAACAGGAAAACAGAGATACCTACCAACAAAGGAGACTAAAAGATTTATCTGGTTCTTAGTCAGTGACTATTACCAGGGAATTTTAATCCAGACAACTAAACTAGGAGTTGGTATATGTCTCTATCAATGTCTTAGCAATACCTTTGTATAGGAGATTGTACGTTTTCTTTTTTTCCTACCAATGGCTTAGGCTCATGCAGTTTTGCTACCACTCCTTTCTGCCTGGCTTTTTTTTCTGATCCCAACATCCCAAGCGGTAAGGTGGAAAGGCCGGGGGAGTGGATGGGACCAGTCGGCCTTGCTTTGACTTACAATGACAAGAGGACCCTATTAGGTATATAGCTGTCTATGTCACTGCCCCCCCTGTCATAGCAGTACATAGCAGGAAAGATTGGTCCCACCATTCCTATTTATTACCTGCGCCCATGAGATATCATAAGAAGGAACAAGACCCTGTGACTGGGGACATAATGGATAAATAACTAAGAGCCTTCTTTTTTGCTATGCTATAATTTGTGTTAAGGTGAACTTTCCAACCTTTGAAAAATTAGCATTTAGCTTTTCAGCTGCATTTATATGTTCTTACTCCAGGTCAGTGAATTGGATAGTGCTGAAAAAGTATCAACATCATAAAACTGGGAAATGCACTTTCATTCAGCAATGGCACCTTCTATATCTCTGCCCAGACATGTTAGGGGTCTGTCACCTTTTCTTCTGTTCCAACGAGTACATAGGAAATTTCCCTAACAAGGTTTCAAAGAGTAATAAGACCCATACTTAGTGTCCCTTTTTATTTATTTCTCACATTTACTGTCCTAGACATCATACAGGACATTAGCAGAAGTCCTACTTCTGGCCTTTAATGTGTTGCAGTCCAAAGTTCCAACATTCCTACAGTATAGGGGGTAGTGCAATGAAATCTCACTTTATGCTGTCCCTACAACCACAGACAGATCTATTCATATCTAAAGCCCTACACAAATGCCTAACAATTTTTACTGGAAATGATTGTTGGTGATGGTTAGTCTGTATAAACAGTGCTATAATGGATTATGGAGACGGAAAGATGAGCAGGACGCACCCCTCTGCACCTCTACAGTAGAATATATTAGTGGTCATTTGTGTATATTGTTTAGTGATATGGTATTTTGGATCACTGAACCAGATTTGGAAACAGATGTACGGATCCTATATTGTCTCCCAAGAAGATCCTAAATGGCAACAAAAATCTAACATCTGCATACAACTTTGCAGTCGGAGCTCTAGTACACTGGGGCAGAGTTTCACTTCTGATCTAATTTTTGATTCGACAAAATGAATGATTCAGAAATGAAAGTAAAGGGAATTTGGCAACTAGCCATTCGAAAGCAAGTTTTGTGATTTGATGGGCTAAATATTGATCAAAGCTGCACCAGTTGTTTTGAAGTACATCAAGTATAGTTCAGACTTCCAGTTACTTTCTGAAAAGAGAAAGTATATTGTCTATGTGTGTGCCATTTTTTCAATCCTCCAACTGATTGATTACCAATTGGTTTTTCAAATGAACTGGTCAATAAAGAGTAAAAACAGCAGCAAATCTGATTTTATGTATTTATATTGGTTCAAATTTGATCAGATTTTTATTTGCTAGCTAGAAAATGTCTTTGTAACAATAGCCAGAACTAGTTATATCTTAGTATCTAATGTCCCTACAATCACAGCCAAAGCGATTCATGGTTTATTCCTTAATGTCCCTACAATAGTCACAGCATTTTATGTCCCCATAACAAAAGCCAGGGCCACTTTGTATTTTACACTTTAATGTCCTTACAAGAACAGTGGGAGCCATTCATATCCAATGTCCTGCAATAACAATTAGGGGCATTTGTGCCTTACAGTCTAATATCCCTACAACAACAGCCAGAGACATATATGTCTTAGTGTTTAAAATGGTACACAAGTGCAGTTTAATGTTGCTTGCTGGGATACCCAGCACATCCTGGCTTCCCCTGAGGTTTCCAATACTAAATAAACCCTCATCGGCCTGTGTTGGAGTTACATCATACCAGAGCAGCCATTCAAGATGACTGAAGTTCAGAATGAAGTAGAGAAAGGAAAAAAATGGTGGTCCCTGTAACTGCATGGGGAGAGGTGAGTATAAATAAGGATGTAGTCCTGCTTTAATATCCCTGCAACAATAGTCAGGGCCATTCAGATCTTACTACTATCCGTATTGATTACAACAGTCCTAGAGTCACACACAACCCAGGCTTGTACTTCAAATAATGTCTATCAACCCCTCACCTCGCTCTTTCACCAGTACCTACATGAAGTTAACATAGCTAGGCTATGGAAGAACTCCAAAGCACCCGAAATAATCAATTACAAACCTTGAAGTGTACCTGGGACCCCAGTGCCCAAAAGCAAGACTACTAACTACTCCCCCACACTGCTGCTCAGCTGACCAAAGAATTCTCCTAATATAGCGCATATAGAAATATTCCTACAGTTCTGAATAGACTTATATTACCATATTTATGCATGTTTATGCAATTAAAACAAATCTTAAAAATGCATTAATAGACAGAAACTTTCACTTGTTATTGTTTGCATATTTGGCAGGCACTGCCTACCCTATAGTAGAATTTAATTGGTGTTTTAATATTTGTGCAGAGCTAGCGAACCATGAAGTATGAACAATGGTGACATTCCCCAAGGAGTTTCAGCAATTTGTGATACTCTCCTGGAAACACTGTGTTCTGTAGATTCAATTTCGATCTTTTCCAAAAGCTTCCAATTGATTCCATTCAACATCTATTAATAATGAGTGAAGAGTTAAAGGTGGCTGTTTTTAGAGGGAAATGTATGCAAATTAAGTAATTGTTTCTAAGCAATGTACTCAGAAGTTGTTAACAGAGATTAACATATAGTTTTGCGCCTATTGTAATTTAAAGGGGATCAATTAATCTGAGGTGGGAAAAATGTTTAATGGAGCTACGCCAATATTCATATATTACTTAGTTGGATGGCTATTTGCGCTACAAAAAAAACCCTTTTTAGCAATATATAAAAGTGTACTTGGTAGAACTTTATTTCAAGTGCCAACTTTAGTCTCAGATTCTCCCCTCTCCTGCAACCTCCTACCCACTAGAACAGCCCTGCAACCTCCTTAAGGGTGAGCTTAAACCTGCCTCAGTTGGCACCTTGTCAGTCTTTTGGTCATCGTGAGGAAGCTGTGCAACCTCATTGCCAATCTAAACTTAGCCTTAAGGATATCAGTCAATATATTTACCCTTATACCAAAGGATTTAGGTCTTTACCTCCCTCTGACAGTGGTTGTACTCTAAATCCGGCAAAGATTGGTGTTGTGTAATCTGAGCCCAGGACGTTGGCTAAATGATACTGGATGCCATTTACCCTGCAGAAGGGTGGCTCTGGATCCCTGGACTGGGGTGTCTGCAGGGGACAATACCTGGGAGGAGTATAGCAGCCCAAAATGTTTATGTTTACCTCCTGCGAGGGACTCACATTTGTTAATCTGTGCCCAAGATGAAGCTAGGCTTTTTTTCTGCCTAGGTAAAAAATAGTAATTAGAACACTAATTCTTCTTATGAAAGGAATTGCTTGCCAGTTTTGCTACAAAGAAGGAAAGAAGAAAACAGAAAAAGAAAAAACAAGTCTATAAAAGAAGAGCAATAATACTTACCTATTCTGTTTCTGCTCTCTTGCATTAACTATATATCTGTCACACTTTGGGCCCCCACTACACATTGTGCTTCCTTTTCTGGGCTCTCATGTCATTAAAGGACACAATAGTGACGTGAGGCCAGCTATATAAACTTGTTATATATGTTAAGTTAAGCTAAGCATGAGGTAATAAAGGGAGTGGGCATTGACATACATTTTTTCTGTCACACTTTGAACTCTATAGATCTTTGTAGTTACATTTTGAAAGCTGTCAACTATTTATGTTTAGTAATTCCAGCAATGGGGTTACTTCAGTTCAGGAAACCCATGCAGTATAAAATATGGGATTTGACATTGCTGACTTGGCATACTGACCCAGGCTTAACTGGCTAGTGAGTCAGAGGAACAAGCATACATCCAGTAAAGTAGAAATGTCTAAACTCTTATCCTGTATTCTAGTTCCAGGGCAGTGATTGAAAAATCCAGAATGATAGGAAAGCAACCATGGAGCTTGCATCTGAAACATTAAATAAGCAATGCTCTCCCATTTCTACATCTTAAATTGTATTTTATGGAAAACCTTGTCCATTTTTTATTTTAGGCTGAGCTTTAGGCTAACATTAAAAAAAAAAAAAAAAATAGTGAATACAGTAAGATATGTATGTATTTCAAAAATCAGGTTTTGTTTCAAGTGTAACACCACTTTGTAAATAAAATAAACCATAATTAAAGTATTATATGATTCCTCCAGAAGTATTTATTTTTAAATTTCCACATTATACAATTAAGTTTCTATTTCAATCCACAACCACTGTAATCAATAAACTATCAAAAATGAATCCAATTTGAAAACTTAGGGGGTGTTCCATACAATGTTGGTGTACAGAAAGCCCCCAAACATGTCAATGCCTCCATATGTGATTGGTTCTCTGTTTTTCTTAGATGTCTTCATTAAGATGCAAGTGAAATTTTAAGGCATCTCCTGCAAGAGAATTTTTACTTTTTGGTAGAAACTCCCTTAGGGTTAATTTAAAGTATGAAAAATGCACCAACTGATTATATTGAAGAAGATACTTCGATTCAGAAATCAGTTTCCGAAGGGAATAGTGGAGCAGCTTTTTCTTAACTGCTACACAGTTTGTGTATATCCTTGCAATGTAGATATACTACACAGAAAGTATTGCTTCCTTTCAACAAAAGCCACACTTTGAAATAACTAATATAAATACTGACCTCTTGCAATCCATAGTGCAGCAGTGATCAGAGTAGAAAAGTGAGAGAAAGGACCTGGGGCCCATTAGGTGTCCTGCATTGATATGTGCTGTCAAGGAACATTGTGATAAGAGGAGGAAGCAGAATGATAAAATATTGCTACTCCTTTACTGTGTAATTACAAGCTGGGGTGAGTGGACTGTGTTGGTTAAAGGCAGCAGAGAAAAGTAAGCTCACCATGCTGGCTGTGCATCAGAATGGAATATATTTTAGTAAAAAATGCAGACCTTTAAACATGTTAAACAGCTGCCATATATGTATTTAGCCGTTTACCTGGAGTTCAGCTTTAAAAAGCAAAACTCCCACTGTGCTGCCTATAAATGTGTATTTTCAAAGCACCCATCTTAACACAGTTTTACAGGCCATATTGATGTTAGTTATGGATGCGCCATGCGCTTACCCTGCCGAGATTTCTCCGGCTTAGCCTGATAACAAATGTCAACATTACCAGAGAGCGCGCCTGCCAAGATTCTGTGTTTAGCTGATCCGGGCTGTCATCGCATTGTCCCTGCTCAGGTGGAATCTCACCATTCCACAACATTTGTCAAGAGCTCTTAATGAAATCTACAATCTTTAGTGCTGGGAGAAATTGTAAGAACTGCACAAATTATATTTGCACTGCCGTCATTCTGATTATCTCCATATTACTTTATTTGGACATGCTTGGAGGTTTATTAAAATCACCTCTTCGTTTTATGAAATAATTAATCTTTTCTTTACTAAATAGATAAAAAAAACAATCATCTGAGAAGCAGTGATGAGTAATAAAAGGGAGTTAGGGAAAAAGAGAGTCTGAAACAAAGGTAGGAAGTATTTGTTATTCTGGGACTGGTTGTGCAAACCAACCCCAAAGAGAGTAAATTGCAGAAGGATAAGAAAGTGGTCAACTGAGCTTGGGGTGAAATGGTAGCATGGCCAAATCCGGCATGGGTTTTCATAAAATAGGTAAATGGAAGTAAAACTAAATTAGACTTAAAGGTCAACTAAAAATGTACTCTGGCTGCATATATCGTGATAAATATGTTCAGCATTGATTTATTTACTGTGTGCTGTATCAAGGTTTGATATACCCTGTGTTGACAGCATACTGGCAGCCGGACCTCTGCTCTCCTGCACAATGCAGCACACTGGGTCTCTAGCGCTTTGGCCTACCACTGCACAGTTCTCCAACCATCAGTACTGCTCAGAATGTGTGGTCTTTGTCAATGTGGTCTAGGAAAAACCATTGGAAACCCAATCCTCTTTAAGAGCAGGGGTATGGCTATCCAGCGTGAATCCAGCACAGGGTATTGTAACCCTATATATATATATATGTAACCTATATATATATTAATATATATTTATACAATAGTTTTCAAAAATCTAGTTCATATCAGGTGCTAAAGTCTTTCTTTATGTATATTGTATTTGCAAAAATATGTATTTTATTTCACCTCCCCATGTCTGCCCCAGTTCTCATATTATTTCCCTAGCCTGGAACAAGCAGGCAGGTATCGAAGTCATAGCAAATTTCCAACTTCAAATTCTCCCCACTTGTTCTGGGACAGTGATTTAAAACATTTCAAAGCCTTTGGATCATTAGAGTTGGGCAGTTAGCATTCTCTAAGTTCAGGTTTGCTTTTATTGTGAGTTGTAGTTTTTTGGTTCTTTTGCAGTACTTTCTTTTTTATTTTTCAATCTGAAATTTTGGACACTTTAATTCAATTTAAAGTTATTGAGAAAAAAACACAGGCTCAACAAGTACACAACACCTAAATCAATGTTATTGAATGACCTTAGAAAACCTTTTACATTTAATGAAACTTGATAAGAGCACTTGTTTAAAGAAATTGCACTTAACTGGCTCTCTGGGTTCCTGAAGTTTGACAGGGTGCAGGGACTGCCGGGACATCTATACTGTACCAGTCAAAGCTCTTTGTAAACAAGTCCCACTTTTATCCCACAGACTGACAATTGGCTATAGAACCTAATATCTTTGCTTCAGAAAAAAGCAATAACTATGTTCATGAATGTGACAACTTTGCAGTGAGATCCATTGGCTTAATGTCAGAAAGTAATTACAAGTAGCAGTGATGGTGAGGATTTATAATTATAGCCAAATTAGCTGCTCTAATGAGCCACTTACATAGATAGAGCAGCAATGATGCAGCCAGAGAATTTAGAGTGAGTTATACGATTTCAAAAGCAACCTCTAGGCAAGCGGCTAACTAGATACACACATATACACAAACACATATTTATGTACCTGCCTTATCCCTGCCTGGCTGCAAATCCCATAGCTTAACCTTTGCCTTCCACTGCAGCACCACAAATTAACAACACAGTCCAACACAACACTCCCTGCTTGCTTGTTCATTGGACAGTGAAAGAGAAGTAGCATACCAATAAAGTCATCTTTCTATACACTCCATTTCTTTAGGGTATTTCCCACCAACACATAGGCTTTGTCATACATCCTTATTGGTTTCTAGCACTGGCTGTCCCTTTTCTGGACTGCAGTGGTGTATGGGATTTAAGGAGGTTGTCTGTAAGATAATACTTTGTATTTATGCAAATTGAAATAGTGCATTTGAAAATACCTTAAAATATCTCTAAATAAACATATTTAGTATCTGCACCTGTTTTGTATTTGTTTGGACTTAAGCTTTGGGCACAAGCAATTGTTACCCTGCACAAGTAGTTGTTCCTTGATAACCTTCCTAGGATCCCCCAAAATAGTTTTCAGGTTTATGGGAACCCTTGCTAAAAATATCATAGGAGTCATTGGAAAATTGATAGTGAGTGAGATGAATGCCCCTATGGTAGTAGTCACAATGCTACCCTGAGAGACAGCTCATAGGATCATTAGTGTTATGCTTGTGGTTCTGCCAAGTGGCATTATACCCATAATTATGTAGGCACTGCATCAGAAAGAAGGACAATCAGTCACAGTTCAAAAAAACCCTGCAACCTCTGAAGAAACCCTTGGATTCCACGGAACCTTGGTTGAGAATGGCTGGCCTTGTGTCCAGGACTCCTCACCAGCAAAAAAACAAAACAAAAACAAAGGCAGACCAGCTGTTTGTTCAATAGAAGAAATAGAATAAACCACATCTCAGTGATGGGCACTCATCCCCTTGGAGGGATGTAAGGGGCAGGTAATTAGAAATGACACTGATTAGCTTCCTGTGTCTGGTTGTCATATATAAATTATGATAATGTGGAGAAGTGTTCCTTTGAAGAGGTGCTTGCCATCTATGCAAGTGCTGAGAATGTCTGTAGAAGTACGTTGTTAGTAAAGAATTCAGAAAAGCCTTCACCTGGTTTTAACTCATACAATAGAGGCGCATTTGTACAGTATGTCTAAAAAATAGGGGTCATTCTGCCACTGCCATGAACCTAGCATTTCCAAAAAAAAATGTAAAGTACATATAAGCACATACATTTCTTGTGAGCATATTGAAGTGCTTCTTTGCTACCTCCTGAAATTAATGTGTTCTTCTATTTGATTTTTGACAATTCTTTCTTCTATCTATCAAGAAACCCAGCAATAAATTCTTGTCTATCGTAAGATAAATAGTAGCATAACTGTTTCAGCTGGAGAGCAAAAAAATACATCTGAGTAATGCGATAATTGGCTGTCTGGTGCATAGATGCAAAACTTTTCAAATTTATTTAATAATCAATAAAGTAAAAATGGTTCTTTTTTTATCTACTGACCCCTAGTAACAAAGGAAAATAGGATCCAAAAAAAACAGATTGAAAAGTTTTTTGACCGAAAGCAAGGTACCAATGGGTCTGAATGCAATCAGAAGCTACAGGAAGATGTCTAAACAATTAGTTCTACAGACCTAAAACTGGCCAAAAGCTCTACAGCAGGGGTGTCAAACTCTGGCCCTCAAGGTCTTTTTTTTGGCCCCCCCAAAGAATTCAGAAAAAAACTACATCTGGCCTGCCCGCCCGAGTTACCACCACATGATCATTTTCAATACATGCAATACATAGACATTATTCCTGTACACCCACCATGTGACACAAAGAGTAGGCACTGATCACATGGAGCCTGACTACCAGGGGCATTGTGTTTGTTTGAATCCATTAGAGACTGTAATATTTTGTGTCAGACAAACTTGTGAACAACACACAGCCTGCATGGATAGATAGAAACTAGTCTTTTCAACCCTAAAGTGTGTGTAGGGGCGTTTGTTTTTGTTAGTTATGGATGAATTAGTAAACTTCCTCAATTTTTTAAATAAATTTCAAGTTTGGCCCCCGACTTGGTCTAAGTTTTTAATTTCGCCCCTCTGTGCTCTACATTATAATGGCAGCACCCAAAGGTTGTCATGTGCCATTCTACGTATTTTGTTCTTGGTCAAATTTATTACGTTTTTTTTAACCTTCAAATATTAAAGTAATTTGAGGCTACTACTGCTGCCAGTCAAGATGGACGAAAGCAAAGGGGTGCTATTAAAGCTACCAGAAAAAATAATTTATTGACTGAACTGATCATAAAATTGGGCACTGTTGCTGCTGAAAAAACACCTGCATAAAAATGAAATCACAAAGTACAGCTTAAAGATATCCCCAACCTGTAATTTAAAGAATTTATGTTCTTCCTGTGTTGGCCTCAAAGCTGTCAAAGACAAGCCTTCTCATTGCACTGTTTTGTTTTTTGTTTTTCATTATTCCATTTCTTATATTAGAAATAGGTGATAATAACTTGTCCAGTAGCTGTCTAAAGAGCCAAGAGTGAGCATTAAAAAACAAAAAAAAAAACAAAAATGGCTTTTTCATGCAATTTAAAATTCAAATTAAAAAATGTAATCACATTAAAATGTGATTGAAATTTTAGTGAAATCTATGTTCAATACTCGTACAAAGCTGAAATGGAAACAGGGCAGATTCTTACAGCAATCATAATGATTAGTGTAAAGTATTACCTTTGGAACTGATTGACGTCAGACTGAGGTCTTATTATCTAATTTCTCACCACCTATTTCCTATGACTACAAGTTCTGCCACTACATAAGGACACGTGCATTCTACTGTAATGTGAGGATGGTAGAAAATGTAGACTGGCATTATTTTTTTCCCATTTTGGGTGTCACATAATCACATCTGATTGACCCTCTCATTAGCTGGTGGTGACAGATAATGAGCTGTAATTCAGTTAACAAGCACATTTGGCCTATAAAACTAATATTTGGTCCACCACTTTGCTTTTATGCACTGTTTCTATTTACTTTTTTACTGTGGTTACTATTACACTCGCCTTTTAGGTTTAGCTGGGTTTTGATTGTTCTTTTTTTGCAGGGATAACTTTATTTTATTTTTGTATTTTTTGTTAGCAACTGAGAGGCTTTAAGTTGCCACATACAATATGAAATCAGTCTTAGCTACAGCAATGCTTGCACTATTCACATGCTTTACATTGCGCTGATGATTTTACTTTGTGTAAACATTGCTATCTCTGGTTTCTATTGAAAGAGGCAATAAATGACAACACATTGTGACTAATGATTTCTAGAACATACAGATATTTATTAAAAATGCTGAGAAAACTCAGTTAGTAAGCACAGGCCTGTTGCATAAGAAGAAAAGGCTTATTGTCAACTAGCTTTAAATGGTTCAAGTATTTACAGCAAAACAATGCAGCCGATTTATTTTAATCCACATAGATTGTCATTATTTAATTTGCATCTATTAAGATTTAACCAAATTTACCTAAGCTGCTTCTTATTAAACCAACTGGACGGTATCCAATGAAAACAGTTTTAAATATATCCGGCATATTGACATTAGATTATCGTTTGGGTTTGGCTATTAAAAGTCTCATTTTCTTCTGTTAAAAGAATAATATTGTTTTCCTGTGCTAAAACTCAGAAGTGTGTTGAAAGAAGTGCATGTTTCCCTAGGGAAAGTGTTCTACAACCTAAGTGATATAGGTTTATATGTATATATATATAAATATACAGAAAAAGTGAAACAGTAAACAAATAGCATGTCTTAGTTGTCTGTAGAATGTCTTAAACTCTGTTACTTCTTAGTCCCTGATTTTTCTGCTCTCTATTGACCAATTTACACTTGAATGGTTCTCAGGGTTGAGCAGGGGACCTAGGACTCCACCAGGGAAAGTAAGAAGGGGGCTCACTAGAGTGAGGATGGCCCATCATAAAGCGTTTCCCATGTTTTCTTTCTATGTCATCCAATAATTCACTGTGCAGTATAATAATCTTAACATGAGTGGTATTGGTGGTAGCAATATTAACCACAGGTATAATGCCAGTGGGATCAATTATCCACCCAAAACTGGTGTCAGTGGTAGAAGGTTAATGCCCCATACACCCCCCAGTAGTGGTCAGTGTCAGTGGTAGTGATGTTAATCTCTTATGAGCAGTGTCAGTTGCTGTGTTATTAACCCCAAAGGAGTGCAATAATATTAATACCCCCTTCTCCCTTGAGTGGCATCAGGGGACACAATATTTTTTAACACCCCAGAAATGTTATCAGTGCCAACAATGATATATAGTAGGAGCATTGGTGGTGGTTAATCTTAACCTAATAACCACTGATACTGATACTTCTGCCCTGCCAGAGCTGTTACAGAGATTTAATTGTCGAGCAGGGAATCACTTCTCCCGCTGAGTGTGGCTGGTGCCAGCTGGCAGCTTTGCAAAAAAACCAAAACCTGATTGGTTGTAAGTTACCGATTACTTGGTTTTAAATCATACAAGAACAGATCAAACATGGAAATGGTCATACATGATAGCAAATGTTGATTATATGTTGTGAGCAAATCTCATTGAAAGCTTCTATCTGTCCGGTGGTTTATTATATCCCCACCCCATTAATGGAAGCAGAATATCTTCCCCCAAACTTGCTATTACTTGTGAATGATCCCCTGCTGCTCATTTCTCTTCTGCAGCTGTCCCAAAAACGTCATAATACCTTACATTTAAGGATATGCCTATTTAGACATGTGACTTGCTTCACTGGGACAGTGATGAGGTCTAGTAGCCAATTGCTAAACTCCATCAATATCACATTTATATTGCCAAAAGCTTATTCTAAGACCAAGACAGTGGGAGAGGAAGAAAGAGCCTGGGCGACTGCTAGGAAGGTAAGTATAGAGGTTTGGGAGATTTGTATGGGCAAGATGATCAAGTGTTTTACACATTTATATATTAAGCCTGATTTATTAAAGCTTTCCAAGATTGGAGAAGATAGACTGTCATGGGAGAACTTGGATGGATTTGTTAAACTTCTTGTGCTATTAGTTGGCAAATGTTTTTTGTCCTGGACCAGCTTGCTGGATCACCTAGGTTCTCCTAAAATAGTCTATCTTCTTAAATCTTGGAGAGCTTTTTCTTTTTTTGCCAACATACTTTTTCTTTGCATGCACAAAATGGACAAGCACCATGCAAGGGAACTTGCAGCAGGTGCCTTTTGTGGCTACCTTATGATTGAGTTTAAGGTGGTAAAGTGGGGGATTAGGGGTGAAATTGAGGCATTCTAGTTTCACTTACTAAAAGGAGGTAATATTAGGTGCTAAATACCAATGTCAAGTCTCCTGTTTCTGGCTATCATATTTTCCAAGCTGCTGTCAAGGAACCTCATTCATGAAAATCAGAGTTGGGTCACAACTCCTAATCTGTGTGCTGGTGCAAAGTCCATCAATTGGAAAGCATTGAAGCTTCTGGACTAGTATGACAGTTTTGTAATACTTGATAATACATTTCTTAGAAAGTAAAGTCAGTGAAGAAAATTTCTCAGTATCTAAATACATTGAAAGAGCGATGTATTTATTTAATTTTCTGGGGTGAAATAAATAAAATGTCAGAAATGATAAGAATGCTTTTATAGAGTAAAAACTAGATGTGATCTATAGAAAGCAAACAGAGACACTGAATAGTTGTACATTTTTGTTAAAAGATACTATTTTTGAAACCTGTCCCTGTGTCTAAAGAAAACACCCAAAAATGTGTCATTCCGGTGGGAGGGGGGGAGTCACACCTTATCCGGAACAGTGAACCGATGTCATCAGTTGGAGAATAGTGAATGAACTGAGCTGAGCAGGTGAATCCCAGGTACACCACGGGCACTGTACAGCAAGAAAAACCAGCTCTGCCACTTTTGCTGCGGTCACAGCATTGTAGTGAACTTGACAAATCACAAAAGTGTTTGCAGTGAAATTATTTTTTTTTTTATTTCTCATGTACGGAAGCATGACCGGATTCCGTCATTGTACGTTATGGAAAGCCTGCAAGGACGAACAAAGACTGAGTAAACATACGCACGCTCCCAAGAAACTTTTACAACCTATTCTATTTTCTAGACTGTGTGGCAGCAAATAATGCAGATCATGAAACTCAGTATAACTTTCTGCCACATTTTTTTAAGCTGAACAAAAAACAGATATAAAAAGACACAGATCTGTTCGCATTTAATATATTTTTGTGAATGCAAGCATTGAAAGTTAATGAATTTGAAAGCCTTTTGCAGTCCCTATGAAGCAGAGCTCAGCTTGGGAGGGGGGAAAAGCAGTACAAGGAGGCATCAGTTGTGTTGCAGTGATCATGTGCTAACAGTGATGCAGGTTTGTCTATGGCTCCTAAAGACCTCATAGGTAGCCCAACAGCCAACAAAGCAACTGCTGGTATTGGTAGGATGTCCTGGTACTCAATAACAATCATATGCAAAAGAATGAGACATGATGAGATGTGAAAAATATGAAAAACTAGATTTAGGGTGTACCCAAAATTTTTAGAAAATATTAACATGAATAGGGTCCATTCTGTGCTCTTTGTCATGTAGTAGAAGAAGCGGCCCATCCACAGAACACAAGTGGTTAAGATCGGTCACCAAGCCCTGTGGCTGAGCTGACAAACTTTCTCAGCTTCAAATAGCATAAACAGACATAATCTGAATGTCAGGCTTCTCAAGCGACAATATCCACAAATAGTTACAAAGTAGCCCGGACAGAGCTATGCGTTTGCATTAAAGTATTCCACCTCCCTTGGAAACTAATGGGAGCTTTCAACCATCGTGGCACAGCTCCTTTATCATTGATATGCCTAAACAGACAATCAATTCAGCAGCAAAGTACGAGAATGAACAAATAAGCTATGAATGATGAGAAGGGAAAAATAAGCTCCATCCCCTTTTCAATTTTAATGGCTAATACCAAGAGGGACCAGAGCAGAGATAAGAGGTTAATGAATTGCAAGGTTCTTTAGAATGAGATTGACTGATATTGGAGCCCACTCCAATCATTCATAAATATTTACCATTATTAGCAACAGTGGGTCACTTGTTATTTTAAATTGATCCCCCCACCCCATGCGCACTGGCAGAAATCTGCCACTGTGACCATTACCATTCGTTCTGTCAATACCGCCACTATTAACATCCAAAATTAAGCACACATATTACAACGTGCTTGTTTACAAACCTCCAGGAATTACAGTTTAAAAATGCCTAATTATTTTAATATCTTTAGTCTGACATTTCCGTTGGTATTGAATATAGATTAGAAGTAAATATGGTGCCTTTCTTTGTGGCTCTGAGTAAATAATAGCTGGCTAATCTTTGGATGAATTGCTTGTTGAAATGTTGTTACATGAGGGCGATTATAGAAAAATGTGCCATTGTCAGTGACTCACTGCTTTGGTTTTAAAAAATGTGGAAGGTTTTGTACAAAGACAAAGAGTTAAAAATGTACGCAAGGAGGTTAAAGACGAACAAAAAGAAACACTGACAGGTGCTTGACTTGTAAAAATGTTTTAATGATACATAAGCTTTCAATTCCGGACGTTTAATGTCGGTCATTTTTAAATGATGACCTATCCTAAGGCCCCCTTCCCAATTTTTTTTCCCAATACTAACTTTGCCCCTTATACTAACCCTCCCTTTAACTCTAACACTCCATTGAACCCCTATACTAACCTTACTTGAAAACCTAATCCAAACTCTCTCTGTAACCCCAACAATAACCCTCATTGCAAAACCACCTCAACACTGACTGGCCGGTCATACAAAGATTGATTTTCCAATTGGATCCACCAGTACATTCAATTGTTTAATTGAATTGACCACATATTGATTCTTTCTTCATGAACTCATAAAATTATGATAAGTGATTGATATCAAGTGTGGAATCTAATGAACATCAGTTGGTCAGGTTAGAGAATTTTCATTCATTGCACAAATATCTAAGGGTTTTCTGAGACCTCAAAACTGATTTCTGTTTGTTCAGATTTTGAAACATGGGCAAATACTCTTTTGTTTAGTATCTGATAGACTGATTAATATGAAAATATAGAGAAAGATTAATATGTAATACAATGAATTGATACTAAAGATATGTGCATTGAATGCATGGTATGGTAGTACAATTGACTGATTTTCAATTGATGGTCGATTGAATTGAAAATTGATCAAAACGATTTATGTATAGCTTGATTTACTGTAAGCTCTATAATTCTCACTCTTACCTTATTCTAATGTAAACCTATGTTTTCATATTGACCAATTTGGTCCAGCAAAAGAAGGGGAGATATGAAGGTATGAAAAAATGAAGACATTAGAGCTTTGTACAAAAAGTTGGCTCTAGTTACCACAATGGAGAGTGGAAGATTGAGATGGTTTGGATGTGTGCAACAGATAGGGCCTGATTTATTAATGTACTCTAGGACTGGAGACAAACATGGAATAGATCTTTTAAAAATCATTTGCTCTTGGTTGGCAAGTGCTTTCGAATCAAGACTGGATCCGTTCCAAATTTGCTGGATCCCCCAGGCATACCCAGGATAGAGTAAGGAAGGAATCCGAAGAAGCCTCGAACCTACATCCAGGAAAAAAAGGGGTTGCCTTCATATGAAATGGTTGGAGTATGTTGAAGTAGACCCTAGGTCCACCACGGCACAGAGGACTGGAAAGTTGTTAAAATTATTGCCAAGATTCTCAGAGGACCATAATGCTGTGGTGTAAGTGAGTAAGTACAAAAAAATACCATTACAGTAGCTGGATTTATTTTTGGAAACTTAAATATTGCAGAAAAATGGTATCTTATCAGTGACTACAAAAGATCTTTGATTCTAAAATTAGCTTCCACCTTGCAGCATGCCCTGAAGACAGTAATATCAATGACACACCAATATTTTGTCCACCATCATCAGAAGAATTCTTTGCTTGTATCCTGGCAATGAAAGCCCACCAGGATTGTGATCATTCCTAATATCCCAACTCTTTGGAATCTCTAAAATAGGGTTCTTTGTCACTCTGGCATCTCAGCCAGCAATTCTAAGATTCTAGATTGTATTGTGATGTTATGAGGGGTATATGAAGGGGCATCATTGAACAATACCATCCTTAGGCACAATTTGTTTTTGATCATTCTAAAATAGATACACCTTTGCAAATTGCACTTATTTGAACACCTTTAATTCAAAAAAAAGTTCAACTAAAATAAATGCTAATTTCTAACCGAATTTGTACTAAAATGCAAAGTCTGTTTATTAGAAACTACCCCTCCCCCCACATCCAAAATCCTGTAGCAAACATGTCCGTGGAACAAACTTAGAAATTATATTTACCTTATTAGAAACATATACACAAGAAATTTGATATCACTATCTATTTGATGATTTAGCAAGAACGATTACTTTTCCAAATTTTGCAAGAAGGCGATTCTGCTATTTTCGTTTATTTAGGGCCCTTTTAGTTGTGAAACTGCACAGTTGGCTGCTCTAGGGATGCTGTGCAGCCAGGAGAGGAAACCGTACTGCAGGTAATCAGATTTGCAACTGCTTTACAAATCATCAAACAACCATGGTGCCAAAAGTGACCATGGTTAGGCTTGTGGCAGAATGCAGTGGCTCGCTGTGGCTCTGAAAGGGAATTTAGGATTTATGAGACTCTGAATCTTCCAGGATTTTACTGGGGAGACTATGCAAACACCATTACCTAGGCAGTGTGGGTGGAATTTGGGTGTAAAGTATTTTTTAAATTTTTTTTTACATGTTCAATGCCTAGTTATTAGTATTTAATACATTTTAGTGTTTAAATAGTTTAAATAGTATTTACCAGTAAAGAAAATGTAGATGAGATGAATATATAAAGTTATTTTTCAAATATTTAAAGTTGTTTTCATTTTCATTTTATTGTATCTTATTAAGCCCAGTATTGTTTTTGCATTTAATGTGTATTTCTTAGGCTAAGCTTAAATGGTAAGATATATTTGCTGAAATATGTCTTACAAAAATCATTTATTTCCTCTTCTAGTCTTAAAATGCATTTATATAGAAAGCAACCATTTATTTGTCTCTGCACATTTCCAAGCACTCCAATGGCCACTTTCTCCCTGGATTCCCAGACAGTCCAGTTGTTATTGATATTTGTCAAAAATATTTAATCAGATTTATTCAATGGGAATCCTAAAAGAGAAATCTGCTCAGCCCCCATTCACCTTTGAAATACTTTGTTATTTGAAAAATAGACATTTAGATATAACAGAAAAGACCCTTCAGTGTACATCCAACTTAAGACAAGCTCATACTCGGTATTGTAGCCTAGCAAGTGATTGCTCGTCACTGTCAGAGTAAAACACAATATAAAAGATTTTCTTTCAAACAGCCACAAAGGGTTAATGTTTCCTTGGGCAGACAAGTTTCCAATTCAATTAGTTTTAATGAACCTTCTGCTCACTGGTTACTGAACTAGAAAGAACAGCAATAAATGCCCAAAGGAAACAGTGAAGATATTAAAGGAGGGTTAGCGGATAGTATATAAATTTCCAAGTTGACTAAAAGAGTAGCCTTGGTCTAGATTTGGGACACAGACACTGCAGGAAGATGTATTTCCTTGTACTTGGCATGTGAAAAGATCACAGTACACCCGAACACTGGGGATGAATCAGTTTCACCCAGAGCAATGTGCAATGCTTCATTCTGTGCAAGGGAAAAAAAAAATAGATTTATTTTACATATAATGTTATATGCTGTGCATATAAATTAGGCCACAGAAAAAAAGTGGCTTTATATTGGAAAGTAAAGGAATTATGTTAATGCAATTATTTTTATTTTTTTAAAAACAATTTATAATCACCACTCATATGTCTATTCTTGTTGATATTATTATTATATACTCTAATAGGTGAATTAGAACAGTTTATCGGATAGAAACAACAACCCCTTGCCTTTTTGGAGCTACATAAGCACCTGTCCCCAAATACGCTAGACCAGTGTTGCTCAACATTTTTAACATAGGGGAACTCCTTGAAATAACTTTGAGGTCTTCAGGGAACCCCTGCAATAATTTCTTATCCACAACTCAGAGTACATTAGTGTTGTGGTCAGTAGGAACAATGCCCCCTACATAGCTGACCAGTAAGAAGAATGTCATCATTACAAATAGCCAAAAAGATCATGATCAAGGCACAAATTGCTCATTGTTCAAGGAACCTCTTGCAGCCTCTGGAGGAACTCTTCTGCTTCTGCATTTCCACAATTCCGCTCACTAACATCAGTTGAAAAAAAGCAAGATTTTACACACCTTGGCTGTGCCATACTAGGAACTTGTTTTTTAGTCTTTATTGTAAAATCAAGTTGGTGTCAACTCTGTCAACAAATTCAATAAATATTGCTTTGAACAAAATAGAATAAACCAAAGAGACTTACCAAGCCATATTTCATGCCTTATTTAATATTGAAATCTATAAAAAAAACCTTTGCACTGGGGATACCTGCACACTTGGTAAAACAGCTCATTTAAGTCTACAGGGGAACATTTTACCCACCATGTCCCTTGCTCCCTTGGATGCATGAGCACTCTTTTCTTATCCAGTTGCTCCAGGCTAAGCTTGTGCCCTCCATTTTTACTTACAATGTTGGTATATTAAAAAATGGACAAAAGTAGGGAAAATGAGTACATACAATGTATCTGTTGAGATCCTTTATGCAGCAAAAGAAATGCTATTTAGTTAGGGGTAACATTTACTCAATGCTAATTACACTTAAATATATATTACAACCTGCTACTCTGTAAGTAACCGGCAATTTATATTGCCATGAACCCAAAAAGTATGCTTAATGCTGTACATTTAGGAAGCTGTGTTTAATAAAAAGAAAAGCAAATGACTAGTCACCAGTTTTGACTATCGTCTAACCACTGCTGATCTTCTTTATATTACTAACTTACTGTTAGGAGGCGCTCTTTGGTCGTACAATCCCAGGCGGTGCCCCACCACAGGAGGGCGTGCTCACCGTATTCCCTCCGGCGGCTGCACTCGCAGTAGCACGAGGATTTCAGGAGCAGTGCTCTGAGGGTTGCAGCATCCTTGTTTACCTGTAGCTGGGGTATTCCTCTCGGAATCCTCTGCACAGCTGAGAGCAATTAGAGCTGTGTTGCAGCTGATTTGCATAGTGGTTCCTGAGCAATCCCATGCTGTCATTGGCTGCTGAGGCTTCTCTGCTCCCAGTCACCAGTGGATGTTGTAGCGTTGCTGGGCTTATCTGTGCAGAGATTCTTGATTGTTTTCCTGTTCCTGACAATCTGCTTGAACTCAGCCTGGACCAACCTTTGCCTGTGACCCTGACTCTGCTTGTGCCTTTTCCTTTGTACCTCGTTTGGTGAACTGATCTCCTGTGTTTGACTTCAAATTGTTTCTGGATTCCCTGTTAATTCTGTACTGTGTATCATTAGGCTCCTGGTCAGCTGCCGGTCTATCCCCAGACACCATCCCTTGCGCGCAAAGTCCTGGGGCCAACCGAGTGCTGTGAGACGCAACGAGGGCTGCTATAGGTGAAGATGGCGGCTTTAGATTGGGGGACTGGTGTCTGGAGAATACTGGTACTGACCAGGGCCTTACACTTACTCTGCTTTGTTCTGCCTGGGGTCTCTGTATAGAGGTGCCATCTTGGTAGAGGCTTTGCTTCCACGATGCAGAGCTGCCTCCCTGCCTGCAGAGAGATGCACAAAGCAGAGATCCACAGAATGAATGAAGTAGAAGTGATCCTTCCACTGCAGGTTATCAGGTACAGATTCCTCTCCAGCAAGGAGAAAAGTAACCAGCAGTGGTGTCATTACCAAATGTTGATGTAAATCTAATGAGAATAGCTGTCAAAGGCAGTGGTTCCTTTGATCCTACATTCCTAATCTACAGCTATGAAATTTAGGACATAGGAGTGTCTAACAAAATCATACATCAAGACATATGCTGCTTTATTTAGGAGAAAAACAAGAACTACTTTGGCATAAACATTTATGTCCCGTGAGTTTAGGTCCAGTTTAAAACTTTATTTATATATATACCCAGTCCTGTGGGCAGATGGAGGCTAAAGATGGTCATCATATCTCACCAGAAGAGACAATTCATCTCACCAAAAGACAATTATGGGGGGTATGGTACAATTTTTCAGTGTGCATATGCAACGCCTTGTCACATCCACATGTAAAAATAAACTGACATGTGGACTCCTACCCCACAACTAAAAAAACAAAAAAACAAAAAACAAAACTTCAGAACTCGCCTCTAAGATATTACAATAACTTTGTCAAATAGCACATGAGAAAAGAATGCCCCCAGCCACAGAGTAAGCAAAAAAATTCACTCTGAGTATTGACATGACAGTTTTTGAAAGTTCAAGCAGAAAACCAATTATAATGAGCAGTAGAGAGCCCCAAGCCCTTCTGTTCAATAAATAATAAAAAAAAGTATAACAAACTATTCTCCAAAAAGGTACTGGAGAGTTTGCTCTTGTCCCACTACTTACAATATGATTACATAAATACTCTGTATTTGCCGTTGCCTTGCCAGGCAGCTGTATTAAAGCACAAATCAAATCAAGTTAGGATTAGAAAGTAAAAGAGCATGGTTTAAAGTAAGCTATCCCCTAGGAACTGTTCTCAGATTCATCAAACAGAGCTTAAAGTACAGTATATTTTATACCCCTGTGTTTCCGAACTGCTCCACTGCAAAACCAGTTATTATTTTTGATATCAAGAGAATGTTGATAGTAGCTTTAGCTTGCTTATTAAAAAAAGTGCTATGAGCTATAGATTTAACACCTACTGTGATTTATGCTGGTTAGGATTGATAAGAAGGACATCACAGTTTAAAAAGGGATTAGGATTCTTGGTGGTCTCTTGTGTAGGAGGTTATGAAAATATTCCAATTTTTTTTCTCATTTTTGTAATTGCTAATAATTGAAGAACTATTGTATAATGGAAACAGACTGTTGTAATAAAAAAAAATGTGTTGTACAAATGCAACCAAATAACAATTGTAGCTGTATTCATTGCTTATAGCCAATTTGCACTTTATCATCTGACACTCGAGAAAGCTGTATTCATGCCAACCCCTTCACTGCACAATAATGAATGACAGCAAGGGTACATAAAGAAATCTCAGAAAGCTGTTATTGCATCATGGAGACTTTTGGAGGATAAGTGGCCAAATATAGATCTTAATTTAATATTTGATTTCATAAGTGCTTCACTGTGTTTTGAATTCTGCAAGTGGTTGAGCCAGAACAATTGTACAACCTGCTCTTTGCTCATTGGCTGGCTGGAATTAGTTGTCAGCCCCATGTCCAATACATGTAGGGGTTATCTGATAACTAGTGAATTGAAGAGAGTCTGGGTTGTGGAGGAACACTGGTTGTGCACAACTGTTAAGGATTTATTGATTTGGGGTCTGGGGGTAAGTTGATATCATTACACCAATGCTTCATACACACACACACATATATATAAATAAATATAACAGGAATATGAATAATCAACCAATTAACACCTTATTTTATTTTCCTGATATAATGATGACCACTAGACAGAGCTTCTCCAATTCTACATATGTAAATATAGGACAGAAAACTTGTGAAAGATATTGTTTCTGTAAATGTTTCAATGTGTGTACCTAATTACACAGTCTGATCTGCTGATCCCTTATTATATCTATTATTATCTATTATTATTTTTACATCTACATGCATGTGTTTCACCAATAGCTGACATTTGTTAGGATGGCTTTCATGATATTGACAACAGTGGATCATGCCTGTGTAATGTGAAATGCAACCAGCAATTTTGGTCTCCATTACAAGCCTATGTAACAGGGTGACAATAAACTCACATAAATGGGAATCCAGAAACAGAACAGTGTTCTTAATGGAAGGAAGTGTCTAACATGGCCCTCAGGACATGATCTCCAGGTATTATTTGAATGCAAGTTGCAGATTTTGTAAATTTAAAATAATATGAAATAAAATAAAGGTGTTTCCTTAATGAAGTTTATATGATATTTTAGTTATTGTATTTCCATAATTTTGAATACATTTTTTATTAAACCTAACAATTAAAAACTGTAAGCAAACAGGTTTTTAAATGTAGAAGGAACAGGCAATAGCTATTTTGCAATAAAACAAATGTACCTGCCTGTTCACAATCTTCCATACAATGCACACTAAGGTGCGCTTGTGCATGCAGTGTAGGATCCCTGCATAGTTGGCTGCTGGAAATGGATGAACTCCTGCGCACATCCACTGGAGATACATTGTTCCAGCCTGGTGAATCAAAATGGATGAAGATCTTGAATTTAGAAAAGGACCCAGTGAAGATATAGGCACCTGTAAAAGAATGAGGGGATGTGAGCCTGTCCTTTCTCTAAAAAAACCTGCTCACAATTTTTTATTTTCAGGTTTAGTTTCAATTTAACCAGCTTATATACAATAGCTTGTATATTTATTACAGAATAAAAAAAGTCAATTCCAAGTGTTTAATTCTGTGACTTCCAATGCCAGAAAGGTGACGTATTTTCTGACATAATCCTAAACTCAAAGTCAATTGATAAATGACAGTTATATAGCTTAGGTGGGTGATTTAGAAATAGCCTTTGATTGCTGAAAAGGACAAATTAAAAATGTGGAAATTCAATTTTCAGAACTATTACAGGCCATCAATTAAAGACAAATTAATACAAAGAAAAATTTCTCATGTTATTGAAATACAATAAATAATGGATGATTTTGGTTAAAAAAGTGGCATGTGAAATACTGTGTGTTACTATAACAAATGAATATGATACCATGGGGTTTAAAAAAAAAGCAAACAAGTATTTAAAATACAGAAATAATGGTTTTACACCTTGAAACATTAGTATCTCATACCTCGTAATTGTCTCTGATTGGCATGGACTGTCCCCCTTTTAGAACCAGTTTCCTCTATACACCGATACACACAAATATGCACCTCTATTTAAAACGTTGGTTGAGATATATATACCGATATACATATATGTTTGAGCTAAAAACTTTCCCCCTTCCCTATCACCAGAATATTACAAAAGTGGAGAGGAACAGGAGTTAGCTGGGGCTAGGGGGAGAGGTTAAAAATGTTTTTGATGCCACCCTTATAGGAGAACCTGATTGAAGGGACTTACCTTACCATCTTGTATTACCATTGATGACTTCAAAAAAACTGATGAGGGCACTTGCAAAGTTCTTAAGCTTAATTTTCCTGCCTACTCTGCACAATAAAACTCCTCACAAAGTTTCAGTTTGCTGCCAATGGTTAAAAGTAATCCAACATACAACAAATTCAGCAAAGTCCATTTCTAGAGTGTTTTTTTTGAAGAATGCCCAATCTGTGGGTCTGTCTGCCAATAAGAACCAACCAATGGAAAAGGCTGTTTACCTACAGTGGAATATACCACCCTAATTAGTTAATTGCAACCCTATACTCTTTCTATGGAGACATACAATGCAGCCATCATAAATGCCTGAAGCCAGCTCTGGTACTTATTTACTTGAAGCAGCAGAATAGGTTTTGCTCCTTATAAGGATAGCCACCACAAATCTACATCCTCACTGCCTTTTTTATAACTTTGTATAAAAAAAATGAGGGTACTACATATTGCTATTTTTATAGGAATAGTAGGAATAGGTATGGCAAGTGTACAGGCTAGTTGCACACTATAGCAGATATAGGGTGCTGAATGATATGATGTATGACAATAAAATTCTAAACAATATTTTTTGCCAGAAGATCTCTGTAAAGCGTAGAAATGATTTATGGGGTTAGAGGGCACTGGCTTAAATCTCATCACTGGTGTACATCTAGAACAAAAATCTATCCTATTCTACTCACCTATGCTAGTCTTAAAATCTACCTATTAACCTAAATCAATTACACAGTTCAACAAAATAATTTTTTTTAACTTGGCAATGATTTTTCAATATATTTAGTGTATTTCAGGTCTGCTGAATCCAGAAATGGCATCAGTTTCATTGAATTGGCTCTAGTTCTTGTGATACAGGAATCGGAATAGACGATTTTACCAACAACAAATGTTAACACAGCATATTATTATCAATCTTTATTTATCTACACGAATGTTTTGCATGTTATATATTAAATGTAGCATTATTTTCAGGAAACTTTCATTTGCCTTCTTTTTATTCATACATTTTTTTTACAGAAATATGAGTTCTTCAAGAAGAAGTTGTTTAAATGACCCTAATGTATTTTGTTACAACTGTGGCGAATATTCCCAGCAAAAACAGAGAGGAAACATTACAGAATTTGTGAAACAAGCATATCTTGCATATTTTGGTATTAAACTGGGGGACCAAGATAAGTACTGGGGTCCTCATATGGTATGCAAAACTTGTGTAGAGTGTCTACGTCAGCGGAAAAATAGAAAACTGAAAAGTTTGAAAGTTGGTTTACCCATGCTATGGCGAGAGCCCAAAAATCATCATAATAATTGTTATTTTTGTGCTGTGAATGTAAAAGGTTTCAATCATTACAAGAAAAACAAGTGGGAGTACCCTGAGTTGGAATCAGCAAGAAAACCTGTGCCACATGGTGCTGATGTTCCCATACCAGTGTTCAGTACACTCCATGATATTAATGTATCCAACATGGAGGATATACAGGGTTTGGAGTGTAATCCAGGAGTTAGCAGTGGAAGTCAATATGAAAGAAGGGTTTCATCAAACCAGCAGTTTTCCCAAAAAGAGCTCAATGATTTAATGCATGACCTAAGTCTGTCAAAAGGAGCATCTGATTTTTTATCATCCAGTTGAAGAGAAAGTCAAAAACCAGTTTATAGGACAAGAGAGGTGACACCATATCAGACTGACGGCTTTTCACAGACAGTTCCATGTGAAGTTTGAAATCTGTTTTCCTGCATAATGGCAACTGTTATGCATTAATTCTAATTGGTCACTTAACAAAACCTAAAGAAGAATATGAAAATATCAAAATGGTCTTACAAAAGCTTTGCTATCCTGGACACCAATGGTCCATATGTGTTGAGTTAAAAATGGTGAATTCCTTCCTGGACAGGAAAGTGGACACACAAAGTACCCATGTTTCATCTGCTTGTGGGATAGTAGAACAAAGCAAGATCACTGGAAAAAAGTGACATGGTCTCCAAGGGAAAACAAGAAAAAAGGTGCAGCGAACATCATTAACAAGCCAATGGTTGACAAAGAAAAATAATTCTCCCTCCACTACACAAAAAAATGAACTCTGAACAAGGACAGTGATTGCTTCAAATACATTTGTAGATTCTTCCCTAGATTAAGTACTGAAAAATTAAAAGCAGGAATCTTTGATGGACCCCAGATTCGGAAACTGATAAATGATTTAAATTTCACAAGTTACATGACTGATACTGAAGCTTCTGCCTGTCACAGCTATGTCATGGTTGTCAAGAATTTCTTGGGTATCCATAAAGCACAAAATTATGAAGAACTGGTACAAAACTTTCTCTTTAAAAAAATTAGGTGCTACTATGAGCATAAAGGTACACTATATCTGCATAGCCATTTGCAAAAAAATTCCAGAAAACCTTGAGGTGAGGAACAAAGGGAGAGGTTCCATCAAGATATAAAGGTGATGGAAGAAAGGTATCAGGGCAGATGGGATAGACACATGATGGCAGACTACTGCTGGGGCCTTCAATGTGATTGTCCTGATCATCAGCATAAATGGAAATCATACAAATTGAGTTTTTTAATGTCTTCTTTGTGATTATTTCTCTAATATACTGAATATAGAAAATATTGACATTAGGTATTTCAAAAATTTTATTTTGTATACGTAGGCATATCTAGTTTATTTTGCTTAATTTTCATGTTTCATTAGTTTTCTATGAGGTTATATTATTGAGGTCATTATTTCAAACACTAGAGCCAATCTAGCAAAACCAATACCATATTTGGAATCTGTGCATCAAACATAACCTTAAATGAATTTAATCTGTTTTGCAAGAAAATGTTTGTTGACTAGTGTTATTAATGTAACTGGCTAGGTCAATGGTCTCATGGTCTCCAGCATGTCTTATGGTCTCCAGCAAGGTCCAACATGCCCACGTTACTCCATGTTGACACTTCCCAGCCCATCGAATGGGAACCTCACATGAACAGGTAAATTTGTTTAGTAGGCCTTGTAGAAAATTTCCAGTCTTTGTTTCTCAAATACCTGTATAGGGTCATGTTTCTTTTTTAAATATATATGCTTTTGATTGAGTAGGGATGGTGCTTTTTTGGCAAAGATAAACTTTTTAGTGCCTATTACGTAGTGATGGTAAAAATATATTGTCAGATGGAGGTTCTAGTGACATATTTCCTACTTCTACAGTTTGCACAAGCAAAGCAAAAAAATAGATAATATATTATTAAAATGATAATTTTATTATCCTGCTTTACAATATTACATTTTCTGGAAAGGTAGGGTAATACTATAAGGCTGTGATTTTTAATCAGGCATTCAATAACAACGGCAATATTGGACGATCTATCCCCCCCACCCTGCACCAAGGAATGAAGGAATCACTGTTCATTTTAAATCTTTCTTTGAGTGGGTGAAGCTGTCTATGTTGTGTGCCTGGGCCCTCCCGTCACAGGTCATTGCCTGGTGCAGCGTACCATGAAACAAACAAATAGAAAAAGGCACCTTCTGGCACTTTAAAGCTCCATTTCTATCTTACTACAGCTTCAATGGAATGGTGTTAAGAAGAACAAAAAAAAAAAGTGATCACATTCTTGGAACATTCTACCTCTGGTTAGATTGGGAAAAATGAGTATGATTATCACATGTACTGAGAAGGGCAGGCAAGACAGCTGAAGTCATCTCAAAACTCAAGAGAATAAGAGAAGACAGGAGGTCACAATTATGCTCTAGTATCACCCTTCTCCTCACTGAGATCTGATATATTCAGTTTGTTCCTCTATAGTGCTTAGAGAAGTTCTAATTAAGGAGAGAAAGAATTCTGACACATCTGAAGCAGGAATCAATATTTAGCGCTATAATCAGCAATTCCTGATGGCTTGACAATGTCACTGTACACATGGTAACTATCCATTATACTTGCCAAGAAGAGAGCCAGACGGGGCTAACAGACTCACCGCCAGCTATCATGAATCATGTACAGATGTAGCTCATTCATTGCCATTCCAAGAAACTGCCACCAACGTTGAAATTACCCTGTGCTTAATCTCACATGAAAAATGGTAGAATAGAAATGTCCAGGTGCAAATGCATTCTCAGGGACATCCAAAATGGAAGATCATGTCAAGTTTAGCAAGATTTATTTTTAACAGACCACCATTAAAATTACATTACATGTGAAATGTTGTTGAAGTTGATATGAACCTAAATTTATGAACATTTGTTTTGTAAACTGTTTTAATTTTTTTTTTAAAAAAAGAACACCTTTTAATGTTTTTTTAATTCATAGTTAAACCTCAGTGATATTGATCTCCACTTTGCCACTACTTCTTCCATTATAGTCATTCTAATGGTGGCTGTATGGCATATCTCAGAGTGTTTTTCTTAAGGGTGACAACAGCAGACCAAGCTTGTGGTCAACCAGAAGTCAGTGCTATTGGGTGATGATAGTAGAGCACAAATAGGAGGAAAATCATTGTCAGCCTACAACAGGACCTTCAGAGCAGGACTGCCAGGTATCATTTCAATGAAAGCTCTATGTTTGAAAAATATTGGAAGTTATGTATAAAATTACATAAACGTGTTAAGGCTCATTTTAGAGTTTTATTGAGTGGGCTTTACATATACTTTATGCTTTATGTTCCCTACAATTATATGTAATGCATACACCAACTTGCAGATTGTATTTTTTCAGTTTGGTGTTGACATGATAGAATATTCCATTCTTTTAAATACATGTTTCCAAATCACGATATTCTCATATATTTTTTATCATGAGAATGTAAATTAAAAAGTTATATTTATTTTTCAATCTGCAGCTTTCTTTTAAATAATACCTGATGATCCTGACATGAAAGTTCTCATTTAGACATTTGATGTTACAGGTTGATAATAGTCTTCCTTGCATTGTCACCCCGTCACCTGCACATCCATTAGAAAAGCCAGCCCTATGCAATGATGATGATATAGATTTGCTTCACATGTGAAAGGAGGTGGTTGAAAAACCCAAGGAATGGGGAGATAAATCTGATGAGATGCTATTCAGTTAGAGACTATATTTACCTAATGAATGAGAATTCTATTAAAAAATATATAGGACCTCTGGGTACAAATAAATGTTTTCCCCATGCAGGTGGAAAGTGATCTTTATTCCTAAATCTGTTAGTTCAAAAGGATATATAAATGAACTATAGCATAATTCAAGAGTCTTTTTTTACTTTTACCAGGAGAGCTGGACTGTGGTATACAGAAGCATAAAATGCCAGGCTGTCAGTGGGTATAAATAAAGCTCTAGGATTGGTGGTGAATGTGAGTAAACAAATGACTTAAAAAAATAATATCCCATCGCTGGAGTGGAGTATGGATGGATTTGTGCTTCTTCCTTGGTGTCAGTGGGAGGAATATTTCCTCTTTTTAGGTATCAGTGGAATGTATTGTGTCCAATCACTATTATCAATGGGAGAATATGTACCCCATTTTTGGTGTCAGCGAAAGGAGTGGTGCCCGATGGGATGGTTAAAGGCAACCAAAACACGTCACCTAGCTTCCATCAGGGACCAGTGGTCCAGGGATCAATAGTTTATATTACTACATATATAGGCACTGCTTTCAACTTAATAGCACTGCTTACCCCATCCTGCCTTCAATATGTAGGCTAAAAGAATGTAAGTCTATGTTTCAATCTGAAACCAGGAGTGCAGCCATTGCTAGTCCCCATTGCAGGCTCCAATTTCTGAGACTACACTGTCACTTGTAGCTGATTCCTGATCGTGCAAACACTATGATAGACAATTAAAAAAAGGAACATAATTATGTCATAATTTTCAGTCTAATATTAGTCTGACATGTTCATAAAATACCATTTAAAAATGCAAAAAAAAAAATTACAACTGATATCAAGATAGCCTAATGCATACTCATGCTGCTAAACTTCTGGGAATAAATTTCTATGATACATCATGAAAGGATTAATTGTTGCACTAATGTTAATCATTTTATCTCACAGGCTTTCTGATGCACTGACCTGAAACAAACATCAGGATGATTGGAGAAAGCCCAAAACTTTCCATGCACACCTGTTCTGGGTTAGAGACTTGAAGTAATTAAGCGAGAGGGGTCGCGGCATGACAAGTAGACCATTAGTATTTGTAGAACGAGAAGTCAGCCAGGGCAATTTCAATATTTCTCTTGGAGATAGTGTCCTTTAAAATGATTATGTGATTTATTTTATTCTTACATATGGCTTATTGATTCAGGAAATGTAAGTTTTATTATATGTCCACTTAGGTTCCATTAAAGGGCAAGTTCCACCTAGCTATATCCTTCAATCTTCAATCGCTGCCTTTGTGGTCTGGAGTTGTCTGATCCTAACCACATTTAAGAAGCTGAAGGGCTTAACTTTAATTGCTTCAGAACCTCATCCAATGGGGTGTACAAGCCCTGTGGAATTGTGGAACTGGCCAATTTTAGGTAGATTTTTTAATGTTTGCGAGCAACACTTTTTAATTTGTATAACATTTATGTTTTAAATTTATTTTGTTGCAACTATTCACAAATAAAAATAATTTTTTAAGTTATAAAATTTCATTGGGTCAAATAAAATTGCCATATAAATATTTATATTTACTCCATCCAAAAATTCTGGGGTTTACTACAGAGCCGAAATAACACACATCAATAGCAGGATCTCAGATAACAAATGCACAAGAGAATGGGGCTGATCTTTATAGGAATATACAGTGTTTATTTACCAAGGTGAATTCCCACCTCTTAAGGGGTATTTCACTTAGCTAAAATCTTGTGCAGACATCAGCTAGATGTCCCATTTCTGACGCCAAAAATGATCTTTTGTGATTGTTACCAGTGACATATGAGCACAGTACATGCAGCGCCGCTCCATTCTATACATAGGGGGTGGGAAGAAGAGTGAGCCGCACCCTGCTATACTTTCCTATGGGGATCTTTCTATGGTTGAGAAGTCATTTCCTGATCAGTTGTCCTTCAATCTGCCAGGGAGATAGATGAACGATGTTGGGAGACAACTGTGAACATGCTAGACTTTCACCCAAGATGAACATGACTATTCTTCTTGGGCGACAATGATGGGACGTGTGTACTTAGCTTTACTCCACATCTGTTGATCATGTTTTAACCTCCTGGGAGGTTCATTTCTGTCCGAATTTATATGTCTAAAAGTGGTACATTGATTTTCATGAAAATTTATTTTACAGTATAATATATTATTATGACAATAATGAAGTTTGAAACAAAAAATCATGTCAAAAAAATACATTAAATACATTTTTTTTTAATTTACTGTAAAATACATTTTCATGAAAGTAAATGTACTGCTTTTAGACATATAAATCCACTGTATTGCATTCAATACAGTTATTTTGTATTAGATGCAATACAAAATAATTGTATAATATAATATAATATAATTGTAATGTTTTCAATATTTCCATCCAACATGTCTCCCCTTTCTGGAGTGGGCCAAACAGGTGAAAGTAAAATGAAAGTGACGTGTATGTAGTGAATGAAATGAAACTCTGCTAACTTCAATCGTCCAATCATGTGTAAGGAAAAAACATGTTTTTTTTAGATTTCCTTGCATGTGATTGTGTATTCTTTTTTTTTTTTTTGTTACCACACCATTTGCTATTAGTTGGCAAATATTTTCAATCCTGTACCAGATCCATTCTAGATATGTGGGATCACCCAGCTCCTTCCATGATCAAGGCTGCCATCAGAAATTTCTGGGCTCTATACTAGGTAAACTTCCAGGCCCCCCTCCCTCATTTATAAAAGTTCAACTTTAATTAATTGGGGCTCGGTACAGAAGTACCCCTGTGTCCTAGTGATGGGGGCTGTGTCCAATTTAGTCTTACAGAGATTCAATAAATCAGACCCAAACACTCCTTCTCCTCCAAAATAGAGACATGGCAATCCAGATCAATATGAAAGAACACTAAAAATTGCAACTCTATTGCTGGACTTTCTTATTTGGATAGCCCAGCATGCACTTCACCTGCTGCAACATAGAAGCACTCTAACATATTATTGTTTGTATCTATAAATTACAAATATACATATATAAAAAGCATTTTTTAAAAATATCCAAACGAATGACCAAAATACACTGTAGATTCCCTTTGATTTTGTTTGCCTTGAAATTGCTTCTGACAGCTTTGCTATCAAAAAGAAATAAGGTGATCAAAATCGATGTAAATGTGTCCTAGGTCATATTTTTGGTCTATTATACTTCAAAATGCAAACTAAAAGTGTGACAGGTTCATTTGAGCCTCATTTACATACAGACCATTATTTCATACATTCTCCCCATAACAATATCAGTCATGCAACATTGTCTTTGTTGTAGGTGGAAGAGAAAGAGACGTGATGTTGTGTGTTTCCAACTGTCAGCTTGCTCTCACTAGTCTATGGCTGTGTAAGTGAGATGCTGACACAGACAATGCTACCCACCACCCCGAGTAGCACTAATTAGAGCCTGTCCAACTGTGCTTACTGGTGAGCAGTTAGCTGCGGTGGTGACAGGAAACAGGCCAGGATCTGTCTGCGGAGTGACAGTGAGAAAGCAGGGAAGAATGGAAAAAACAGAACAAGAGATCCGTGAGCACATCTCACACCAGGAAAACCATTGCCTTTGTGTTCACCACAGCAATTATTTGTAACGGCGTATGGTACAAAATAGATAAATGCCAATAAATTATTAATAACAACAATTTTATGAAAAGTAATTCATGCAAAGAAAGTGCATCTATTCGGAATTAAAGTGCATTTAAACCCAATTGCTAAAGTCTCATTTAAGGTTCAACACGTGATTGATATTTCAATAGTAATGTTTCATTAACTTAAATCTGCAAGGTGCATCAAAATGAAGGACATAATGGGCTCATTTCAGATTTGAAGTTGACCACTGAGTTGTACTGCAGGCTCAACCATGCTCCCAACTGCCCCTGTTTAGTTGAGAAATGGTAGCAACCATTTTTTTCATGCAGTTGCATTGTGGAAAGTTTCCTGCTTCCACTGGAAAAACAACAGTACCGCAAACCCAAGGGTGCAAGCGTATTAACCTGCAGTGTCTTTTCCCACTTCCTGTATGCATAGTAGCAGTTTGCTATATGCCTGGGAACAGCTTAGCATGTGGTCCACAACCATAAGAGTGATAGGGGCCTTGGACACTTCATATTATAGGATGACAATGTTCTGTTCACAATTGAGCTCTGGTGTCACTTTTCTACATGGGCATCTAATGGAGACTACTTTTAACGACCATAACACTGACCTGAAGCATTGCTATCACCATCACTATACCTGTCCTGGGAAATCAAATACAACACATTGTAGTGCCTGTAGCATTGCTGGATTGCATGTAAACAAGAAACTGCTGCAAAGAGGCTGCAAGACACCAGCAGCCCTAAAACATGCAATATGAATGAAAGTACTCCATACTGTACTACTCACTGTACTGCACATTATAATCTTTACAAAGTTTTCTCTATGTACTATGTAGTTAAATATATACCTTACAGTGCTCCATTCTGTAAACCGCTTGCATGGTGAAATGCTGAACAATCTGTATATCGGGCTCCACATAATTACTCTACTTTGCTCTGTGCTACATACTGTGTTATATGATATTTCTTCATATCTCTGCAATCTGTATACTGCCCCGTACATTATATGCATTACACAAATTCATTCTGTACATTGTGCTATTCATTGTACATAACCAAACTGATCCACTCTGTACACAGTGGTATACATTATATACTTTACAACAATCTATACTGTACTGTAAATGACATACATACCAAACTGATCCACTCTGTACACTGTAATGTAAATTATATACTCCACACATTTATATTAAGAACACTGTCCTGTACGATTTACAGTATCTTGTATATTAAATGTCACCCCACCCCACTGAACACCATAATATATATCTATTGCTACTTTAATCTATTCAGGTTCAACTGATATCCCCAATTCCCAAGTCCCATCAGTCCTTCCAGAATTCAAACAACAGGCAAGGTCACGTGCACAAATTCCAAGTGCCAAATTATAAGTGTGGTGGGAATTAATCCAGGGAATGGAAGCAGTAGTTGAAACAGCATTGAACATACAATTACTCTCTGCAAATCCCATTGCCTTTCTTTGGACTGATTCATCATTAAGCATCCATATGAACTCCAACACAACCTCTACTGCTGCCATTGTGAACTGCTATTTCTTCAAGCCATCTCTGTAAAATGACTCTATCCGACTCCTGGAACTCAACAAGGTTATAAGCCTCAATACAACTTATATTACAGGACCTGCTCTCATGGACTGTTTGCCACATTGTTTAATGTACTCATATGGTTCTCACTTATCTGGTAAATTGTATTATTCACCCTGTACTCACTCTTTTCCCTCTCCTCCCCAGTCTGATAACTCATTGTCTCTCTGTTCCTTCTTTCTCGTGCTTTCTCTGTCTGTGCTCTTGCATCTTTTTTCTCTACAGCTACTTTCTGGTGACATCTCACCCAACCCTGCCGCCCCCCCCCACCAGCCTCTCTCTTCCCTACACTTTTAGCAAGATACTTCCTTCTCCTAACCTCATCCCTATTCACCCTACCCATAAGTTCTTACTCCCTCTCTGTGGCACTCTATGGAATGCCCGATCTGTTGGCAATAAATCAACCTCTATACACAACCTTCTTCCCTCTAAATCTTTAAACTGAAACTTGGTTTTCCCCCTCAGACTCTGCCTCTGCTGCTGCTCTCTCCTATGGAGATCTGCACTTCACACATCCCCTTAGACCTTGCAACAGAGTAGGTGGTGGTGTGGGTCTCATTCTCTCACCTAACTGTACATACAGAGTCCTCCCTACCCCATCCTCTCTCACCTTCACCTTTTCTGAAGTCCACTCTGTCCGTCTTTTCCGCCCCCCACCCATCACTTTTTGGATAACTTTGCCTCTTGGCTCACACACATTCTATCCCATGACATGCCCACCCTCATCCTCGGTGACTTTAATGTGGATAAGCCCAACCATCCTTCCTCAGCCAAACTGCTCTCCATTACTTCCTCCTTTGGACACAGGACATAAACAGTCCCACACACATTGCCAGACATACTTTAGACCTGGTATTTTCCAAACTCTGCAACCTCACCCTCCTTGACAACTCGCCATTTCCCCTTTCTGACCACAACCTTATCACCTTCAACCTATCGAATTCTTGCCCCCCTTTGCCACATCCCAGACCTGGTCAATGGCAGAGAGATATCCGTAACCTTGAACACAACCTATTCTTAAATTGCCTCACGTCCGTAACCCCCACCCTCTCTAAAATCACATCTCTGGATAGAGCTTCCACTCGGTTCAACCACACTCTCTCTGGATAAAGTTGCCCCTGCTAACCCCCGACCCTGTCACAACAATCACACCAAACATCTACCAAAGACTGTTCATGCAGCTGAGCGCAAGTGGAGGAAATCTAGCCTCAGCGCTGACTACAAAGCCAGACTACAACACTTTAACACTGAACCTACTGTCACCAAGCAAAATTTTTTCTCCGCTGTCATTTCCTCTCAGGCTTCCAACCCACGCAGCCTATGCTCAACAATTGACTCCCTCCTAAACCCCACACCTGCTCCCCCCACAATTACATTCTCTACCCAAGACATTGCAATCTACTTTAGAGATAAAATTGACAAAATCAGACATGATGTCTCGGCTCACCGGGCCACTCCAACCATACCCACCCCTTCCACCTGTAAATCATCACTGGCCTCCCTCAGCCCTGTAACTGTGGATCAAGTCTCCTCTCTTTACTCATCATTTCCATATACTACCTCTCCGCTTGACCCAATACCCTCTGATCTACCCTGTGCCCATTCCTCTACCCTGTCCGCTGCCCTAAGCGAACTATGCAACCTTTCCCTTTCTACCGGTATCTACCCCTTCGCTTTCAAACATGTCCTAATTCTCCCTATCCAGAATAAACACTCAATAGACCGTTCACTACCTTCTAGCTACTGTCCTATCTCCCTTCTCCCATTTGTTTCTAAACTTGTCTACAAAAGTCTCACTGATTACCTGAGCACCAACTCTCTCCTTTGCCCTCTGCAGTCTGGCTTTTGAGCTGCGCATTTCACCGAAACAGCCCTTACTAAAGTGGCCTCATCAGAGTAAAGTCTAAAGGCAACCTTTCCCTCCTCCTTCTCCTTGATCTTTCCTCTGCTTTTGAAACTGTTGATCACCCCCTTTTAATAAAAATCATGCGCTCCATTTGTATCAGTGACACTGCTCCCTCTTGGTTTGCTTCCTGTCTGTCTGACCGCTCCTTTCAAGTTTCTTTCAATGGTAACTCCTCCTCACACACTCTCCTCCCTGTTGGTGTTCCCCAAGGGTCAGTTCTTGGACCGGTTCTCTTTTCTCTGTACACCTCCTCTCTCAGTAGTCTCATATCCTCCTTTGGCTTACAGTACCATCTCTATGCTGATGACACTCAAATCTATCTGTCCACCCCTGACTCGTCTCCCTCAGTCCTGGATAAGGTCTCATGCTGTCTGTCGGCAATATCATCATGGATGTCTGACCGATTCCTGAAACTCAACCTGGATAAAACAGGACTCATCATCTTCCCCCCCTGAAAAATTCCAAATCTCCCCCTGACATATTCCTAATGGTTAACAACACTGTTATTCGTCCCTGCCCTCAGGCACGTTGTCTTGGCATCACTTTTAACTCTGCCCTCTCATTTACCCCCCATATTCAGAACATTTCCAGGTCCAGGTCAACATCTCCAAAATCCGCCCCTACCTGTCCCCATAGACCACCAAACTCCTTGTACATGCTCTTATCAGCTCTCGTCTGGACTACTGTAACCTCCTCCTCTCTGGTATTCCACTAACCCGACTCTCTCCTCTACAACCTCTATTGTGAATGCTGCAGCCAGACTCATCCATCCTTCCCACTACTCTTCTGCTGCATCTCTTTGTAGTTCTCTTCATTGGCTTCCATTTCACCTTAGAATTAAATTCAAGGTTCTGTGCTTTGCCTTCAAATCTCTCCACAGTTCTTGTCCCACCTACCTTTCTGGCCTGGTAAAAAATACTCCCACAGCTGCTCTCTCTGCTCTTTCAATTACCTACTACTGACTTCCTGACTTATAACCTCATGACAAGCACAGCTCTAAGACTATTCTAGAGCTGCCCCAACTCTCTGGAATGGTCTTCCTCATCCTATTCAGCTTGCTCCTACTCTCTGCTCAATTAAAAGAGCACTCAAAACCAATCTTTTCAAACTTGCCTACCCATCTTTTGCTGTTTTTTGAAACCATCACTACTTCCCACCACTACATATCCCCCTCCTATTGTGTGGGACTTCCCCCACCTCTTAGATTGTAAGCTCTTTGGGGCAGGGTCCTCTCCTCCTGTGTCACTGTCTGTACTCGTCTGTCATTTCCAACCCCTATTTAATGTACAGTGCTGCGTATTATGTTGGCGCTACCGTGTTTCCCCGAAAATAAGACCTACCCCGAAAATAAGACCTAGCACTTTCCCCCCCAACCTGCCCTAATATAAGACCTACCCCGAAAATAAGACCTAGTAGAAAAAGAAAAAAAAAAAAAATACTCACCAAGCGGGAGACAGCGGGAGACAGCGGGCGTACACACTCCGGAGCCGCACAAGCCGATGCTTGCCTTGTAGTTCCGGCTCCTGTCACAGGCGGAGTGATATTACATGCACTTCGCCTGTCAGAAGCCAGGAACTCGGCTCGCGTCTTCTGATAAGGTAAGTTTTTTTTTTTATTTTAACCAGCACAATTACGGTATAAAAAAAAATAAATAAATAAAAATGTGAGCAATCATTGCCCCAGCCACATTTTGTGCTGATTTTAGGTTTGTAAGCACAAGCTGGCTGATTTAATACAGTAACAGTGCAAGAAGAGAAATGCTGAATTCAGTAACCAATACCGGTAGCAACGAATCAATGAAGAGTTTAATTTACAATTGGGTCACCATATAAAACTCTCAAATGCACAGAAAAATAAAAAAAATAAAAATGTGAGCAATCATTGCCCCGGCCACATCCACTGAGTGCTGATTTTACACAGATCCACAGATGCTGTACAGTGCACCTGTGGGTTACCGTATCTTTTCTGGTGCACTGTGCTGCATCTGTGGATCAGTGTTAAAGCACCTTAATACGTTAACCACTTCAAAATGTGCCTTTTTTATGGCCATATTCATACATGAATATGGTAAGTGTTTTTTTTCATTAAAAAAAGTATATAAGACCTACCCTGAAAATAAGACCTAGTGTGTTTTTGGAAGCCCAAAAAAATATAAGACAGTGTCTTATTTTCAGGGAAACACGGTATATAGATCCTGTTTAGTGATAATTTATTAATAATATTAATAATATATATTACATTTCCAAAAGTACAGTTCTATACTTGATCACACCAATAAAATAGCTGGTTCTGTTGTGTCGGTGTGACAGGTCTACTTTAACCTAGCACATTCAGCTCCACAAGGGAGGAATGTCGAATCATGTTATTTTTTTCGGCCCAGCATATAATGTAACGTTCCCCAGAATTTCATAAGAAGCCCAGATAATGAAGTTGGGTATTTGTGTTTACCAGAGTCTTTCCCTTCATGAAATGGCTTTGGAAGAAAACTTTCAGTGCAATCAGCAGCAGATATTGGTCTCAGCTGGTAATAAATATTTCAGCAGTTTTACAGTGTGACATTCTAAGAGCCGCGATATGTTCTCCAAAGCTGGCCTTGTCCTCCTTTCTCCTTTCATGCGCATTAGCTGCCACCTAAGATTGCAACTTTATTAAATGCGGTTTCTGAACTGATTTTTTTTTCAACTTGTTTTTCCACAAAGCAGTACGTGTGACCTCCTTTAGATTTTTTAGTTATTGGAGAATTTATGTGTAATTTATTAGCAGGTTCTTTTTTTACTCAGAGATATGTGTTTTATATTAGATAAAGTCTGATAGATATGTTTTATTATATTAAAGAGACCCTGTCACCAACTTAAAAAAACTGTAAGTAAAAACATAGAATAATCACACATTTTAATGTGTTAAATATTTAAATATTTTTCACTTACATAAAATATGCTTTTGAATGAGTTAGAAAATGTGACTACTCCATGAAAAGTCAGATCCCAATTCAGACCCCACCATACATTTAAGTTGGAGACCTCTCCACTTATATTCTTTTATGAAGTTGCAGGTAGAGGTAAAGAGATTGGTATAGATCAGTGTTCCCCAACCAGGGTTCCTCAAAAGGTTGCTGGGATTTCCTTGAGCAATGAACAGTTTGTTCTTCTTAGGTCAGTTTAACTGACACCAATGATCTTTTTGGCTATCTGTAAGGGTGACATTCTTCCAGCAATATAACGGGCCTACTTCCTATTGACCACCACACTAATGGACTCATAGCAGGGGTTGGATCAGGTGTTGTAACCTGCTGTAATTGGGGGAAAAAGATTGTTAATCTCACTGTGCATGTCAGAGATCAGCACTTTTTCCCCCATTGAAGAAAAAGCTCCTTTTGCACATGCCTGAGACCAGGCATGCTGTAGGCAGGACCTACACACTACAATTTCCTTGCAGAAATCTACAGGGAGTGGACACAAAACCATTTACCTTGCACAGGGAAAGCAGCTTAGGTTGGTCTGTTTCCCAGGAATTTACTAGGCAGAGGCAGAGTATAGAAATTGCTTCTGCTGGATTTTTGCACAGATCTGGATGACAATACATGAAGGACACTAAGGCTATGTACACATGTAGGATTTTTGTTGCATGACCTTTTATTATAGTTTTCAGTGATAAATTATTGAACAAGCACTGTATATGAAGCACCCATCCTGTTCTTTGGAGAGGGAGGAGAAGCAGCACCCCACTTTCTCACTTTGCTCTCTTCTATTGGCATGCATAGTGGTTATTCCTGATCGTCATACTATGACCTGTTGTGGCAAATGGATGAAGGACTTTAGTGTACATATTATTTATGTAATAACAAATATGTATTGTCTTTGGACATCACTACTACCCAAAATATCCTAACTTTTTCCTAGGCCTAAGCACTCACCTACACTTAACCTGCCACTACCTGAATCCTAAACTTTCCCTATCCACATACATTTCCATTGACCAAGCACTTGACCTGGCCCCAAAACCCAGTACCTAACCTAACCCCTTGAGGTGATTCCTCCCAAAACTAAGTAATCTCCCCATATCCTAAACTAAATACATAACCATCAGTTCCTAAATCCTGAGTATATCACAATTCAAACTTAAAGTATATGCCCAGGCATTTTTTTGTTTTCTACTTTTTGAGACTATGTTGAGTTTTTTCATTTATTTAGGGTCCTTCAACAGGGTCACCAGAAAAAAATCCACAGAAGGACACAGATAGCAATAAAAAGCATACAAGGCTTACAAATATCCCTCTTCCCTTCTGTCCTTACTGCTGCGGCACTAAACACTGGCTGGGAAACACGGGCTCTGGGTGGCTCATTTTGCACATGGCAGAGCTCAGGCATGCGCAGAAGAGGCATTACCATAATATGAAAAAGTGCCGATCTCACACCATTTCCTTTTTACATTTTCAAGAGGAAACATCACCTGATCCCATGTCTGTTCAGTGCAAGATCAGGTAATGTAGGAAGAACCCAGAGGAAGACAGATGAAGATGGCGGCTTGTTTATACAATGCAGTACAGTAACACACATGTTTGCTTTACTATTAGTGTGTGGCTTTAAACATCTCCATTCATTTTGCAGTATGGGGAGGGAGGTTACACAGAATCATGTGACAAGATTAAGCAATCCTGCTTGAAAAGTATTGTGAAGTAAGTGACCTTTATGATTTAGCCCACTTTTATTTTCCTGGACGGTACATTTGTACTGTGAGTCATTTTACATGTTCAACGGAGATGCAGCTTAATAGGTGTAATTGAAAACAGGGAGATGAATTATCTCTGACACATTTTACAAAAATATAAATGTTTTACTTTAATTAAAACCATACATTATAAATGATCAACAATTACCTACATTGTATACACATAGTTGATATTTAAGCTCTTGTTTCTACCTGCTCAGATATTTCAATCAATCTATGGCTTGGCCAATTTATAGTGATCATTTACATAGGGTTCGAGTCAAATGTGTCATTTTAATGGCAATCATAGCAGTACTGTGACTTCTTTTAAAAAAAGGCCAATTACAAAAGAGTCAGTGCACCATGGATTAAATTGATTGATCTGCATATCAGTTCAGTTAATGGGTAGGCCATGATTTGGCCAGACAACATAACAAAATAAATTGGCTACAAAGTGATACGTGATATGCATGTGGAATGTTTATTTAAGGTTGATGACCAAACACTTTATTATTCCTATGACAAGTAAATGCAGCTGATGGTTGGCCTCCCCAAATTATATATATATATATATATATGTATATATATATCAAACACAGAGCAGAAATGGATAGCGAATCTGAATATGCAGGAACCTTTATTAGCTGAAATATGCCGCCCTTCTTTCGGTTCCATAAGATGCCTTAGTTGTAATAATGAACACCCTCCTTGGACAGGAGCAGGCAGAGCGCCCCCTAAGTGTAGTGCTGGAGTAGCCCTCTGACCAGACAGCCATCTGATGAATGTGTGTAGGTCACTGTCTGAGACACTAACAGGCATAGACCCGGTACAGCCCCAGTTCAGACAACTCTATAGCCACAAGTTTTAATAATATTTAGACCAGAGTTTCTCAACCAGGGTACTGTGGAACCCTATGATTCCTCCAGAGGCAATTTGTGTCTCTAACTTCAGTTGTACTGACACCTTTTTGGCTATTTGTAAGGGTAATATTTTTCCCACTGGCCAGCAATATAAGAAGCATTCTTCCCCATGACCACCACAGCTGTGGATATAGTAAGTATAGAAGGAGATCCCTGAGAGTAATGCTAAAAACACCCCTTCAAAGTTATTGCTTTTCCTTAATGGTTTGGTAACAACCTAAACTTAAAGTTTAATTTAAAAGTGGCCAAGTGGCTGATTGGTTCTACCTGCTAATTATTGCATTGTTTAAATACTTTTACCCCTGAGCCCATGGCGGTCCTTTTACAAGATTATGGAGCATACGAGGGAGGTTGCACAATACAGAACAGCATAAAAAAAAGCTGATGAAGATTATATAAAGTCAAAAAAAAAAACCATGGAATATTTGAGTTTAGCCAAAGTGTTTGTGGAACAACCTTACCAATGCAAAGACTGACTGAACTTGGTACACAGAGTTTCTTTTAATGCTACAATATGCCCAATCCAAGTTTATATTTAATTAAAAACAACTAATAGAATTGATTCTTTTTATTCACTTCTCTTTTTCATTAATATTACTGTAAGTGTAAATCAATGTACGACATTTGTCTTAATAACAGATTCTATTTCAAATAACCCCACAGTCAATGCATCTTGCTCTGTCTCTTCTACAAATATGATGGCATCTAAGAGGAGCAGAAAATCTTCAGTTCTTATATTAAAGAAAAAAATTTGATTGTGACTGCAAAGAATCAGTCTTGTTATCAAGACAAGGGTGTCAATTTCACCATGGAAAGGTCATTTAAAGGGTTCTTCTTGTTCTAAGTATGTTCACAAGACAAGGCTGTGTCAAAGAGACACCTGTAATTGGCAATGCTAGGGGAAAACACAATCAGGAGGCAGAATAATGGGTAAATAATGCAGATCAGAAGGATCTGCACATCATTACCTTATAGAACTTCTAATATATATGGAATCTGACAGCCAAGTCATTCATTATCATGGTACTATATAAGAAAGAAGAAACAGGCTTAAACAATGTGGGTGTTGATGTGTTATTCTCACAACATGTTTACTGTGACCATGATTACAGCGCACATATGTCCATAACACCAAATATGTCCATTATTTACCACTCAGCCATCAGTTAAGGGTACTATAGGTTAGAAATACACAACCTAACTCTACAAGGACCTTCATTTTGCAGTCTTCACCTAATTTTATTTCTTCAGCTGGTAGAATTTAGCAATTTTTCTGTACAAGCTTTACCTTGTCAGGAAGGTTTTGCCTAAATGCAAGATGATAGGTGGCTTGTGCAAAGTTATTCAAACATGTGTATGTTTTACAGAATATATACTCACACATTGTTGGTGTTACAGCCAAGTGATCCATGCAAATTAAGCATTTGCATTGGCTCAGTGCCGACTTTTCTTTAGCATTACCTATGGTTTGCCTCCTTTGTTTGCTGATTGTCTACCCATTGCCCAACCAACTCTGTGTTGACCTTCTTCTGCTTATTCAGCAGTTGCCAATCACTGCTCATACCCTCGACTATCCATCTGTCTACTCCTGTACCTGATCTGATTGCCCATTACTGATCCTGGCCTCAGCTATGACTACCAACCTGGTGACCTTCTTCTGCTTATTCAGCAGTTGCCAATCACTGCTCATACCCTCGACTATCCATCTGTCTACTCCTGAACCTGATCTGATTGCCCATTACTGATCCTGGCCTCAGCTATGACTACCAACCTGGTGACATATGTGTACCTGATCCCCCATCTCTTACTGATCCAGCTTGTAATTCAATTTTGCATCAGTTTGCTATGTCTTCCTCATGCTCACTTATTGCTACCTCAGTCTATGGTTAGTCTATGGTTATTGGGTTGCAGACTTTAGTTTGCCAGGGAGAAGCATACCTATCCCTGACCTCTTTACACATTAGTAATCACATCAAGCAAAATATTTGGCCATTATGTGTACTTTTACTACTTTTCAGCTCTATCAGGGGCCCTGAGCCAGAAGTGCAAGAAAGGCCATCTTCACCTTACCAGGCTCCTTCAACAGGTGCGTGACAACTTGTCATATCTATAGGAATCATTACCCCAAAGAACCTTCATCATGTCTCCTACAAATGGGCTTCTTTTGGACACAATATAAGAGGAACTCAATGGTGTTTCACAAAAATTATTGAGATTGAAATTCAAAATAATGTGTCAGTGTCCGGGAGAACATGAACATATTTGGTCCAGTCTTTAATTTTTAATTTTTTAATATTCTACATTTTTAGGCAACATGCAACAGCATTTTTATTTAAGGATTTTATTTCATACTTCAGCATTCATATGAATTCAGTTATTTGGCACTGTATAAACAAATTTGGCCACATTTGCCAGTTGGCAAGTCCTTATTGTCACTTTTAAATTAGCAAAGCCACAATATCCTCTGTTTTCCTAAGAAGCCATATGTTACAGTTATTAATACACAATTACTCTTACTTTGGAACAAGCCAGTCCTTCAGATATGTTTATCGTATATAGACCTTGCACTGTGTTAGGAATCTCTGTTCAAGTGCAGAGTTAATGTACACTTAAAAGGATAGACCATGCTGATGTGAATGTGTTCTTCCACCGAATGCATGGTTTTGATTTTATTTTCAGATGGCTAGAGAAATAATGTTGCTGTCACAATAATGAGGGATATATATATTAAACCACAGGAGCTTCAGAGATAACATGTAGAGATAGTGGAGAGGTTGATATACAGACACTCTCTCTTTATTTACATCACATTCCGTCATCCACACTATTGGAGTCAACAGCCTGGTATGAGAGGTGATATAGACAAGCAATAGGGATTATTATTTGTAGTTGTAACATGATCAGTATGTACTCCTAGATTACGTGCAGTCTTCCATGACAACAATCTTGAAAAGCTGTGACCCGCTTATGAATGATGGTGTATAATCAAAATGTGACCCATTATTGTTAAGAAAACCCATCATAGGGGAAACAAGTATAAAAGTGACATATTCTAACAACAGTCACAAAAGGCACCTGCTTGTCACATGTGCTCCCCAAGGGCCCTACCAGCTAATTTTGACTTGAAGACCATAAGGAAACACCTGGAATATCCTTGACATAACCCTCAAGACAGAGCCTTATGCATGCAAGCGGCTGCTTTTACAAGTTGAACTTGTCTTTCAGCAGCCTCTCCCAGTTTCTCCCTCTTAGTCTACTGGAATGTACGGCTGCTTGTGGTAAGGTTAGAAAAATATGAGCCTGGGTATTGATTGTAATCAAATCAATGTATCAAATCAATGCTATGTAATCAATGTAAAACAGAAACTAATGAGTGTTACACACAATCTTTTGCTGCGTTTTCAACCCAGTAAAACCTCCTTTTAATATTTTTATTGCACAAGAATTTAAGTAAAGATAATGATACATGTGAGTTATCTGAACCAGCTGAGCAATGTAAAAGAGTCAGGGAAGCATTGGTCTGGATCCAAAATGGTCTTTGGCCTCCTTAGCCAGTACATATAAAATATCTTAGACTGGTGGCCCTAGGGGAAGATACTTCTCTTTTCTGAGCAAATCCCACACACAGCATCTGGCAAGGTAAATTTATGCTGAAAGATATAAAAAATGTATCACAACAAACTATGTCTTCAATGCACACCCATTTTTTACCATGCCCATGCATAGATATGATGGGCATGATTACCACGCACATTTTGTCTTGTCATTACCATGAAAAGGCAATTTAAATATTTATCTAACAGACAGAAGTAAATTATATAAGATGTGGTTTAAGAAAATCACTCTGCATATAAAAATATATATAAAAGGAAAAATATAAAAATATTCTTGCCTGCATGAGGCATTCAAAGACCTTCAAAGACTAGTTGGACAGAACTGGGAAATAACCAAACTACTTCTCATCCCCAATTGTCACAGGGCTGGTGATTCTCACTCCATAGGCCCCAGTGGTCTAAAAGTGGTATTTTTGATCCCATGGGACTGTGGGCCTCCTGCTGCATCCCGTCCCTGTGTACCCTGTCAAGCTGCCAAGCGCAGCAATCACTCTTTGTACCTGGCTGACATGCAGCACTTCCTGCCTTGCTCACACTGACACAGCACGGAGAGGAGGCACTCCTTAAAGGGCACAGGCTATTTAGTCTCAGCAGTAATGGAGTAATGGAGGCTGGTGCTGTGACTTTGCACCAGCTACCTTGATACCTTGCATTACACCCTTGTGATTTCTGACCTGATTTGTGCATGGAACTTGACCACTTCTCTCTGCCGCCTCCCCTGACCTGTGCCTGGAACCTGACCATGTCTGTCTGCATCCTCCCCTGACCTGTGCCTGGAACCTAACCATGTCTGTCTGCATCCTCCCCTGACCTGAGCCTGCAATCTGACCATGTCTGTCTCCAGCCGGCCCTGACCCTCGCTTGGCCCCGTACTACATTCGCCTGCCACCTGTCTCTACACCAAGGCTTCTCCAGCCTTCCTCATCAGGTAGGGTTACTCCAAGGGTCGTGACCTGGTGACCTCCAGCAACAAACAGACCAGTGGCCTCCAGGCTACTTGCGGGGTGCCGGGGAGAAGACCTGGTGTCACTTAGACTTTGCGCCTTTGGTGATCCTATGCTACCTGCCTGGGGAGATCCTGCCTAAACTAGTAAGTGATCTCTTGCACCACTATTTACCAGTCCACCAATACGCTGGTAGGAATGGAGCATATTTTGCCATACTTGGTAAATTAAAATCTGAAAACTCAAAATTGAGCTCATTGGACATTTTTATTCCAAAACCATAGACATTAATATGCCCTTAAGGCTACAACAAACTCCAGTTTTGTAGGATGTTTTTCCACAAGATTCTACAGGGAAAGTATTCCAGTCAGCCAAAAAAGTTTTTGACAGCCTGGCTATGTTAGAACCAATTTACCAATTTAGAACTTATTTACCCAAGAAGGAGAGTAATGGAGTTCCCTTGGTGGATGACCTGACCTACTTAATCACCTATCTGAGATGGTTTGGGATGAGTTGGACTGTTGAGTGAAGGCAAAGCAGCCAACAAGTACTCTGCAGCACTTTTGGAAACTTTTCAAAATATTCCAAAAAATACCTCATGGAGCTGAGAGAATGGCAAGAGTGTGCAAAACATGAAAGCAAAGGTGGCTACTGTGAAAAATCTAAAACATTAAATATCTAAAATATTCTGGTTTGTTCAACATTTTTTGTTAAACATAATGTGTTTCTTCATTGTTGCATGTCCTCTATATTAATCTACAATGTAGATAATATTAAAAAAAAATGAAAACATTGAAATATATATAGGATGGTTATCCTGAGCCAGATTTTTGCAACTGTGTGCAATATCAGAGAGAAGAGTAGTTACTGCTCATCGATTCATGTCATGCGCATATATGGCCACATTTGGCTTTTATTTCACAGATTCCTTTGCTGTCCATTCTTTTCTGTCCCAACTTTCATCTGTTACCACATGCTTTGCTGCATCTGTCTGGTCAAGGAGTAGCCTTTTTAAGTGGCTTCATTTAATTCTGAACCAAAGAGCAAAGGTCTTTACCTCTTTAACCAAATTTCAATGTCTGCCAAATTCAATCGCTGTCAGTCCTGCGGAGAAGAGACAGCGCGGTACACGTACCCTGATCTAATTTGTAGAAAAAGACACAATTTACATACTCTTTATTTAGTTAAAGATCTAAAATCAATACTTTGTCTGTACCTCTTCAGTTCAAAATACATCATGGTGTTGTACATTGATATATAAATGAATTTTTCAAAACCACACATGTTGTTAATGTCCCTCTATTGCTTATTTTTTACAGGCAACGTCCCTAACAATCGCTAGATCATCCTAAATGCATTGTGATATTGGATTACTAGGGAATGGTAAATTTTATGTTTCTAAAGCTACAGATTTTGTTTCTAAAGGTCATATCATTTGACATAGACTTTTTTTACCTTCTAATACTGTGCTTAAATGGAAGTAAAATAAGACTAAGTAGAAAATAAATATAAAATAATTTTAAAAATTGTTGTGGGTTCCATATAAGGGAATGAGAAGTTTCCACTTATCAGCAGTTGTTTATTATTTTGGTTTTGTGAGTTTCCATTTAAGAGTCAATCTACTAATATAACTTCTCATTGACCTTTTTTCCATTTTTTAATTGTTAACATAATTGCTGTATATGCATTATTTTTTGTTTTTCTTTCCTTACTTTCCACCTTTTTGTGATTGTTTCCTCTGCTGTGACCTTATGTCCCTCATTGGTTGCCATGAGTGATCCATAGACAAAGAAAACCAATTATTAATTTAAAAAAATGGCAAACTTAATCACTTTTCTTTGGCTGCAATTACCATTCATGGAAGTTTAGCAGCTTTAGAAGCATTAAATGTGTGGAAGAATAAGAATCCCTCTAGAGCCACACATATGTGCTTGGAGGACTACCTAACTAAATAATACAGAGACACGTAATATTAGGTTGTTAAGGAAAATACTCATTTTGTTCTAGCACTTACTTACATGCCTATTGTTCGATACTTATATCCACCCATCAAGGCATTTTCATATTTGCATATTATATTTATGTAAATAAAGTACCAGGCCACATATTGCATCGGCCCTTGTGAGGAATATTGAGGCAGGGTACTGTGGCCCTTCCCACCAGCCATGATCTGCTTGCATTGCAAAGGCAGCACAGTTAAGCGGTTAAAGCTGACCTATCATCACATTTTTACTTCATATTAAAGAGTGGATAACCTCTTTATATAATGTGATGCCTCACCTGATTCAGGAAACATCTGGAGGGATTGACAGATCTGTGAAGGTAAAGGTGAGTGAGTTTTTTTTTTTAGTTTACTTCCACTTTAATTTATTTTTTTAATAGAAGGAAAGACCATATTACCATGGCAATAAACACTTGACAGGTGCAAAGGGGGATAGTAAAGAGTCCTTACCTCTGCCGGCCAGTCCACCCGATAACATCCCATTAAGCATACCCCTTCCAAAAAATGCACATAAACCTGTTTTGGATAAAACTGGCCATAGCAGCCTTTTTATTAACAAAGTATACAAAAA
>NC_092864.1:40728961-40752366 GCF_032062135.1 Pyxicephalus adspersus | reverse complement strand
TTTTTTTTTTTTTTTTTTTATATATGTCTCCGGGCCAACTGAATGGGAAGTCTTCGGCACCCTAGGATACCTATGTTGCATATCTCAGAAGGCTGTGAGTTGTTCTTTCTGCGGATCATTAGGGTATTTCCTGTATTGAAAAAAAACGTGCTCAATCTCACACATGAGCATTAAGATACGTTACACATCTCAGGAGGCTTTAGGCTGCTCTGTCTGTGCATGTCTGCTCCCAGACATGCGCAAAGGTGCTTTCCCCCTTAATGGAAAAAGTGCTGATCCCATGTATGCGCAGTGCAAGATCAGGCAACGTAAACAGAAGCAGGATAAAGGTGGACAAACATGGCCGCTGGTTCCTCTGCAGTAGAATGAAGAAAGAATCCAGGATAGCCCAGGACCAAATAGAAGACATTAATGGAGGGATGGAGGGCTCTGCAGAAGTAAAGGTAATTGTAATAGTTTTTTCTAAGGTGATTACACCGTTGGGTTTTATTAGGGAATGTAATGAAAACAGAATTTTTTTTAGATAGTATTATGTTAATGAAGGGGAATAAACCAGAAAAGACAAAATATAAGCAGATTAAACGTCAGCTTCAACTTTTGTTGGCAAAAGTTAGCCACAGAAAAAATATACTTTGTGGTTGGTTGCTGTTGGCTATTGTACATTTTTATGCCTTTCATCCTCGTTTCCATATTTCTTTAAATTAATGGCTCTGATTTATATTCAGCGGCGTACAACACTATAGTAGTCACAGGAATTATAAGAATATTTCATGTGACACATCTTGATCCACAGAAATTCCGTTACTGGGAAAAATCAAATTCATAAATCATTCTCGTGCTGTCAAAAGGAAATCCGTCATCCCCTTTGACAACACAAGACGATGCAATACAATGTTATTTTTGTGGCAAGAGTAATATTTTATTGTAGGTGTTTTGAGAGCAGCTCATTTTTTCCTAAAGATAACCTGTGCTGTGATAAAAAAGAAAGCTGCTGGTACTGACCTGTCTGTGAAAATGCTAGCAAACTGGCAGTCATGATATTTCTCTGCCCTCAATAAATTAAAGATGCACACTAGTTAAAATTGTAATTTAAAACTTGAGATGCACATAAGATACACAGTCTGAGTCACTCACAATCTGAGTATTTTTATTATATAAGTGTTTGTTCCTCAGAAAGGAAATTTGGGGTAATTATAGAGCTTTGGTGAATCATAGTATCCCTTTAGAAGCTCAACTGCGGTTATGAACCATTTTTTGCATATACATGCAGCAGATTGCGGTACAGTTCTGGAAAGTGACAAGTCACCTTTGGGCACCTGGTTGAAAGCAGCTGCAATGCATGTGAATGTACTACCTGTGTTGTGGTTTGTTGCTCCCAGGTGTACAGCAACAGTTTCCTTTGTGCCTGGTAGAAGCCAACAATGCAGTGGTATGGTCCACAGGTATGAAAGGGGTCCTAGCTTTTTTGTTCTCTTTTTGGGACTGAAAGTGCTGGTAGAAATGTTTATCTGTCACCAAAACAGGGAAAAGGAATTCTTCCCAAGGGGACACTAGTTCCAGTGAGGGATTTTTTACACTTTTGGATAGGTTTTTTTCCAACGTTATAGGGTGTCTCTGGGATAGGATTTTGGACACAACAAACATTCCTTACATTTCCAAAATGAGAATAACCATGTTGATGTTAGATATTATTTTAGTTTGTATCTAGGCTTTGTTGCAGAGTACCAGCCCACTTCAATACCTACTGTCCATGATCTGATGAACCTAAAACGCCTCTGCTGGTGATGGTTGAATACTTTCCTTGTTGCCTCTTACATAAAAAACAGAAGGTATTATGTAAAAATGCACCAGCAATAATAAGTTTCTCACAGCCACCAATCAAATTTAAAGCTCTGTTTGAAATTTGTATCTGATCGTTTGTCAGATCATTATTAACATTATTATTATTAATAATAAACAGGATTTCTATAGCGCCAACATATTACGCAGCATTGTTCATTAAATTCGGGAAACTACAAGGCTAAACACTATGGCTTAGGAGCAAATTTAGTGCCTGTCCTCTTATAAGATTAGAAGACTGGACCTTAAATTTACACTGTGGAGTCCCATCTTAGCATACTACAGTTGAAAAGATTCTTGGTGGCTCCAAGGCCAGCACAAATAATTAGGAACTGCTATGTTTTGTGGTTTAATCCAGATATGACCACCCATAGATGCTTACTACTTCTGTCTAGTTGTAAAGAAAATTTTTGGCCTGGTCATACATTATAAATTTAACGTTGGAAGATATAAGTGAATATTCCTTGTGCATGTGTTTAGATTTGCAGGAAATGATTAACCATTTGTGAACACTTGATGAATGTCACATTTTATGCTCTCATATTTCATCTCTGGATCTGGCCTGCCCCTCTTGCATATTACTATTTACTTTATCACTGTAATAGGTGGTCTAAGAGCCAATTGCGAGGCTCAGGAGGGCTTGTAATAAAGATAACTGGTAGATTTTTATCATTATAGGGCCCATTTTTCCTTGGATTTGCTGGTGTGTTTACAAAGCTCATGGAAGTATCTGAATGGGGCAGTTAGACAATAAAAACAACATATTGCAACATACCTGTTATACGCTTTGAGATTTGCTTAACATAAATGCACTGCCTGGCCTAAAGAAATTTTACAGTCTAATATTTAGCTAGAACACCTTTAGCTTTGATTAGGGAAGACATTGACCCTGGTATAATTTTGATAACCTTTTACAATGTCATAACATTTATGTCTATCCAAGGTTACGTTAATTTTTTGTCAAGATCTTGAATTTATGATGGGAGAGTCTGAATGCTGTGTAAAGTCTTCTCCAGGACATCCCAAAGATTACCAGTGGGGTTAAGGTCTGGACTCTGTGGTTGCCAATCCATGGGTGAAAATTATGTCTCATACTCCCTGAACCACTCAATGAATGCTGACATTGTTATCTTGATATATGCCCGTGCCATCTGGGAAGAATACCTATGCAGGCCCCCAGATCATAAGACTGCCCCACAGACACCCCAGATTATAACACTGCCCCCACAGGCCACCCAGATCATAACACTGCCCCACAGACACCCCAGATCATAACACTGCCCCCACAGGCCACCCAGATAATAGCACTGCCCCACAGGTACTTCAGATTATAGGACTGCCCCACAGGTACCTCAGATCATAACACTTCCCCCACAGGTACCTCAGATCATAACACTTCCCCCACAGGTACCTCAGATCATAACACTGCCCCCACAGGTACCTCAGATCATAACAATGCCCCCACAGGTACCTCAGATCATAACACTGCCCCCACAGGTTCATCAGGTCATAACACTGCCCCCACAGGTACCTCAGATCATAACGATGCCCCCACAGGTATCTCAGATCATAACACTGCCCTCACAGGTACATCAGGTCATAACGCTGCCCCCACAGGTACGTCAGATCATAACGCTGCCCCCACAGGTACATCAGATTATAACGCTGCCCCCACAGGTACCTCAGATCATAACACTGCCCCCACAAGTACATCGGATTATCACACTGCCCCCACAAATACATCAGATCATAACACTGCCCCCAGAGGTACCTCAGATCATAACACTGCCCCCACAGACTTGGGACATTTTTGAGCCAAGCAGTGTATGTGTGTTAGTCAATTAAGCACAGATAAACTGTGATAAGTGACTACTGTATAGGAGTTTTTAATACTTAATACTTTTTAGCTTTGGATCTGCTGGATCTGCTTCAGGATTCAAAATATTTACTAGCAAATGACTTTGAAGAAATCCATTCCAGGTTTGCTGGATCACCCAGCTTTACTAGTGAAACTATATCATCACCAGCATTGGAGAGATTGATTAAATCAGGCCTAATGATATTGATGGACTAAGGGTGCTGAAACTGTTGCTCCAAAAATTGTGTAAAAAGTTCACTTGAGTTTTTTTCATTTCCATGAAAAAAAGTATATTTCACTTTGAATACCCAATTACACAACAATGCTTTTTACATGATTGGATATTTAAAGCAATCATTATTTTAACATAAATTGAAGTATCAGCATTTAGCACATAAAACAGATGAGTCACAGCCACCAAGTCACAGTTGTCATTTCTTTAGCCAAAATATGTGTGCTAAAGACCACTATGGGCTCTATTTATGAAACAGGGAATCTGATATTCGTTAAAACATTCCCTGGTGGGAGCCAAATCTGCCAGTGAAACACATGGACCTGGAAGATTCCCTCAAGGGAATGTTTGAAGGAGGATTGCTCAGGGATTAGTACTTTGACCTTTGCAGCGCTAGGTCCCAGGTTACAATCTCGGCCAGGACGCTATCTGCATAAGTTTGCAGGTTCTCCCTATGTTTGTGTGGGTTTCCTCCCACATCCCAAAAACATGCAGTTAGGTTAATTAGGTCCCCCCAAAATTGACTTTAGACTCTATTAATGATATATGACTATGGTAGGTACAATGGATTGTGGGCCCCTATGAGGGACAGCTAGTGAAATGACTATGGACTTTGTAAAGCGATGTGTAATATGTTGGCACTATATAAGTACTGTGTAATAATAATGTCAGATTCCCTGTTTTATAAATACAGCCCTATACGTATTCCAAAACAACTCAGAGCCTGTAGGGAATAAATTACTGATTATTAGCTGTCTCCCATCTGCAGCAACACATTGTATGATCCCTTTCATTTTCTCAAAGCACACATATAGAATAAAGTGGAAATCTGATTATTTTCCCTAGTCTACTAGAATTGTTGCTCCTTTGATCAAATATATAGAAAAGATGTCCACAAAATGGCTGTCTGGCCTTTTTCTGGGTACAACTGACAGCATTGCTTTCAGCATGGTGAGATAGAAAAAGAAAGAATTTGTAAGCCTCGCGGGCATCTTGTGTGCTTATTGAAGTACCTTCCTATGGTGTTGACATTTTTTTTTGTTTAATACAGTCAGTGTCAATTGAGTTAACATTTCACACAGCTGTCTAAATGTAGTCAGTCTCTCAGTAGTCAGTTACACTTTGATAATGTGTCTGTCACCGTGTTCAAACAGTCATGCGCTGACACCTCTTCCAGAATGAACATGTTTCAGAAGCGACGAGAGGGGTTGGCCTTTGAAATAAGCAAGAAACACACTTTTCTTTCGAGGAAAAGACATGTAATCTAAAATAATAGCACAGCAGTAGTGCCTGTGGGATTGGGAAAAACACCAGAACATATATATATATATATTTTCCTAGATTTTTAAGTCTTTATAATATATATATAGTTACTGTTCAATTTATTCTAGATAGATATGTGATTAAAAATAATAATTATACTAATATTTAAAATGTTAGATTGTTTTGCATTCGGAATAACTATTCAGAAATATATTTCCATTTCCCATTATTGTATTGTAATGTTAAAAGAAAAGAAAAATGTATAGGAGTATATTACAATGCTTAAAATTAAATTACCATTCCATTGCAAATGATTATGAACATTACGATGTGAAATGATGTTGTGTTCGTCTTGTGTTTTGGACAATGCTCTCTGTTTCATTTTTTTTTCTTCTTAAGATTGTGAAAGTTTATGTAGCCCATTCCCTTTTTTCTTCGATTCAATTAAATGCTGCAATGAAATAAATGGCTAACACTTCTGTAAGTTCAGTGTGGGTTTAACAGACAATTAGCAGATAAAAACAAAGCATAGTTACCAGAAGAGTCTAGTGCCAGAAATTGGTCATGGGTACTCACAATTTAATTAGTTGGAACAAAAAGGAGAAAATAATTAAAAGAATTCCCAGAGCTGCAGTCAGTAAATTTTATTTACAATAAGCCTTATTAGGAAAGAATTTTTTTTTAATTTGATGCATAATTTATTACACAGCACAGTATTCATAATATTTCTATCTGTACCTTTCTCGGAGTGTTTATTTTTCCATTAATTTATTCTGTTGAAGAATATAAATAGAGAAATAAATTATAATAAAATACATTAAAATGCATATTATAGTAAAGAATACAATGACAAGTATAAAATTCCTAAAAAGTGAAATATAAAATAATTAAAACTGTGTTGATATATTTATTTATATATAAATAATATAAAAAACATATTTTGTATATTAAAAAATAGCATGCATAGCACAATACCTTGTTCTTCTTTCATGCAAGAGAATATTTGTTTTTGTTTGTTCATTAAGCTAATTACTGTTCTTTATATCCCTGCATTCCATCTACCTTGTTTTCTGGCGCTTGATCCTTTCCCAACCCTGAATCGACTGCAACTGAACAGTTGAAGCTGAACAGGAAGGAATTGCAGGTGTCAATTCACAGTTTACAAATATGACATCTCCTCCGGCATAGCTGGAAATATGAAATATTGATTTATGTGCAGTAAAAGGTCTTATAAAAATGATCACATACACATGAGAGATTAATGCGCAGGAGATCAATAGAAATTTCATTCTTGACGCTAGACTGTCACCTATGGTGAAATGCTAAAATACAGAAATCAATATTATCTATGAAATGTCAAATTTATTATAATTATGAGGATGAAAGCTGGCCAAGTGGCTCCCAGGAGAGGAGGAATAGGTTATTGTACTGAAGCATCCTTCATGTCCCTTGTTCGCTTGCTGCCAATTTGAGAACAATATTGGTGCACGAGTTTTCGGGCTTTCTGTGTAACCACGTCGTAACAAATTCCTCCTGGAATATTTAACTCTTGAATCTGACAATAATACAAAAGTCCCCACAGGCAAAAGGTGTGGAACTTTAAGGTGGAAATTAAGAGCATTTCAAGAACACAGTGAATTCTGCCCATGGTGGATAAAACAGAAATTGATTATTAAGGATTTTAGAAATAGGCTTTTCTCTCTTAGCAAACCTCACTGGATGTTTCCCCGCACCATGGTGCTGTTGAAAATAAAATTAGCTTTCAGTGATTTTCACTTTTTTTATGGCTCTAGCTATTAAGCTGATTCACAAAAATGGCCAATGACTTGTTCTTGTTACGCGTGAGTTATTTTAAAGGAATTCCTAATGAATTTGTGGTTGTCATTTGATTCTATGGATGATGTTAAATTTAGGTTTGCCATAACAGCGATGCTATTAAAATGTTCAAGGATATTGAACTACTTGACGTGGAGTGGAGCATTGGTCGGTAGGATATTACGAATGAAAAAAGGTTTTGATTAATCAGCAAGAGTGGGCAAACAGCTAACAGTGTGTAGAAAAACTGAAAATGTGAACAACATCTCATCCAAGCACTATGAAGAGGATCTGATGCAGAGCAAGTTTTATGTTGAGTCAGCAAACCTGGTTCTGCTTCACACACCCAATCTGGAACTGATGACTAAATCTTTTTATGGAATAATTGGTCAGTTTTTAATACACATCAGCAAGGTAAACCATTGAAAGCAGTGTTTTTCAACCAGGGTTCCTCCAGAGGTTGTTTCTTGAGGGTTTCTTGAGCAAATGAGCAATTTGTGCCTCTCTGGTTAGTTTAGGCGACACCAAGGATCTTTTTAGCTACCTGTAAGGGTGACAATTTTCACAATGGCCAACAATGTAGGAGACATTCTTGTCCTTCATGTACTGTGAGCTATAGATATATTATAGAAGGGGGTTTCCTGAAGACCTGAACATTTTTTTCAAGGGTTCCCCCATGTAAAAAAGCTCATTGGGAGGGGAAGTAATATAATATCCTTACCCCTAAGCAACGCCTCCGCAAACCCTTTTCCCTCCTGACACTGATTAGGTTTACTCCCTTGTCTAAAATTGTCTTCATTAGTGAGTTTATGGTGAGATAAATGATATCCAGAAGGCAGAGAATGCCAAATCGTCTTGGCGTAAAACCTGGTAACACATTAATAAAGCTTTGCATGATGGTGAACCCTTAGTTTGGGCAAATGAACCTAGAAGTGAAATGCGGCACATCCAAACAAGGCAAGTTAAAACAGCATACTTTGCACCCACAGTACATCATTTGAGGGGCTGGAGGATCAGGCTACCTGAAAATGTTTTTAGCTATAAGTGCATCCTGGTTAAGGATCCTGAGTTAATGGAGAGAATTTCCATTTTAGACATTTTGGTTTTGTCAGCAAAAGGTGGTGAGTTTTTCTATATATCAAAATATACAGGAAGAAAGTATGTTCTTTAAAGCTAGTAGGAGATTACTTGCATTGTATGTGGTTTATTAGCATTCAAATGCTTTCATAAACAATAGTTTTTTTACCCAAGTCAATTCACAAGATTTTTTTTAGGTGTGACATGTTTACAACTTCTCAAATTGCACCAGAAAAACCTATTGTACTGTATAAGTTATCACTGATTGTCACGTGTCCAGACCATTGCTTGTCCAGACTACATCTTGCACCACAAACTGGTATGCGTACCTAAGTTTTCTGATTTCTGATTCTGTCTTCATTCTTCCCATTTTTGACAGTTGCCTGTTCTTACAATCCTGTATCATGCACAGGTCCTGCTGCTGTCAGTTCTCGTCAGTTCCAATGTGTTTGACAGCCACAATGCGGGCATTGTCTTTCAAAAACTATAGTTCACTGTGGGGTATGCTGGTGATGTCTTCGATTCTGCACCTCGATCATTCTCCAGCCAGACAGGTTGGTGGTGCGGTGAGTTCACCATTTCACCAGAGTGCCCCATGACATGTTAATTGTCCAAGGTCAGAAGCTATGAACCACCCTGTTCTAGCTACATAATTTCCTCCCTGGTGTTAAGAAGTCTCTATAAAGGCCTCAAATTACATTAGAGATGTGAATGGTTCAAGTGCAACAATCATATGATGTTAAAAGGACATTATGGAATGATGGAAAATGGAAGACAGCTAGCATGGAAGGCCCCCAAACCTGATCTGAAATGGTTCCAATTTGACATAGATGGCCTTTTTCATTAATCTTGCAAATCAGTTCTCCTTTCATCTGTCATGTTAAAAGGAAAGTTTCAGATTTACTCAACCTATTGTTGATAAAAGTATTGGGATGCTAATGAGCTTAAATCAAATGCAAAGCTTCAAAACACCTTTTCCTGCCAATACTTCAACTTTGATTTGTTCAAAACTTAACACTTATTAACCTTTTTTTAGAAATCTATCAACAGGCTTCTCTGATGCCCAACAATTTTGGTGACAATAATATTTTCAGGGACTTTGTAGTTTACACATGACTTTAAAAATGTATTTCTCAGTTTAAACTTTAATGCTGATTTTCAGAAAAATGAAATGGTAGTCAAATTTGACTTTTTTTTTAATATGCCAGATTTTAATTAGATTCTTTGTAATTAATTGAAATACTAATCAGTCATTATATATATACTTTAAATTTCCATCCAACAGCAATAGATGCAGAGGTCTCAAAACCCATCAGATACGTATACTATCAATGGAAATGGAGGTTCTATCAATATGGAGCTTTTTAAATTTGATTTAAGGTCATTTCTATGAAGTCATTGAATGTATTGCTCAGATGAACAGAAAAATTGACCAGTGTACAGCTAACCCTATGTGTAGTGAGGACGATAGTGGTTACTAAAAACAGTTTACAGAGGGGTTTACTAAAAGAGTTTAAAATGCACCTAGCATCACAATAATTACTTTATAAAAAAGGGTAGCTTTATATAGATAAAGAACAATCTGGAAGAAGATGGTGGTGCCCAGTGTCCAGCCTGCGCCAAGAAATAAATGTGACGTAGCAGGACCGACTGGACAAGAATCACTTAGAGATCAACGGGTTTCCACTTGTAAAGTTGAGTGTTTTTTTTGTGATTGTTCTACTTTAAGCTCTTCTTTTAGCAGTTAATCATTCTGCAAGGGAATTTCACTTAGTTTATTGATTGTGGGGAAAATTTACACTGAAAAGAATATCTAATCATGTGGACTCATATAAAAAAACATGAATTTTGGTTACATGTGATTGGATGGGTGAAGTCAACAGATCATCACCATGTCTGCTAAATGCTATTCCCCTTCAAGGTGAAAACTCACTTTGTTATGTGAACAACATATATTACTTAAGAAAATCAATTATTAGATTTTGAAACTCACATGGGATGAAAGACCATTGCAAACATTCCTATATATTTCTTATATTACTTTGTTGACTCTTGATACTAAATAAATATAGGAAAAAAAGTCAATTAAATTAAAGGGTACAAAACAAAGGGTAAAAAACAAGCTTGGTACAAACTCCTAACGGGTTTTAATAGTTATAACAGCACTGGCCACTATGCTGCTCATACAAAGAACAAATGAAGCAGCAATTAGCTGGGACTGCTTGTAACTTGTTTTGTGTTCTCCCAGGGTTACTCTAAAAAAAGTTTGTGTATTTTTTAGAAAGAGTGCTTGAATATGTTTAATTTGTAAAGATTTTCAATCACTTCAGAGAAACAAATCATTAATATCAAAATCTTGGGTGCATTGTCCATTTTGTCTATTCATTTTTAATTATAATTTTTAGGGAGTGTTTCAAAGAAATATCCTATGCACATACAATTTAATTATATCTAAATCCCAAACTTTTCTATTTTAATAGAGATTATAGGAAAGAAAGAGGGGAGCTCCCCAAAGTAATGACAACCTCTCCTAGACATCTACCATTGGAACAGGTGTCCCCATTGAATGAGTTACACGTAGCTTACATTTCAGATTTTCCATCACTTTTAGGTTAGCAGGACCAAACTCTCCAGTAAGTAGATTCAGTTAACCCCACCTAAATATGGCTTAAGATATACTTTTAAGTAGACCTATCATGAGATTTTTAGACGTTATATAAAAAGGTAGATAACCCTTTTTTATAATGACAAAATGTCTTTTTTTTACATTTTTTGACACTTTTTAGAAGACCCCTCTCCTTCCATCTTTACCACTGCGGCAGTAATAGGAAATTTGTCAAGTATCCAGGGGGCTTTAGGCTGCTCCTTCAGGCATGCACAGAAAGAGCTTTCCCGGAATGTAAAAAAAAAGTGCCAATCTCGGACATGTGCTGTGGGATTGCCACTTTTTTTTACTACATTTTCAAGAAACGTCACCTGATTTTGTGCCTGCACAGTGGGAGATCAGGTGACCTGAACAGAAGGAAGAAGACAGAATACGATGGGGGCTTCCACTGGAAAAAAAGAAGAATCTGGGACACCGCAGGACCGACTGGAATCCAATTGTGGAGGAATTGTGGGCTCTTGGAAAGTTTTTTTTGTAAATTAAAGTTCGCTTTAACTTCACATATAAATCTGTAGAACTGTAGAATTTTTAAGGTAGTTCTTTACTGGGCAAACATATTTTCCAATATCCATTTTACACTCTATGATCATCTAAAAATCATATATTATATTATGGCAGATACTTGCAACCACACAGTTGAAATGCATACATGGAAGCTGTTTTATAAGCCACAGGATCTGTTATTTTCTCAGCCAATAAATAGATATACACGACTCTGGTTCACTGCATAGTGAGCTTGCTGCCTTGACTTTTTTTCTGCTGCAGAGAAAAAAGAGAGCCTGGTCCCCTCCCTGTTCCCAGTCCCTGAACAGACAATAAAATAGCAACATTAAACTGATTAGGATATTTCAGCTTTCTCTCCTTTTTTATCTGCACATGTGTATATAGCAGAGTCTGATTGGCTAAAGGTATTTCCTCTTCCTCCCCCTCCAACTGTTGTACAGGGGGTACATAAGGTAAAAAAAAGCAAAAAATATTTGTTTATAAATAAATAACTACATTTAATTTATTTTTTTTATCTGCCACAAATTTGGCTTTAAATCAGGCACAAAAGACTTTCACATCATTATCAAATCCAAACGCAATAGTTTGCCTATACCTAAATAAGTAAGCTGATAACAGAATTGAAGGAATAGAAGTATGCTGCTATCTATTTTAATTGTATTTTTTTATTTTGAATAATAAAATGACATTTTTTTAACATTAGTGGATGAGATGTAATTACCAGCTACATTTTAGCACAATTCTTCAAACTCTATTTTCTTGAAGTCTCTTTTTGACACTAAAGTACCTTAACCAGTTAAAGTTAATGCTGAATGCGAGACAGTATCGAGAGATAGGAATTTCAGGCAGTCAAGCCTCAATTAAGAGATAAAAGACCCACGTGTAGTGCATTTGATAAAGCTTAGAATACAAGGACAAGCATGGATGTACTTGAAGGTGTCTATAGCGATAACTGAACATTCAGCTGGAGTCGCATTCAATTGGAGTGGGTGCTCCAACTTATCAAATTTCACATATGGGAAATTATTGGTGCCTACAGGGATGATTAGCGCTAACCCAGCGGGTCAGCAGCATGCTGGGATAAAGGTGAAAACTGTATCTCCCTATCAACACCAAAAACATCCATTTACCGAGAGATAGCAGCATTTCCTCCTCTCTAATATCCCTGCTTGTATAGACAGTGGGGTCCAGGCACTGAATAGCTGTAGAAAAAAATCGTCTTGCAATGTGGGAATTAAAATGTGCTCGAAAAGGCTATCTGCTTGTGTACCATGACATTTACTTAAAGATTTGCAAAGGAAAATTTTACAACTATAATTTAATAAAAAATGAGCAGTGGATTGAATATTTAATTGTTTGTTTAGGCCATGTCAGGCCAAATGAATGGATTTTAAATGATTTAACTGTGAATAGGGTGTATGTTTGTACAGGCCCTAAATATAACTAATAATAAATACATGTAATGTAATAAATTAATGTAATAAAAGAAAAGAGAAAATAAATGAACGTAAATTAATGCTTTGATTTTTAAATGAAATGAAAATGAATCAACTTTCATTTCATCTTTTATTTTTCTTATCTTTAGGACCAAAAGCTTGGGGAAACATATTAAGGTCCAGCCATGACCTCTGATCTAACCTGTTATCATACTGAATATGTCCAGTTTAAATAGATTTTTGTTTAATTTGGACCAGGACTAGCAATGGTTTTCTCTCAAGAAGCCAATCTTATCATTTTTTAGCACAAAGGAAATCCCTGTTAAAAATAATATAACTTCTGGTATATAATCATGTTAAGTAAATCCAATATATATATGTGCACACCTACAAAGGAACACATATCTGAATGAACACAAAGCTTAAAAGTGAACTTACTTAAAGTTGACCTATCATCTCATTTTTTTTACTTTATAAAAATTGGTGGAAACATTTTGAAGGGAAGACCCCTGTCTTACCAGTGCAGTATAAGAAGCCCACAGCCTCCTGGGATATCTACATTACATATCTCAGGCTGCATCTTCTGAGCATGTCTGAAAGGGACTGTCTTCTACTGTAAAAAAAATTGCTGATCTCACGCTTTCCGGTGCATCACCTAATCTCGCGCCTGCACAATGAAAGATCTGGTGGCTTAGAAAGAAGAACCTTGAAGAAGAGGAAGAAGATGGCAATGGCCTGTGTCCAGCCCGCACCAGGATGAAGAAGGAAGACAGGACAATGCTGGACTGAACCAACTAGGATGTTGGAGGGATCAATGTCTTTCCACCTGTAAAGGTAAGTGCGATTTGTTTTTTGTGATAATTCGGCTTAAGGCTGCTCATGGAACCAAACTGCATTGGGGTCCACCATGAGAATGCCATTGTGTTAATGCATACACAAGGTAAACAAAGAAAGAAATAGTGGTCTGCATAGTCAAGCGTATTAACTTTATGTTAGGAGCTCAACGGGCTGGCCAATATATCATACACAGCAAAAGATGAAAGCACCCTGTGCTTGTGCACTGTCATTTGACATGAAATCTAGTAAAGTGTTTCCCTGTCCAATCAATAGGCTGGAGGGGTACATTTGTAGGTGTGTTGAAATGTAATAATATGCCTAGCAAACACAATGTTTATTTATAATATATTTGGCATGTCCATGTTTCCTAAGTATGAAGCTTCACAACCTGTAAATCAAAATATTATTTCTCAGAATGAATGAATGAATAGACAATAAACACAGCAGGTCCATTAGATTTATTTCTCCTTGAAGGTCTAATTTGTCTTTCTAGCTTTCTAGGCCTTGTAAAATGGCCATGTTTGGTGTTTAACTAATTTGTTATTTCTTCTAAATCATGTAACCTATTTTAGTAATGTAGCTCCATTATATTGAAAATGTGTATAAAATTTGTATTTTCGTTAGAAGGTCTAATGTGTCTTGCTAGCCTTCTGGATCATGTAATTGAAGAATTTTACACATAGGTAGAATATCAAAGACAGTGGGGTTAACTTTTGAAAGGAGGAGCTGCTGTTCACTAGGGATGAGCGAGCGAGTTTTTAAAACTCGATCTCGTGGCGAATTCTCACGCCGAGAATGGCTGGTGTAAATTCGCCTATCAAGCTCGAATTAAAAAAAAAAAAGATTGCGGGCTGTGCTGATCAATGAATGCAGCCATTGCATTCATTGATCAGCTTAGTGTGCGATCCCCAGCATTAGAGGTTAATTGGGGAAAGCTTTCCTCAGCCAATCAGAGAGCACTAGAGGTTTTGAATGGGGAGACTTGTCCCCAGTTAACCTCTAGTGCCGGGGATCACAAACAGGATTCCCAGAACTGCAAGAACGATTACAGCCCTGAGAATCCACTGTGATCCCGGGACACTAGAGGTTAATTAACTCCTAGTGCCCCAGGGATTCCAAATAGGAGGATTCCCAGGAAATCCTGTGAATCCCCTGTGAATCCTCATAATATAATTTCCTCGATCTTCCAATGGTTTCACAAAATGGATTCGCCTTTTGTGGAAGATCAAGGACATTTTTGCAAGAATGCCAGGGGCATTCCAGCTCATCCCTACTGTTCACCTAACAAAGGTAATTATCACTTTCAAGAAGATAGTTCCCATAGTTTTGTGCATGAGGTGAATACTTGCTGACTACAACCATTGAAATATATGCAAGCAAAACGCTTCATAAAAGTATAGACTTCCAATTCATAAAAGTATAGACTTCCAATTCACTTAAAGCTTACAGATGAGGAGCACATGGTACTCATGTCCACAGATCCTATGCAATTGGGTGGGGAATCCTAAGTTACAGCCACCTTCTTTTATTCTAGATTGGAAAGTGCACTTATACTATTGGTTTCAATTAAACGGACACTAAAGTAGAAATAATACTTCCCCAAAAGACGGGGGGGGGGGGGGGGGTGGTCTCAAGGGACAGAGATCTAATATGATAAAAGTATAGTACACAAAAATGCACTAAATGTCATCAGTCCTTCTTATTCCACATGATGATATATTGGGAAAAGCCAATAATGATATTGACAAACAAATAGAAATTGTTCACAAGTATTAAAACAGAAAGTATTAATCATGAAAGCTTCATCTAAAAGGGGCAATTTTGTCATAGCAAACCATTTTCAATATGTCAATATGTACAACAGGATTTTGTAAAAAAAAAAGATGTATAGGAAAGTACCTGAAATAAGCAATAATGCAATGATTTACTCATCTAATATAAGAGGCTGGTAAATAAGATAACATTTTATTAATAATGGTGATTTCCTAGTAATACAATATTTGATTGAACAAGTTTTGCATTTGTAAAGTGACACAAAAGAACTTATGTGATACTCTAGGAAAGCCCATTAGTTCAGTGGTGGGTTCATACAATAATAAGTGTAATTCAATTTTTAGATGACATTTGGCAAGTTTTTGATGGGGTGGCTGTATCAGAAAAAAGTTTATTCTTATTTGCTCACACTACCCTAAGGGGAATGGAGTGGCAATGGAGGCTATGTAGTCCCCATCATACCCTGGGGAGGGGTAGGGCTGAACAGGTCATTTTAATAAAGATTTGTCAATGTAACTGTGCCACATGGTAATGTAATATGTGGTATTCAAAGAGGTCTGTAATTAAAGCAGTGAATATGACATTCACTGAATCATTCACTGGTGGAGAATCAATTACTGTCATTTAAACACATCAAACCTGGAAGATACTCCACTAGAGGATGTTTCAGTGAATGTCAGATTCACTGCTTTATGAATAAACCCCTAAAAAGGAGTTTGTGAAAACATTAAATAGAAATGATTAAGTATCTCTCTTGCCATATCTTATTTCATTTCTTTATAGAAGTTTTGGAAAGGAGGTAAGGATAGGATGATACATTGATGATGTATCAGTTTATCATAAGCAACAGCATTCACTAGCATTTTGGACATTCAGCTTTACTAAATCTATTTGTTAATCCAGCAAACCTAGAATGCATTTTTCTAGTATTCAAAACATTTAAATACTAATAGAAAATTATTTTAGGAAATCCATTCCAAGTTTGCTGGATCGCCCAGGTTCTCCAATGATGATCTATCTTCTCCTTTCTTGGAAAATTATTAAATCAGGCCCAGTGTGCTACAAATCAAGTACACCTTTACCACTTTCATAGGAATTAAGAAATTGCCAGGTGCTGCTCATTAAGTGCATGTTTTTGGAGGTAAAATTGTAATTTTTTGTAAATTTTTTTTAAATACTGGATATTGTATTAAAATGCAACGGGTCTGATTTATTAAAGCTAGAGAACATAGACTGTCATGGGGGAACCTAGTTGATCCAGCAAACCTGGATTTTTTTTTCCATTAGCTGGCAAATGTTTTCAATCCTGGACTAGATCCATTCCAGGTTTGCTAGATCACCCAGGTTCTTCCATGATAGTCGTACTTGTCTTGAAAAGCTTTAATAGATTAGGCCCAATGTATGTGTTAAATCTAATTCATAATCTTTTTCAAATACAACGTTTTGATGATGCCCTTTTGTTTAAAATGTATATATTAATATTGTTTTCACTTTTTGTTCTGTGATATGATTTGGTTGGATAAAATCTGACATTGATATTCTCTTGTATAGTTACATGGATAATTAAAATCCTATAATTAAAATCCTTTTAGGATTTTGTTTTAATAAAATACAATAAAAATAATTTATATAGATCTACAATTGTGTTTGATTTCTTAGGGATCTCTATATTTCATATTTCATTTATTATATTAAATTGTAACTGATAAATATTCGGCCATAATTATATTGAGAATGTGATACTTATTCTGCCAGTATCACACTTACTGTCCTAGGGTAACAATGCTGAACCTATTTAGGAACAGTGTTGTCACCTTAGGTCAGGCTGTGTCACCCTTCTCTTTTCTTATCTTTTTAACATAGGAGCCATTGCACTGTCCTTTTCCCTTGTAGATATATGGGGGCCCTCAATGGCTCCTACCAATCCAGATGAAGAAACGGTTAGTAGAGGAATCTTAAAAGATGTAAAAGACTCCCATTGAAAGCGGACGTATAGTCAATATATCTAATGTGGCTTTATATATAAAATGACTGATATTGTGAAGTAATGTGCTTATCATTTTATTGTAATTCAAAGCATGTGCACATTAAAAAGTATATAATGTCATGGCTTCCCTGCCCTCCATAATGTGCTATGGTGGCTCTTCTCTGCCTGTTCGAAGGTCCTTTGTCTTGCTCATGGGAATGCCTGCGCCACTCCATATATGCCAAAGGCTTCCTGCTTTAAACCATTTTTATGATTATAAGATTTAAATTATCATTACATTTCGTGGGATATGGGAAATATTTACATAATTCAATAACTAAAGATGGTGTTTTTCTTCCTTCTATCCTGTCTCATCTCTCTTCCATGGCTCTATTCATATTAGGAAGGAGTATAAAGGAGCAATAGTACAACAATACAAGTATTAGAGTGAGAACATTTATTAATAAACTATGTAAATAATTTTCCACCAGCAGACCCTTTGGTGAATTGTGCTAATGTGTTATAAGGAGGTCCGATTGTATCTGAAAGCTGCACCTGTAAGTGCCACTATTTGTGGTATTTGTGCACTTTCAGAACTTCAGGGAACCTCTGCTATAATTACTATATCCACAGATCACAGTACATTAGTGTGGTGGTCAGTAGGATGAATGCCTCTTACACTGCTGGCCGGTGGGAAGAATGTCATCCTTACAGATAGCCAAAAAGATCATTGGTGTCACTTGAACTTTCCTGAGTGTCCTGATTGCAAGGAACCCCTAGCAGCCTCAGGGGAACCCTGGTTGAGAAACACTGCTTTACAATCTTCAACTAAATGCACCCAATCGAAGGTAATATTTACCATTCATTTGGGTAACATTTTCCACAAATTATATCTGATACAGCCATCCAAAAATGTATTACCTTCTATTTATTGAAGTGCACTTAAGAAAACACAGATTAAAAGCATTTTCATGCTTTGAAAGTCTACATTGCTCTAGGTTTTTCTTTCTATTTGTATCATGAGCTTAATTTTATATTTGCTTTTTCAAGTGTTTAATGTGTGGATTTATTATGTTTTGAAAAATCTCAGGCATTGAATGCAGAGCATTTAAATCCCACTTTCCCCCTGTTGTGTTTCTGAAATTAATAAAGTTAGTTTGAGTCTTAAATGTCACTTATTTTCTTTCTTATTTTCATAGTCAATTTCACTAAGCAGAAGGACTTGCTAATCCCACATTTCACATAGATAGAAGGTCAAAGTTGACCAGTCAGCCAAAAAAATACTATATCAGGGGCCTTTTCCTCTCCAATTGAAAGAGGTATAAATTGTGGAATTAGTGTATTGATTGAAGGCTACAACTTCAAGCAATTGGTTTTTCTGGCTTGACAAGATTATTTTATCCTACTTTTCTTTTAGTGTTATGCGTTCTATTTGAGCTATCCTTCAGGCAGTTGAAGTGACAGCTTGAATTTACTCAATAAAATCCACCACTTAGGGAACCTAGTGAGCCGAACAAAAGCCGGGAAACGATTTCGAGGGGAAGGTGCAGCGAGTGTAAGCAAGCATGGCGCTCTATAAGAGAAAATATTAAGCTAAATTATGCTGTAATCAATAGATTTCTATGGAAACCTTGCAGAAGTTTGTTAAAAGGTACTTGGTAGGGCAGTCAGAGGATGAGGCCACCTTTAGGAAGAATCGTTTAAACTATTAAGCGTTATTGGAAACTGTGATTTGCTTTTTTTGGTTTTAATTGCCATAATTGTCACAGATCGAGCACTGTTTAACTCGGCGCAGGTTCCATCTGTAAAACAGAGGACAAATTGTGTTTGCTAACAAATCATCCCACAAGAGTGCAAAATCAGTGGCATTGGAATAAAACAAAACTATATAAGTATAATATCTACATATATATATATATATATATAAAAGGTATCAGCCTCCATCATCCCCTGAATAGTATCTATCGGAAATGGTGAATCAGCAAGTTAGGAGGTGCTGTTTACAGGAGGAGGAAATCTAATGGGAGCTGAGGAGTCATATTTATGAGCTTTGTGGAGTAGGCAGTGCATTTATGGGATAAAAGTATAGTTGAGTATAGTAGAGAAATGGCAAAAAGGTGGTAGTGGGGAGAACAGGGTGTTAGGGCTTCACCCCCTTGCTGGTGGAGGGATAACCTGAGAAACGCAATCAAAATGACTCATGGTCTTAACCAAAACACCCCCGCAATGAGTGATGGGCCAGTAAGCCTAGTGGTTATTGGACTACATTCCTGCAGGGATGTCAATAGGTCATGGTTCTAGAATCTCCCTAACAGGGTTAAGTCCAATCAGACAGCTTTGGTGTAGCCAGGTAGCAGGTACAAAGCAGACTAGGGTTCCAGTACAGATGTCTGTGCAGGAGGCTGGGAGAAATTAAGGTCAAGATTGTCCGATGTCAGGGCATGTGGAGGTAAAATTTAAGGTCAGGACAATCCAAGGTGAGGGCAGGTAGCAGACAGGAATCAAGGTCAGGACAGGTCACGATCATAGAAGACAGAAAGCAGATTTGGGGTCCAGCCGAGGTCAGTATCTGGGAAGTCAATCAGGCAGGATATCAGAATCTGGCTGGGCAGATCAGCAGGTAACAAATTGGTGGTCCAGCACTCTACTCCTAGAACTGGACTTAAATAGCTCTTAAAATTGCATGTTAAGTGCATAGGTGCAAACAAGTGAACGTTTGTTTGTGCGCATACCCTCTATGTGTGCACATAGGGGTGGTAACGCACATAAAGTCTTGTGCAAAGTTTTGCATGCATGTGTAACTGCACATCTTCATGGATGGCAGCTGGAGGGCACACTACTAGCAAGCAGAGGAAAGGCCAAGCAGATCGGTAACAAATGGATTGGAAATTATGTTGTTAGCATCAATAGATAGACCAAGATTTACTTCTTCCCATTAACATGAGTGGAAACATTAAAATATTAAAAATATGTACGGTACTCAATTTTTAAATCTTAAGCCAGGAAGCACATTTATGCCTGAATGGAAAAAGTAATAGCCATCTTTTTTTTATTCCCAACAGTTAAATAGTTGAAGCTCTTATAATATGCTCTTCAACCAAATTCATCTAAAGTAAAATGTGGAATATACTTCTATATTGTTTAGCTTTAGGGATCGTACATCTTTGTAACACATGTGATTTGTCTCTTCGAAAATTCGGCAAGTACTTATACCAAAAAAAGGGAAAATTTTGAACTTAATCCACGACGGCATGAGTAAATATAAACATATTTAAACAACTTTATTTTTAGTCATGAGAATACTTCATAAAATTTACAACACCAAACGGCTGAACGGCAGCTGAGCAGATATAAAATACAGTTATAAACGCAACTCTGTATCACATATGTACATACATTAATAAATGTGTTTTTGTCAATGCAAGTAGTGGAATTACCTGCATAAACTTTTTAGCAGCCTCTGACAATCCTCTCTATAGAACAGAGGGAGTTTAGGCTGGGATAGCAGAATAAAGAACCATATTGCTATGCTTCAGTGTGCTTCATGTTCTAACAAGAAGAGAACATAGTGAGAGAAGAGCTCATCAGTGTGCTGCTTTTTCTTTCAATGTACAATCATGGGCTAGGGTAGAACAAGACCTGTAAGTGTAAAGCTGTATGAACACATCAATTCTTTTTTTGCTGGAAATGGTTATTTCCTGATCGTCTCAAGCGGCACTAGAACAAATAAGTGCTGTATACAAAGCAGTGTTAGGTTCAGTGTAAGTTAAGTGTAGATTTTGGCCCGAGACAATCAGGAACGTTCTCTTTTTCTATATACAACCTTACTGAGCTGCAGTAGGGCTGTGCTGTGTGACAAAGATGTGTAAGTCTCAGGACTATATATACTGTATAAATATCACTGTTTGTATGGAATCACAATACTCTTATCTATATATCCCTGAAAACAATGCTTGTGCACAATTAGACTGATTTAGGAAAATATATATATTTAAAATCTAAAAGATCAATAATTAGAGACTCCAGTAGGTTGAGTTAGGAACCTCTGGCTTTCAAAATTACAAGTTTAGGTTTTCCATAAGAAATAGAATTGGATGAAGAATAACAAGATGTGAAATAAAACATGGTCTGTATGTATTTCCATGCTAATTATCCACATATGATTGGGTCATCTCTTTAAACCTTTGCAAGCATTCAAATGAAAAAAATGCTTTTATAACACCGGTCTGTGTTTAAGGCTTCTTCTCTCACTGCAGGGAACCTGGAAATGGCTTGACATGAATAAACATATCAAGACTTCTCTCAGAAGCTCAGCGTTGTGGAGAGTCTTAAGAATAGTACGTCAGAAAATAAAATTTCCAATCTTCAAGGGGTAAGAACTATTACTTTTGAGTGTCAGCTTGGGAAGAGCAACCCAATGCATGGTAAGTGAAAATCTCTTTGAAGCTTAACGTAGAATGTATTGAGGTCATGCAGACCAGTCTCTCAAAGGATCTGGAAAGTATGTGTGACTGGACAATCTATTGAGTGAAACATGTCACCCATATAGTACACCTTGCCGGAGAAGCCTCATATTGAAGAGTTTGCCATAAATATGTTGCTGCATTCTAGAATGGAATGGACACCAAAGAAGATTCTACAAAGCGGCAGAGAGCTTTGTGCTTCCAGGTGAGCTCTACGGCAACAAGGTGTACCTAGTCCCAGCTGTGGTAACACTATAGACTGTAAAATGCCATAAAGAAGAGATTTTGTTAAATGGAATCCCATTACAGGCCAGACAAGAACCAAAAATCATTTAGTGAACTGTTAAAGTAATGGTATAGGGCACAGAATTTGACTAAAAAAAAGCTCTTATACAGAGTTTAGTAGCTTGATCACAGAGTTTTGAATGGAATGGAAATAGAATAAAACATGTGAGGTCTCTATAGCTGCTTATGTCCCCAATGGGGAGATTTCTGCTTTCTATTTCTCCTGGTGAACATTGGACATCTAAATAAATCTAAACTTTTGAGTTGACAGTATATTAGTAATAAAGGATAAGTGGGGGACATGGGACCCCCATTAACAAGAATAATATCCAGGATACTCGTTTCAGAGAGCTAGACTGCTTCTTCAGGAATAAAATATGAGGTTAAATGTTAGCATTCAAAGGTTGTTCGCTCAACTGAGCAGGACACTGCAAGCAGAGGCCAGATACTGGCAATTTGCAGATGTAACGAAGTCCCCAAATAAAGAGAAAATGGGGGGGAGGGGGTTGTGGTTCTGGATTGGTCTCCCAATGGTAGCACTGCAAAATCACACAAGTATGACAGCAGACCAGGATTCACAAATGAACAGGTACCTCTATTGTGTGGATGTGGGGAGAATGTCTCAATATTTTCCTCACCTGCACTTGAAGAACCTGATTTTACAATCAAGAGTTTTTTTTATTGCAAGGATAGACTCATATACTGCATGTAGCATTATGTTTTCTTCAGCATGTAAAAGTATGTAAAAGTCAGCTCTCAAAAATAATTTTGCTCCTTCAAACATTGTTACATTCTGACTGACATTAATTGCAGGTTGAGGCGAAGAGAAAATTTCTATGAGAAATAAAGGCTTACAATAATAAATAACTAAAGTGGTGGGTGGGAGCAATGTATTGTAATAAAACATAATAAAAAGTTTAAATAGCAAAAAACACACATATAATCTCTATTATTTATCATTTTTTTTTTAATTAAAAGTGGCTTCTAAATAAGATATTTGCTAAGTACCATTTAGAGCAGGATGGGAGCAAAAGTATGTGTATCCTGATGGGCAGAACCTAAGCAACTAAGTGAATACTTTACTTTTCTATGTACAGATAAGAAAGGGTCCTTTTAGATTTCCCTTCCTCTCATAATACCTGAAGAGTCTGCCTGTATCTACTTAAAAAGATAACTTTGTTGTTCTCCAATAGTGGCAGTGGGGGGCCTGTAGACTACACAGAATGGTGCTCATGTAATTGTGAATGCCATTCTAAGCAGCAATACTACCCTGTTTCCCCGATGATAAGACACTGTCTTATTTTTTTTGGAAGGCCAAAATATGCTCTAGGGCTTATTTTCAGGGGGATGCCTTATTTACCCATGAAGAAGACTACAGTACACAGTTATTGT
>NC_092864.1:40619186-40728195 GCF_032062135.1 Pyxicephalus adspersus | reverse complement strand
CCACCCGATTCGGGTAAGCGCAGGTATCGGTGGGTGGCTTATTTGCGGGGGGGGCCTTATTTTACATTTTTCTCTAAAAAGGGGGGGCTGTCTTAATTGATGGCCCTGTCTTATCATCGGGGAAACACGGTAGTACAGGTGCAGGGGTTGTGTCCATGACAGCCTGGGCTCACTGGAAATGATATATTTTGCATGATGAAATATTTGCTTACCCTTTAACAGGAAAAGAAGACAGTGTTTGGTAAGTTGTTCAGAGGTGCCCAGCAAACTGCTGCTATGTGTCTGGAAGTTGCAAACCTCACTGCGGGTTAATGCATTTGCATACATTGCGTTTGCATTTGCACAGTGGCGTGGTACTTCCCCTAAAAGGAGGAAAAGCTACCGCGCCACCAGAAACAAAACATCACTTCCCTAAACCATGTTGAAAACATATTGCAACTGCATACAGTCGGGTCAGAAAATAGATTTCGGCTATTTGGGAAGAGTTGGGAGCACAGTTGAGCCTGAAATAAAACACTGCAGTCAATGGCAAGTATGAAAATGCCCTTACCCAGGAAGCGGTGTGACACTGGACCTGGAGCTGTAACAGGTGGTAAAAATTGTATTTTTAATAACTTGTTAGATAAATCATTTTAATTTTTTTAGAAAGGTTGATTTAGGTATTAAATATTATATTTGGTGATGCTGAAACCTTCTTGTAAGAAATATCATCAAGAGACCACTTTAAATGAAGCCTAAAAAATGGTTAGTAAAATAAGTGTTTCTTCTTTTTTTTTTCCAGAGGGAGAAGATGTGCTCTGATGGCTACAAGGTGCTATGGCTAAAGATGTGTATAAAGCTGATAATTGCAGAGCATTGTGAAAATAAAATACTTTAAAAAGAGAAAATATGAGCAGGGTTATTGCTTTTATCATCTTAATCAATTATGAATGGTAGAATCATACACACTGAAGAGCTGGCCTGCCAATGGGGTTATTTGTGGAGCTGCCTCTCAGCAGGTATCCTTAAGACTGAAGATCAAAAGGCTATGAAGGCAGCTAAACATCAGCTCAGTGTTCCCATCTATATTATTTCACGATCATCTCACGGCTGACAGTTGGCACATGGCATGACAAGCACTTCTCATCATCTTATAGAATGTACATTTCTATTTACTCCTAATGGGCAGTGGCATTAGGTCTTCAAGATGCGTTCTATAATGTGAAGTGATAATTTGGTGTCGTTATTTTCCGAAACATTGAACAAAGACTCAAAAAAACAGCATGGGATACATTAATGAAGCAAGCACACACCTACAAATCTGTCTGATTTCTATACATTAGTACACTTATTTTTCTGTTGACTGCTATCATAGATTTAAATATTTGCTAAAATGAAGATAAAAAGGCAGGAGGTGCATCTTTAGAAGGACTGCCTATAGTGGGAAGCAATGTTACAGTGATAACATGCAAAATAATGTATTGTAATATATATATATATATATACTTTGACTTTTTTTTAATGCTTCTCTTCATCCCATTTTTAGGCCTATAGATCTCCTTCTATTTAAATCTTTCGTACCCCCTGTCCCTCTGAGTTAGTATACTGGAAGGATAGCCAAAACCCTCAACACTAATATCAGAAGAGGATAGAGTGTGTTTCATCAGGTCTGTTACTAGTGGCTGATTACTGAGTTGCACAGGTTTTAATAGGGTAATAAGGGTAAATCAGCCTGGTAGTTCACCCACAGTTAGTTGGTGATTGTTGGTGCCTAAACACATGCCTACACTCCCTCACTTTCCTGCCCATTTGCTGACAAATTAACACTTCTGCTATGCTTTAATACTTAGACTAATGAGTGGCGCCATTTTTTTAATTGTTGAAGCATTTGGCAAGATGACTGGTAGATAGGAAGTAGATGGGCAGTTATTGAGCAAGTGGTAAGCGATCAACTGCCTATAATCATCCATTACTTTGGGTGAACTAACCATGTGATTTAGCCCTAACTGTGGTGCCTATTGGACTGAGCAGTAATAATAAGACATACAGATGGAGAAGATAATACAACAGAACTCAATATTTATCTGAAATATATCTATTTCTGTGGGTCCTAGCCTGAGGTTTGAAAGAGCTCTGTTCTTTAACATCAGGACACCCCCAATGTTGAGGGAAAGCCTTAGACCTGGTATGGTAAAGGAAAAGGTCGCAGGCCTGGATAGGGTATTAAAAAAAAACAAAGCCCACAATTTTTAAGCCTTGCAGTAAATATATTTGTTATTTAGTTTGTATTTTTATAGTGCAATATTATTCTAAAACCATGAACCCACATTCACTAATTCCTCTCCCAATCCCATGCCCAGCATTGGATTGACCCACTGAAGTATTCTCCAATGGGCTCTGTTCCTATGCCCCCAAAGTTCACGTTAAATGCAATATGGAGATCATAGGGAAGTTTAAGTTTAAAATTGGCTTCTGGTTCTGCTGCCTTAAAAAATGTACTGAGATGCACATGCTGGTGGTTATCATTCCCGGCATTGACACCAGTGCAGTGTTGGGTGTTATGCCTGTTGGCCCCAACATTTGCAGATGGGTGTGGGGTGGATATTATTGTTAGCCTGGCAACTTCCTGGGGGTTAGTACAGGCCCTGCTTTTTGCTAGGGGTTTTTTTTTGATGGTCTGACACTTTCCAGAAATTTATAATTACTGGCCCTGACACTTGCTGGAGGGTATCATTGATGGCCCTGACACATGCTGGAGGTTATCATTACTGGCACTGACACCAATGCTGGGAGTTATAACTGCTGCTTTTGACGGCTGTTTTCCTCTCACAGTCTTCAGTGAACCCATACACAAGCCATCCACAGTGAAACAACAACCATTTCGTGCCATGCATGTTTATGTAGCTACAAGGACCTCATTGAAGTTGTGCACATTCTTTAAATAACATGTTTTGGGGATGCCTTAGAGCTGTTGAGAGGCAGGCCCACAAATACAAATTGCCCTCCTTTCCATATTGTTCTAGACCACATGCTTTGGGGGCAAATATTTTGCAAGGGGTATGGGGGCGGTAAAGCTTTGTCACATAACCCCCTTTTCCCTGCAAGGACCTACTCCCAATGTTAAAAGGCATGTGGCTTGGTATGGTACAAGAAGGGAAGACTATATTCTCTCTGCTCTCCCATTTCTAATCACCCAAAAGCATTCTTGAAAAGGAGTCTGGTTGCAAAATTAAGCATGATCCCGCACAGGTTTTGTTTTTACACAATTAATTTAAACAAAATCAAAAAGTTTGCTATGGACAGCAGCTAGAAATGACTACTGAATACAATTTAAAACATAATGGGCAGCTAATAGGTTCATTGTAAGCTATAAGCTACCAATTAGAATTATAATAAAGTTTCTATTAAACATACAATATCTAAGGCATATTTTTCTCTAATATTCATATTTTGCTTCAATATTCCCCTGCAATACATATTTTGCCTTTAAATGGCCAGAATCATTTATCCAACTTCTCCTGATCTCAGGTCATTCTGGATCTGCAAAATTCTGCAACTAAGCAGAGAAAGAGGAATCCACACAATAATGAGATTATCTCTCTGTAACTTTTTTTTTATTAGTTTCTCCCTAATTATTAGATATTTTATGTCAGCACATTTACTGGCGTCTTGTACCGCTACCTCCTGCCCTTCTACTCCATATCTGCTACACAGAGCCTGCAAGAGGCTGATCCATTATTAAGTGCATTAAAAAATGCATTTATTGAAGTGTTAATGATGAAGTTGCATTCATTTGTGTGTTTTATAATAGTCTAGTGTTTAGCTTTTTATTAAATTAGAGCATTAACATATCATAACACACATTTACAAAAAAATGGTTTATGCTCTATTTAAGAATAATGGTCGGAGCCAGGAATAATTAGCCTTATATGTAGCACTTGCCAGCTATATATCCAAAATCTACTGCAACATACAGCTAGTGAAAAATGTTTTCCTAGTTTTTCTCATTTTTTTGTTTAATATGCAGTTGTGCAGCTAACAGGTCCTCTTTCAGTATTCACACTGTCATTGTAATGAACACAGGAACAAATAATGTACTGTATTCATCATCAAAGATGAGTGATTGTCCATTAGACAAGAACATCTCCTATTCATTGTTCATGATCACTTTGTATTTAGGATACATAGGACTGAAAGAGCTTTGCACAATGTTGACACACCTCAAATAGACAGAGCATATTTTAACTTTGCTTTATAAATGTTCCTAAGATATTAACAGCGAGGACTGGCAGACAGCCACAAGGGTTTTCAGTTAAAAAGCTTCTCCAGACATACTGAACAGCAGAGACGGGTATATTCTGTGCATAAGTATATACTATTATTATCATTATTATAGTTCTTCCTGTCAGCGTTATGTCAGTGAACTGATAATTAGGTAGTAGAATGACTTAAAAAAGAGAGAAAAAAACATATACAGAACCAAGTATAAACTTTATGTCAAAATGATCCTTAAACCCAAGGTTGAGCATCAATGATCATCATGACCATGAATCCTAATTCCTCCGCACCATGGCCTTTGCACTTTGTACAGAAATTATAGCAAATCTGTAGGGATCAGTGTATTTGCTAGTCCAGTGTGGGACAAAAAGTAAATGTGTTGTTGAAGGAGTTCTGTGTTAGTTAGAGGTTAGGTCAAACAACTTTTACAGTAGCGGTGGTGGTGGTTGGATGTTAAATGTTACGTTCTGTTTTAGGACTTTAAGGAAATCTGTTACTTATCTCATACAGGGAAAATTAGAAGGTTCTCTTCTATACAAACCAAATACACTGATACACGCCTTCTTCATGCACTATTGTTGCTTCTTCTTACCTATGGGAATGCTGAATAAGGTGTTTGGAACAGAAAAAAAATGACTTGTATTGAATCCAGTCAGATTTGTCAAGTAATCTGGCCGAATTTGGAGATTTTGAGTTGGAATCCATTTTTTTTAGAGCTGTACTAGACCTGTCAATTATGTCAATTTGGCCATCGGATGATGACAGCGGTCATTGTCCAATGGCCTACTATACTTGTCAATGACATGTATGGTAACATTGGATCAGAAATCAAATTTCTTGAATTCTAAAATCTGATCCGAGGTCAAAATAGCTTTAATTATTCACCCACCAGTAGTTTGCTGGATCACTCAGGTTCACCAGTGAAAGTGTATATTTTCCAGTTTTGGAGAGCTTTAATAAATCAGACCCATAGATTCTACTCTAATGCAGGGATGCTGGAAAATGTTGGTGGGCATATATTGTTCACTTTACTATACGTTTCACATGGTCACACATGACTTACCCCACCACATGAATTATCAACCTCTTGATTTTAGAAAAACAAACACATTAAAATCAACATTACACAAAAACCTGCACATTTAGAAAATAATTGTAGTAAGCTTTATAGTTGTGTGCTTCACTATGCCAGCTTTGGATCGTGAAGCTGCAACAAATTGAAATTAATAATGTATCTATATATAAAAAAAAGTGCTTGCCTACAGGAAAAAGAGCCTAATGATTGGAGGAGAGCCAAAAGTCACATTGTTTAACTCGCCTCCAATCATGGAGCTCCTTCATTCTACAAAACAGCTAATCAGTTTCATCAGTGTTAATCTTTTAACAACTACCAATTACATTTTAGATGTCATTTCCCTGAACAAAGTAATAAGTTTGATTTAACCAATAAGTATGAGATGTTAATGAGATTTTTATTTAGCTTAGTGTATGAGCTAAGTTGATATCAGTCATCCAGTGATTTGGAAGTAAAAATCCTGTTCTTTTGGGTAATTTGTGCAAAATGAATTCACTAAACAAGTCACTAAGTCAAATTATGAGTTTTATAGTGAAAGTTCACCTTGCAAAGTGAACATTCTCTACTAACTGAGCCCCAATGTGTAACTGAAAGCAAAGACTAAAATATGACCCTAATTTACTAGGGAGGCGTGGATCAATTTAATTTAACTGAAAAGTAGTATGTTAATTTTAACTGAAAAGTAGTACGTTGATGAACTCATTTTCTTGCAAATGTACTGGGGATTGCAAAAGACCAAATCCAAGCCAAATCCTGGTACTTGCTTGTATATATTACTTGTACTTTAAAATAAATATGGTCTAATAAATACAGAGCTGCAGTAACTTGTGTCTTTTATATCCGCTGTTATATTGGAGTCCAGCTTTAAAGTGTATATATATGCACCCCCTTTATATTATAAAGTTCAAGCCGTGCTGGTGGTTTGTAATGTATTGAATAGTAATATAATCAACTTCAAGGGGTTGTAATTCTGTTCCTCTCTCAGTTGAGTTGTCCTGAAAATAAAATACTTTCTTAATTATAAAATATATAAAAATGTACACAAATAAACAAAGCTTTAATGAAATACAACGCTATAAACATGAATTTCTTACGGGTGGTTGGAGCATAAAGGTCATGGGAAAAGAAGTCATTTGTAGGTAGTGGGTTTTTAAATATCGCTATCTCTTCCTGTCTTATTATAATTATGTACTAAGCCATGAATACAGGGTTTGTATTGTGCTTCAAAGAAGTCAACTTTTTTATCTTGAGCAGGAAACAGGTTGATTTACTTCTTCATACTTTTTTATATTTACAATAAAACACTTCATAACTAGTAACTTGCAGAGCTGGATACATCCAGAGGATTTTGTTGTGTGGCCCTGTGCCCGTTGGATCAGGTGTATAAAACAGGCACACTGGATAAGTCGACATCGTATTAACACTTATCAGTGCTAACAAAGAAGCGATTCAGGTTCTGATAAAAGAATCATTGGATTTAAAGATAAGAATTGTCTTTATTACAATGTTAAGCTGGCTATGGGCATTTGCTGGTGGTTCATATTCAGCATATGTTGGCAGCACGTTCTGCTTACTGAGCAATAGATTTATTATTCAGTCCACAGACTTGCACACAGCTAACTGTTTGGAACTTATATCAGAACATTACTGGCTGTCTCTTCCCTTTCCCCTCTTCTCCACCTGTTTGCTATGTTGCTTAAAAATCATAAAGGAAAAGCCCCTTTCACATACCTAATTGAAAACTCATTAATCATTAAGCATGAGGTACCGAGTCTATTTTTTCCCTAGGTTCTTCTTCAGACCTCCATGTGGCTGCCAGTGTGAGTTGAACATGCCCTACTAGCTGTTCTGTGGTGGGGTCTTCTTGGGCTCCAGAAGTCTTCGCAACCTGATGAGATTAGGAAAAATTGACCAGTCAGTGCTCACACAGAAAGCAGCACTGCATGGTCAGTCATTAAGTTCTGCCTGTAGAGAACATGAACAGTAAAGAAAAACACCTTAGGTAGTAAGGATTTAACAAGTAAAAGTATTTTTTAGGAAGTGAAAAAAATGAAATGAAACAAATGAATGGGTAGTGGGGGTGTAACGTTTTGCCTTTTGCTCTCCACCATAGTGTAGACTTATGCCATGGTTTTGGGTATGGTAGAGCATGTGACTCAAAGTATGTTTTCATCTAGGAGACCTTTGGACAGGCAAGTGCTGGTGGATCTCTAAATTGAGTCTGTTACTACCAAATAATGTAATGTTAATAGTTTGCAGCGGAGTTTCTTAAATTTTTTATCCAGGTCTTGGGGTAACGCCTACTAAAACCAATTCTTTGGTGGCTGGTAGAACGAGTGCAACACTTTCAGTGGTAGTCAAAATGCCACTCTTACAAATGGCTAAAAAGATCATTGGTGACCTGAAGCTGGCTTTGTCCGATGGCATTCAACATTGAACTGTGCAGGCATTATCAAATGGGGGGATAGCCATAGCTCGGGGAACTGCTAGCAAACTCCTGAGGAACCCTGGTTGTGTATGGCTGGTTTAGAGTATGATGACACTGGCCCCATAGCTCATATAGACAGATGAGCCTCCAAGGGTGTTTGAAACTGGAACAAAAAGAAGAGAGAAAAGTCAGAGTGCCACGCTAGAAGCTTAGAGTTAAATTGATGAAAATATTCCACAAAAGATTCTCAAATGTATCAAACATGTTTCCAGGGTCCAACAATGCCCCAATTGAATTGGACAATTAGAATTATTCCAGATGTATGAAGCAATGGGTTAATCACTGTCACATTTGAAGCCCTTACTTTTGAATAAGTTAAAACTCCAGCCACTTGTATCTCACATAGATCATTCTCTTCCTTTATGGTTGTCTTGGTGTTCATTGCCATTGGAAGAACAAATTTGGTTGCTATCAATGGAACCAGAGGTGAGGGAAAATCTTCCAATGTTGTAACCCTGAAATGTTGAATATAGGAATTCCCCCTCACTTTAGAAGTGAACATTATCTCTTTGGATTCAGCAGTAAGCTATCTTTGCCTTCTTTTGCCTTTATTGTCCACTGTGAAGAACTTCTCACACCCTTATAGGTGTAACAGTGTTTCCTGTTACTTTTTGCAAACTAAAAAAGAATAATGAAATATTGTACTAATCCACTACATTTAGGCTTTTGAATGCAATGGCTAGGATCTTTCCATGACACCAAGATACCGTAATTCATTAGGTGGTTTTAAGGTGAACTTCAGCCAAAAACTAAATACAGATGATAAAAAGTATGACATATGTTTTACCTGATAAAGAATTTGTATCTATATCTATCATTTTCTAAAAATTTTAACAGTCATGCCATACAGCCATTTAGATGTGCCCTCTTCCTCTGGTAAAGTTATATATGTACAAGGAATATAGCTGTGTCCTCTTTTCACCCAAATTTTACTGATGATGAGTTCATCTTTATATCCATTTTGGTTTTTCCTTCTGACAGTATGTTTCTAACTAGTGTATGTGCAGCAACAACCCGTTCCTACTACTGAGAAAATTTCAGCTACTTACACCAGTGGTATTTAAAAATTAGTGTTTGATGTGTTAATGAATATTTACACCTAGCTGTGTTAATCTGTGGTTTTTTTTTATATCTTCCTTAAATTAGCCTAGCTGGAGCATCTAAAGTATCCGCTTTGGGTGAGATGACCCTTTGTTTTTTTTAAACATTTGCCAACAACACATTACTGCCATAAATATGTCAATGACACATTACGTGTTAACGTTTTCCCTTTAATTGCAATTAACCTCTTTTAGACATAATGGAAAACATTAACTCACAGCCAAAAAGTATCATTCATTCTGTGTTGACTAAATACTATGTAGAGGAAAAATGTTGTACACTAACTGCGTGTGTGAAAAGCTGTATAACAGGTTTCTCAGTGTGCCAGTGTTGGGAAAGTTTACTTTGGCACACTACCATATTCTTTTTTGGAATAGAGGAAAGGAGTCAGAAATCTTTATTTCTTAATTGGTTAGTGCTTATTTTTTTGATTTGGGTTGTCACTATCTTATAGAATTAATACTACTTTGTAACATATAGGTAGGAGAAGAGCCATTTTGTCAAAATTTTGTAATTGGCAAATTTTCTCGAAATAAAACTTAGTTTATTTAATTAAAATGGGAAATGCCCTATTTATTCATATAGAGAAGCTGACTATTATACCCCGGTGATAGATGTATTCTGCAGTGGTGGACATAGTTAACAGTCTTGTGCAGAACTGACTTGGGCCCCCCTGGTGAACTGAGTTGGGGACCTCATTGGCATGGCCCTCGCACAGTGGCACACTTTGCACATTCCTATGTCCACCCCTGCACCTCTCCATAGGAAAGATTTGGATTTTTCGGTATAGAAGTAAGTGACTGGCCAGGTGTGTTTGCAACTTTGAGGCCCATTCTGTGAAGCGCAGTATAGAAATGGCTGGAGCTTGGAGATGTTTGGGTAGCTTAGGGGATAAGTGTACAAAAGTATAGTTATCCTTTAAGATAATTTTACATATGCACCTCCTCCAATGGTCATCTGTATGTCCAGGTGAGATTATAATTCTTACTCCAAGTAAAGCTGCCATAAAAGACATACTGGGGCTTCCATTCTTCTAAACATGGCTGTCCACTGGGCAGTGTACTGATCTACTGCCTATAACAGATAGCCAGGTCAAGAAAATTTGGGAAAAGTCAAAAATCTTTATGGGCAAGCTTGCTTTAGAGTAGATGATAAATTTTAGTATGGCAGTCAGGTAACTCCAATTCTTTTTTTCCTTTGAATGCCTGCAAAGTTAAGTGCTGCTTGTCTTATGAAGTTCATATAGTTTTCAGGGACATCAGAGATGACCCAATCTGATGTCACTGTTGTGCTCTTAGGACAATGTAAAAAATGCAGAAAGTATAATATACTGCCAAAAGGGGATCAAATTTGGTAAGCACATGCAAGGAGGTGAAGTTTACATGTACAGTTATTAGGAATTCATTTTCTCTGACCATCAGCAGAACCGTAGTTGTCCCATCTAAATCTATTGACACAGTTACAATATTCCAAATTAGTTTAGGGCCAAAAAAAGAAGAGACTTAGAGGTGAGGATCATCATAAAGTGATTAGAAGGGGGTTATGTGGCCATCAAAGGTTGTGTACCTACAGCCCCAATAATGAAACTTCGGCCCAAGCTATGCAAGAAGCAGAACCCTATTCATACATGCCATTACACACATATATTTTTATAAAATATTAAACGAAAAAGCTTTTTATACAGGAAAACTCACTTATACGTTTATTGCTATTAAAGCGAACCAAGCAAATATAACCAATGCAACCTTATCATCATTAATATTATAATATTTGAATGTTTTCTTTAAATGCTACCAATATAGGAACATAAATTTTATATGTGATTTCAGTTTCTGATCAGCAAAGCTAAGACTGGGGAGGGAGAAGCAGCACAAGGACTCAAATGGTGAAAGGATCTGTAAATATTACCGAACTGAAGAAGGAATTAACAGGTCTCCTACCCTGACAGATAGGCCTGTGCTGTGTGGCAAAGCTGTGTAAGCCAATGATGGCCAAAAAGATAAATCCTTAGGCAGGTGTAACATTTTCCCTATATGTATTTCATTTGTTTTCCTGGAAGTAGAGCTTCTTAAGCCAGATCTATCACCACATTTTCAACTTTATACTGTATAAAAGGGTAGTTAAACCTATTCTAAAAGCCAAAAAATTAATATTTTTTTTATACAATTTTTTTTTTCAATTGAAAATTAGACCCCACCCCTTCTGTCTTTACTGCCACGGCAAAAATGCCTGAATGGGAAGACTGCAGCCTCCTTGGATACCGGACTTCTCCTGCTGCAAATGCCTGAACTTGGGCACATTCAGAGGGGGCTTTGCTCTACCGAATGCGCAATGAAATAGGCACTTTTTTTTTTACATTCTCGCACCTGTGGAGTGCAAGATCAGGTGATGTAGGAAAAAGAACCCGGATGAAGAGGAAGAAGCCGTGGCACCTGGTGTCCAGACTGTGCCAGAATGAAGAAGAAAGACGGGTCAGCGCAGGACCGTCTGGACTAGGATCGCGGAGGAATCGATGGCTTGCCTTCTGTACAGATAATTGTAATTTTTTTTAAGGATAGTTCCGCTTTAAGGAGATCCCTCTCATAGTTATATCTAAAAAACTGCTGGCTGGGTCAGTGCTGGTTAATAGCTGAAAAATGAACTATTATTCGAAATAAAACCACATCACTGAATACAGCATTACTGAGGTTTTATCCTTGGAGTTGGATCTGTGATGTCTGGCGTATTACACAAGATATATGGCCACCAGTACAAATTATTTGTTTTTAATAATGTGTGTTTGTAGCGCAGAGATAAACGCCAATTACACCACTTACACTTAATGCGTTTTCTCCTGTTAGAATTCTTTTTTGCTATCTTGTTGTGGTTTTAGGGCCATAATCTTGTAGAGTGCCTGCTACTTACATAACGATGATCCTTTATTTTTAAGCTGCGGCTCTTAAGGCTGGTTGAACCATTTATAGATTAACTGAAGAGCCGAGTTTAAGCTGCAGGGTGTTTACGCACCAATTGAGCTACGGAAGCAACTGGTTTAGCAGAGATGTGTTTCTATTTCATTGTGGCTTTCATATCTTGGTTTCAGTTCAATCCATCTATTAATATGAAAACATTTGAACGGAGAGGCGATGTTAAAAGGACAATTACACATAAAAGAATTCCATACACGGTACTTAAATACATCAGCGTAGAGACACCAACCAGCTTGGGGGGAAACATTAATTTTTCAGGAACAAATGCAGTTCATGTGCCCGTGTATCTGTACCTTAAGAAATATTTGATATTTTCAATGAGAAAATGGCACGTCTTGCTATAAAACTAGAATTCCACACAACAAAGAGATCCAAGCTCTGTTTTATGTGTTTAAAGGCAATTTAAAGGTATTTCAATGACTTCCATTGTGGATATAATGCTTGTCATCTTTTATGCACTCTCTTGGAGACATCTGAAGGTACTTCCACCATGTAGGGAAAAAAATGTATATGGTGGTAATAAATCTGGAAAAATAATTTGATTTGCTTCCTCTATTTCCAGCAAGGTTTATTTTTATTATTACCAACCAAAAGAGTGTGTTGTCTCATTTGATCATTTTCCCCTTCCATGTTTCTGGTGCACTGTGAAATAGTGAAAGGGATCATCTTAAATCTGGTTGGTTGGTGCAAACAAGAAATTTTCAGACATGTTCATGTAAGAAGCTTGAGTCTCTAGTCAAAACAATTTAAGATGCCCCCTTGGAGTGTCAGAGACTAGTTAAGAAGCTCAGTCTATTTTTTGGGTATTGCAATAGATCTACTATTCTATGTAAAGAATGGGAAGAGTTAGTTCCCTCCATTAAATTCTTGTTAGACAGGAGCATTTTCTTTGGTACAGGATGCTATTAAATGTACCATTGGTGTATTCCTATATATATATATATATATATCTATATATATATATATATATATATATATCTTACCAGATCCTGGTTGGTCAGTTCTTTGGGGTAATCAGTTACTTTGTTACTTAGGTTGCTTCCCCTAGTAAATTTCCCCTAATGCTAATGGCACTGCCCAAATATTGTTTTAAGTATCCTAATGTAGACGTGATATGATATATTTATTCAGTAATCATGGCGTACATAGTCTTTCTAAATGAACAGTAGGAGGTTACGCTCATTGCTTAAGAACAGGTGCTCTTTGTACAGTTGAGAACAAAGAAATATTTGTTCATTCCAAGAAAAGGAAATATTTTTGCCCTAAGTTCTCTTTTCCTTTAAATATACATTTTTTTCCCACATCTTTTATAATTATGGGCGAAGATAATCAAGGCTGACTTAGTGTTCTTAAGGATTAGTTCCTTGTCTATGTTTTTATTAGGCAATCCATAAAACCAATGTCAAACAATGTAAAGTAAAACGCATCTCTTAAAGAGAGACACGAGAGATTAAAGATAAATCCTTTGATATATGAGAATCTTGAAGTTTTATGTCCAGAGAATGAAAGCATAAGACAAACTTAAGAAAAAAAAAACCTATCAGGATGAGCCCTCATTCTGGCGTCACTAAATAAACAGAAATAAATAATTGAACAGGAACAAATACTTTTGGCCTTCTGAAAATTGCATTGTTTTATTGAAATTGGGATTAAGTGCTTCAAATATCAAAAAAGCATTTAACTAATAAATTAAGAATTTGCAGCTTGACGATTCCAAACTGTTGACTTCATGACTGATTCGAGTTTTAGGTGACCCATGTGGTCATGGAGGGTGCCAACCAGGGGGCACAGCATTCTTCTCTTTTTACCAATAATAATGGTAGCACTCTTTGGTTTTTAAATGAGACTTTAGCTCCTTCTCATTCTCCCCGATCTGAAACTATCCACATCGGGAACCATCAGATCTACCTGAGAATTTATTCTACTTATCAGCCATACCAGTAAATCTGGCAAAAATCAAGCATTTCAACCCCACAAGGCCTTGGCTACATTGCAGGCTAGTGGTTAGGGGCATACACTTGAAGCTCAAATTACTACTGTCCAAAGATATTGCTGAATCCTCTAACTCAGTGTACTCAATTTTTTCAATTTTTTAAACCCCATGAAATATATTTCAGATCCTTATGGATCCCTTTCTATTATTACTATATCCGCAGCTCACAGTACTTTAGTGTGATGGTCAGTGAGAAAAATGTCTATGGCATTGCTGGCCTTGGGAAGAATGTCACCCTTACAAAAAATAGCCAAAAAGATCATTGGTGCCATTGACCTAAAATTCACAAACTGCCCATTGCTCAAGGAACCTCTGGCAACCTCTGGAGAAACCCTGGATGAGAAACAATGAATATAGACAAGTGGTTTAAGATGGTTGGAATTGTGTAAATCCAAGGCATTGAATGTGTAACAATATTAGGGACCTTCTACTAGCAGCATCAGAGAGGAAGCTAGAAGTTATTTAGCCATCAGGTGCAACATCCAGAACAGTGTTTCTTGAGATTTTTAACCTGGGGGAACCCATTGAAATAATTTTAAGGTCATTAGGAAACCTATAAATGCTATGTATACTCACAAATCACAGTGCATTAGTGTGTTCATCAGTAGGAAGAATGCCTCTTACATGGCTGGCCCTTACAGATCACCTAAAAGACCATTGGTGTCACTTCAACTGACCTGAGAGTCACAAATTGCTCAAGGAACTCCCAGCAACCTCCACAGGAACCTTGGTTGACAAACACTGATATAGAAGAACACCAAGCCTGTATAAATGAACAGACATAGAATTAATGATTTACTTTTGTAGCTGTGTATGCATTATCCTATCATATCAAATTATTCTACCAAGTCTAAGCCCTCGGTTTGGTGACGTGAAGTTAACAATTGTAATGGAGATTTACAAAAAGTACTATGTAGTGTTTTCATGCTCTGCAATTCTATTTGTTTTACCTTTTGTGATCTATGTTCTCCTTTGTGTTGCTACAATATACAATAAACTAATGAATTCCCCATGATTATTCTGCTGATGGACCCAGAAAACATCAAGAGATTCTATCGTATTGTCACCAATATTTAAAATGCACTGAATGATTTACAGATCACACAAAAATGAAGAATAGAGCTGTCTTATTAAGCTTGGAAGTTGTGAGAATGTTGCCAGCATATCTCCTAATTAATGCTAGAAGCCATGTTATAATATGCTGTCACACATATTAGTATAAACAATTACTACACATAGCATGATTCATAACACATGAATTTTTAACACACAAGGGAACCAACTCATGAAAAATCTCAGCCTCATTTAGAAGGGAATCACGCAGCGTGGGAATTCCATGGGGGCCACTGCATGCAATGCGGTTCCCTTAAATGTTTTAATTTACCCACACCTTTTTAATTATTCAGAATGCTAAATGACCGATCAATGACATGCAAGATTGTATTTTTATTAGGGACAACATCACATCCAGTTTGCTCCATAAATATGTGTTTCCTATTGATAACCACAATGATAAACATATTTAAGCATTTAAGACAAATCACATAGTAATTAGTGCTATTGACAGTCAACTGTCTACACTTTCTGCAGATCTTGGCTTGAGTCCTAGTGTCATCATATCACTTCCTGAGTCCAAGAATGTAAAAGTTTTTGTTAAGCCATTTAAATGTATACTTCAATGAATTGTAGGAAGGCTGCTGTAATGAAGGGGGGTATGTTCTGTCTTCGGGACGTCTCCAGTTTTTGGTATACTTCTTCTGCATGATATTGCTTCTTTAGCTAGATCATTGTATTTATAAAGGGGTAAATGTGTAAGTTATCAAATGTTCAGGTGAATCACTATAATTTTAAAAAGCATTCACTTGGGAGATACACCAGCAATGAATATTACTATTTTATATATAGTGTAGCTTTCCAGATTTGGATAGATTGAAACATTTTCATGAACATCTGAAATTCGGATCAGCTCTAATACAACCAAATATTTCCCTGTTCAAGCATACTAGAACAATGACCGACATGATAGCAGAACATTCATCATAATTTGATTATGAGCTAATAAAAATCTACACTGCGGATTGAAGCTGCTTCTATGGATGCAAATGGATAGCAAGTTACAGCTTCGGTGTTAGCTAAATATTTTCTTCTCATTATAGGAAACATGACGTATTTCCCTTCCTTCCACTGGGTGACTTGTAAGGGCTCTATTTATAAACCAAGGAATCTGAAATTCCCTCAAACATTCCCTGGTGGGAATCAGTTACTGCAATTGAAACACATGGATCTGGAAGATTCTCACAAGGGTATGTTTGAAGGAATGTCAGAGCCCCTGTTTTAAAAATAGAGCCCCTAGGCTTTATTTTGCTTTAGTTTTATCTACATATTAACATATTTGGACATATTAAGCCAAATCATAAAAAATGAAGTTATTTCTTTTAAGAAATTAGTGTTTTATTTCAATTAGAAATGCTGAATCCTCTTAGCGCTAAATTATAAACAGGGTTTACGTAGATAATGTAAAAGAAGAAATCCTTTATAATTGTGGTCATTATTACTTTTGAAAATATGCACATTTATCAACTTTCTATTTTTTAAAATATTTGTAAATTGTTTAGTTTTCAAAAAAACATTTATTAAAGTGCTTATACATTGCAACACATGCTGGGCTTTCTCAAAAAAAAAACCTGGCATCACCTTGATTTTTTCTGGAAAACTGTGTTAGTTTGAATATGTTGAAATCTGCTAGATGAGGAAAGAATCTCCTCCGAATTACTAGGGTCTCTGGTTAGTACAACAGCTGCTACATGAGACCTCATGTGCTTTATGTATTTTCTTAGAATTCCACCTGCTGGCTGCATCTGGTGAGTATTAAATATTCATGTGCAATATTTTATATTGATCTGATAAAAATAAATTATATATGTGCAAACTTAACACATAATAAACAAAGCCAAAATGTTATTCTCTTATAGAGGAAGTCTGGGTCCTGGCGACATTGGGCTACATACAGACCTAGAGCAGCCTACCCCTTGATACTCATAGGGCTCATTGCAATCTATACTATTTGAATTTGGAGTCCAATGACCTTTTGATGGTCTGCTACATATGCCCTTACAATGCAGATACTTCTTTGTTTTTCTCCTAGTAACATTACCAGCAACTGGCAATGTGATGTAATGTATATTTCACAAACATGAATTCTCCCCCGAGGTACTACTTTTTACCTATTCCAAACTAAATATTATCCAATGTTTCAACTAAATATATCGTCATGGAATTTTGGTATTACACAAATAATGTATACAGAAAGTTTGTAGTTGTAGAAGTGGTGATTTGTGGTCCTATTTGCTTGCTTTTGAGATAGCTTGGATGCTTTCCTCAGGGTTTACATGATTCAAAAAAGGTTTCTGAAAACCCACATATATATGTACAGATGTACTTATAGATCAGAAAAGTGTTAATTGGGTAGCTGAGTTAGAGATAAGTTAGTTAATGGCTAATTTAAAAATTAAAATTGTACATTTTGAGAATTGGTGTTGCCCCGTTCCTTTTTTTCTGCTGTCCCGGGGATCTCAAGTGAGACTGTAGGAAAATCAGCAAAGACCGCTTTTTGGGTTTCCAAAGGGCAAAGGGAACAAGTTAAGAAAAAAAAAAAACATCCTAAATAAATGACAGCCAGGAATAAACCAAATGCATCTTCCTGTTGGATTGAGTTCCTGTGGCTCTCATAGGCTCAGCAAGTTACCATGTATTTCTTTTGCAAAAGCTGAGCTAGAACAAATATATCAATGTAAACTTTACTTGCCAACTTAAAAATCTTTCCTGTTCACCCAGCCCAGAAGAATCCTAATTTACTTTACAACAACAAATCGTTCTATAGTGGAAGGAGTATAAACAGTTGGTATTTTTATGCCCCCCCCCCCACCTTTATGTCCAGACCTGTCACAATTAGAGAACCTGTACTGTTTAATCCAAGCTTTACTTCATACTAAAAGCCCAAGATATTATTAAACATTTCCCCCAACAAACAATACATTTAAAAATAAAAAGAAGAAGTAGATAAATAAATTGTCATGTTGTGTTTTCCATTGAGTTCTCCTTTATGCTGTGTACTTACAACTATATTTATGTGCATATTTTAATATTAAATTTCAAAGTAGGTGTTGTTTCAGAATAAAATAGAAGACTGTCCTAAATTTTAACAATTCCAACCTAAATATTACTATAGTAGTACTACAATCTAATGACCAAACTCAGCATTTTGTCCTAGATTTTTTTATTTGCTCTAAAAATCAAACTTAAAATAACTCAGCTATTGTGTTAAGAATATAGTAAATAATCAAGCCAATAATCATATTTTGCTTTTAGATATGTGCTATAAATGACAGGACCAATGCATGTTTTTTTTTTTAGTTTTAGGTGAACATTTGCTAGTTAAAATGATAACTGGCTTCTTTGGTCTCAATGAGAGGCGAATATGACAAGACCCTTCCAGGAACCTCAACTTTAACAATAACTATTCCTGTACCCCTAACTCCTACTTTAACCTGCCCTGTGACCCTAACCATGACCTTATCCCTCTTTGTATCCCTAACCATCATACAAATCACTAGGCTAAAGCTGCAATTCCAAGACTCACACTTACCCTGTCTGTAATCTTAATGAGATAGGCAAGACAGGCAAAGATGGCAAGACCCTCCTGGTAACCCTATTCTTCACATTATCCATCCCTGCAACCCTTTCCTCAGTTTAAACCTTGTGACCCTCTCTGTATCCTTAACAATCACACAACATCTCACTGGATTTCCAAAGTACACCAAAGCTGCAATTCTAGACTTATACTTACCCTGTCTGTTATCTCAAGACAGGCGGAGATGGCCTCCCTGTAACCCCAAATTTCACATTACCATCCCTGTAACCCTAACCCTTATTTAAAACACTTTCTGTGACCCTAACTATACCAATATTCCTCTCTGTATCCCTAACCATTACACAAATTCTCTACACTAAATCTGCAATTCAAAGATTCACACTTACCCTATCTGTAATCCTAACCTTGACACTAACCCTTCCAGTGACACTAATCCCTATACTAACTTTACCTTTAACCTGAAAACTAGACCTTTATGTAATTTCAACTCAACATTCACCCTTCCTCTAAACCTTACATTAACCTTTTCTGTGACCAGGGGTGCAGTTGTTAAAAAAAAAAAGGGGGGGGGGCACGGTATGTACCTGCCCCAATACACCCCTGCCTGTGTCACTCAAAGGGGAAGATACCTCGCAGGTCTGAGCTTACCTCTTACCTCAAACCTCTTACCCTAACTTTTAAACAAACACTTCCTGTAACAGCAAACCACCCTTTACAATAAAAAGCCGTGTAACCTCAACCCACACACTAACCGTCTCTGTAAGCCTAACCCTCAGTCCACTGATAATAATAATTTTGTTTCTTGAAGAGGCTGAAGTGTTCAGTCACCTGACAATTTCCAGTGACTATTATTTGTTGTGAGATATTGGGTCTGTTGTCATTATGAAAAGTTTACATTCTACCTGGTTGATTTAATGTATGTGATATGAATAATGTAAATGTAAAAAAATTGAACATGCAAAGTTTTTCACTTTGTGCTTTTATCTCTAATGACAGCCTTCTTGACATTTTTAATATAGTGGGAACCCTGACATAACTTTCAGCTTTTCAAGAAGCCCCTTTTATAAATACCAAATCTTGATTAAAGTATCCCTTTAATCTATAGTTGTGCTTAGGATGTGCATCGGATTGAAGACTTGGCTGCAAAGTTTTCAGTTAACAGTGAAAAATCTCTCTGCTGTAATATTATTTGCTGTGATCCTTCATGTGGAAAAGAAATTGAATAAATTAGGTATTAGTAATGACAGCAAATTCTGCCTAACCTAGATAAAACAGAAAGGGGTGCATAAGAACTTCTTGTAATATTAAATTTATATAACAATAAAAATCCAGTATGTCGGGGATTTCCTCTGAAGAATTAGGAGTTGATGGATAGGTTTGTCATATCTTAAATATACATTAATTTTTTAAGATAAAGTGGGTTTTCTCAATAAAATTACATACACTTTATGATGGAACAGTGATCTGATCTAAGAGATATTTATATATAAATATATATATCTCTAACACCATTAAAGCACTTATTTAAAGTGGAGAGTGGATAATACTGTCTATGAACCTCCATTTTTTGACTACCCAATGATTGAAGAAGGGGCCAGTTACATGGCTTTCACAGATAAAATGACTAGGCTGTCCTTTTATTTGCCTATTTTTTTACCTATTTACTAATTTGAATGGTGCTTTGCTTGCTTTAGGGTCCAGACGAAAACAAAGCACAATGTATATCTAAAAAGCACAGCAATGTGCCATATAAAAGTTTTTTTTTTATTATTTTTCATTTAAACAAGACTATATCCATGGTAAAACCATACAGTTACATTATATATTGCATGTAAAATCCTACCAAAACCTGCAAACTTAAAAGAAGGCACCTTGCCCTGTTCTTGCCCCTTGCATTATTGTATTTCCACTTATTGGGCTTGTTTTATTAAAGGTCTCCAAGGCTGGAGAGGATACACTTTCATCAGTGAATCTGTGTGATCAAGAACCTTTGGAATGGATCTGCTCCAGGATTGAAAACATTTCCTAACAAATAGCAAATCCATTCCAGGTTTGCTGGACAACCCAGCTTCCTAGGTCAGTTAAATGACACTAATGATCTTTTTGCTATAGTAATGGAGACATCCTTACAAATATACTGTGAGCTGTGGATAGAGTAATTATAGCAGGGGTTCCCTGAAGATCTGAAAGGTATTTCAAGGGCTTCCCCATATTAAAAAGGTCAAGAACCCTTTTCTCTGCTTTCTTGATCCCCTATTCTACTAAATTTAGTGTATCCCGTTGAAGACCTTACTTGGCATGTTAATCATGGCCTCAGGCTTTGCAATAGGCACTTTGTTATATATCAAACCAACAAGAAGGTTGACATCGGCACCAAAGCAGTAAAGAATAGATAAAGGCATTTGTTTATATGCTCATTGTAATTCTCAGTATCATTTTTGTACAAAAGATGGGAATCAACTTTAAATGGCTAAATTAAATCATGATGTATTATTAAAAATAATGGCAGCATGTCTAATTTATTTTTAATGTGTGTATCAGAATTCATTATTTAAAAAAATGCTTTATATGGCAGTGTATTGTATTGTGTTGATTGTCTACTTAGGCTGTGGATACTTTCATGATATATATTTAATGGCATTAGCAATTGGGAGAGAAGTCTTGTAATTGTACAGCGGAATTATTGTTTAATTCTCAGTGGAGTACAAAGAATCACAGATAATGAATGCTTACACATGTATTTACACTCTCTTCTAGCAAGTGCTATGTATCAAGGGACGTTTAACGCATGCATCATTTTCTGTATTATCTCAGATAATTTGATAGAAAAAAAATACAGGCCGCTTTGCTGTATTTGAAGGATTCACATAGTTTGTTACATTTTCTGACTGGTAATATTTAATTGGAATAATAGCAAAGGCTATAATTATTCTAACACTTTATCCCCACAGTAGAAATAATAGAGCCACTGAACAGTCTAATAGAAACAATAAAGAAAACATATAAATCAAATGTATGCAAAGAATAAGCACTAAATATGTATTTGTGTAATATTCTTCTGTTAAAATTTTAATGCAAAAATTTTTATTTGTTTTTTAAACTTGAGCAGAATGCATATATGAAAGATCAAGATTAATGTAGCTTTGGGTTCTTTATTATATATACTTGCATGTTACAATAGAGGAACTGTGGAAGGAGAATCAGCACCATGAACCAATCAGTTGTGGTGGAGAATGCTGATAACAGAAAGAAATGTAATTCTCCAGTCATGTGGTAGACAAGGGACAAGACCTGTAAGTGCTAATAAACTGCAGCAGAGCAGAGTGAAATTAGGTTTCCTGTCTTGTCAGGCATGGATGTTCTGTGTGTCAGATCTGTGTACAACTCAAAAGTGGATGGATAGAAACACAAACCCTTTGGCAGGTAAATCTGCTCACTTGTATATGTTTCCTTCTTGTTCAGTTTTGCTCTTTAAAACTGCATTCACTTTTTTACTGGATCACTTGAACCTTGAGAAAAATGAGAATTATAAGTGTCTTGTCCCTAACTTTGACAAGGTAGCCCTTGGCACAGGGGATTCAGGTGCAGAACAGGTAAGTACGCAGATAAAATAATATTTTGATAATTTGAGTTGGAGCTACGCGAATAGTTAGAATTACTGTGGAAGGTGCCAAAAGCTAAGATACTTTCAGAATTTTACATTTATATATATATAATCTTTCAGCTTTACTATCAGTGTCTATCCATATGTAAGATAAAACCAAGATGATGACATTTGCAAGAAATACTGGTACCTAAAAAATGATTGGTGTCATGCCATGTATGTCAGAGGGAATATAAAGGCAGATTGGGCAGTTTATTACGCTCTCCTGTTCTGTATACAGTGACTTCTAAGCTTCTTAAGGTTAGAAGAAGGGAAGAACTTTATTTTTATTATCTTTCTGTAGTACTGTTTAGAAGAGTTCCCACACTTCCTGTGTACTTGTTGGGTATTGGGCAGAATAGAAGGAAAAGAGAAAAGGACACGTCCTTTGGAAGCAGGTAACCATAAAAAGGGAAACAACCCATTTTATGAGCTAGAACACAAAGAACAGTAACCCTGGTATGATTCACTCAATGAGGTACAAAATATTTAACTTTTAAGCTTCTAATTAAGATTTAGAGTAGGGAAGAATCTTTTTAGTTACTCCATATTAGTGTATGTGAGAGTTCCCACACCTAAAGTCTATTTGATGGGTATCAGACACACAAAAACGTAAAGAAAATGAAAGTTTTCCCCAACAAAAACTAATAAAAAAACAGTGGCAAAGGTTTAGAATCTCTGCTAAAATTGATGCAAGTAGGTGATTTCATTTTCTTTCTTTCCAGGTAACAACTGTCATATAGAATAGGAAATTAAAGCAAAGCAATCCAATTGGCTCATTGAAACAAAATCTGATAGTTCAGTAGATGCTCATCCATGAAATTAAGTGTGTAGGCATCAGAAAGGGAGGTTGTTCCAGTATTTGTGAATGTCCCAGCACCTTGCAATTTATTAAGTGTAATCCTTAATAATGCCAGTACCTGGCTCCCCCAGCAAACAACTTTGAACTCCAGCCCCCCCCTCGACACCACATCAGAACCTGGTTCTTTCACACACCAATGTCTACTACAGCACCCCTCTACCCTGCTCACTACTAATAGCTCCCACACAATTCCATTGAGCATAGCCAAACAATAGGGCCAAAACACATCTTTGCAACATGTACACGACAAGAAGTGTGTTTCTACAGCACATTTGAACACATTTATTGTGAATGGCATCCCAAGGTAACATGGCTGCAATGCATATGGATGCAGTGAACCCCAATGCATGACCCCACATAATGTGCATGGCTTGAATCAGAAAAATAACACCCTTTCTGTTTTGGGTCCCTTCCTGTGCATTGATAACATATTTAAAACAAATGAACCAAAATGCATTAAAATTAAATTAACACAAATTCATATTATTAGCCACAGTATTTTAGCCATATCTGCTATTTGAAGTGCATCCTACGATCAATTTGATCACACACAGCCATGGAAATGAACTTTTAGATTAGGGAATTTGTCAAAAAACCTTTAATAAAGTGTAGCAAAAATTATTTCTTTTTTGGTATAGACTGAACAAGAGTTGGAACCCCTGTTGGGTCACTTTTTACAATTTGCTAGGGAGAGTCACCCTCTTTATTTTACATGTTGCCCATTGTCTAGGGTACAGAACATTATGAAAAGTCCAAGAAAATGTGAGGAAATCCTAAAAGAAAGACATCCCTCCTTTTAATACCTAGGGTTGAATTCGCTAAGGCAAAGCACATGTACAGTGATTTTTTGTGTATTTTTTAATTTACTTTCACATTTATTTTATAGTTTTTTTTTCTCCATCTATGGCTGAAACAATTTATAGCCTCAACTCTGCTATCACAATGATATATACTATTAGACTAAGGCATTTTTGAAACCCTTTCAAAAATTCTATTTGTAATGTATTTGAAATCTCAGTGGTCTACATCTCAGCCACCCACCCTATATAAAGGCAGACATTGCATTGATTAACTCTGAATTTAAAAGGATGTTCAAATCGTCAATATTGGATTGTACCAGAGACATAAAAACTCATTTTCTGGCCACTCTTCAAAAATATTTCTTCATGAAAGGTGAGCGAAGGCGTCTGATGCAGAGCTTTGTGTTATCAATAAAGAATAGCATGCAACATATGGCCGCAAACCATTTGAGAATATTTACTTTTACACGCATAATCGTTTGTCAGATTTGGACATCAGAAATAGGCTGGACTTACTTATTTAATTTTCTTAGACTGTAAGCTCTTCTGGGCAGGGTCCTCTCCTCCTGTGTGATTGTATGTGTCTGTCATTTTGTACCCCTATTTAATGGACAGTGCTGTGTAATATGTTGGTGCTATATAAATACTGTTTAATAATAATAAATCAAATAGCAACAATAGCAAATATAGGACATGTGTGATGTTACTAAACGTCATAATTATGGCAAGTGAATATCAACAAATGATAGAGGGAGAAAAGGTGAATTAAAGTGTATTTATAGCCAAAACATTAGTTAAGGATATAGTGCTGAAGAAATAGGACTCCTCTTGGAGAACCTATTGCATAGATTCCCTTTCTACTTGTCCAATAAAAAGTTTGTCACCCATACAAAAAGTGAGAAGAAATTTTTGTAACAGAGCCCTGTATAGTATTAAGATCTGACATGAGTTCTAACCTTTCTCCATACTACCCAAAGATAGAAAGAAAAGGTTTAGTTATAGATATGCAGTCACCATAAGTAATACATTATTGTTTTTCGAGTTCACAATAGATGGTCTACAGTTATCTGCAATCTGATTAAAACTTGCTGTCTGTGTCCTCATTGTGAAGAGTTAATTTCATTATTGGGCTTAATTGCGATCCTAATAGCTCTCATTCAAGAGAATGAAACAGGTTGGGACCCTTTTTTTTGCATGTGGTTCCCAAAAGCAACATGTCGCTTTTTGGCTGTGTGGTTATTACCTAAAGATCTGGCCTGATTAAACTATTTATTATATTAAATGTATTTCTTCCATAGACATGATCACAAAAATTAGAAAAACAACCCTCTTTCTATAGACAAAGCAAGTCTGAGCTGGAACCTTACATTTGAAATAGTAGAAATTAAACCATGGCATTTTTTTCTACAAGAATGACCTACTCCTTGGAATTACTACAGCAAACTAATCCTTTAGGGGAGATGGCTCTATCAATCTTTAGATTTTTCTAATGTGGAAGCAACTCAATTGCATCTCAGAAATCAGGGAGGTAATTACTCATGCAGACAGCACAAAATGGAAGAAAAAAATGCAAGTTCTGCTGAGTATTCCTTTTAGAACCAGTAGTGGAAAAAGCAAAACAGCCCTGTAATCAGTCAAATTCTTCTACTAATTTTTCAGGTGTTGAAGGCGATAGAGAGTATACATGCTGTGAAAGTTAACAGACCAAAGTGGTTTTGATATAGGACTTTCCAAGCCAAGCTTGGCATTCTTACAAGCCACAGTCTCCTGATACTGTTGTCTAGTTTAAACAAATTATATTATGTAAAAAGCCGATAGTAATCTGATAATAAAATTACACCTTATGTTGGAGATATATTATGTTGGCAGTGTTCTGACTACTTACAAGCGGGCTTCTTTAAGGCCGTGTAAGTGTCAAAAATCTTCCAGTAATCCATTCTACAAAGTTACACTGAGCTGCAAATACCTATACCAGGCCTTTTAAAACTAAAAGGAAGGAAGCAGTTGTCACATACCCCTCCCCTCCTGGTCAGTGGTAGGGCCCATAGTTGGAGGAGAAAGTTCTACTCTCATCACCTGTTCAAATGGTTGTAGGGGTCTCTGAAGGGGGGGACTAGAATTTAGAAGCCCCAATGTATTTAGGGTTTATTTTTTTATTATGAACCAGTGCTTTGCTCATGAAGGAACCTTCTAAAGTTTAGAGGCAAGGCTGAAATATTTTTTTATAATGGCTTTTTGGCCAGAGTGCCTTTTTGCCTTGGAGTGCCAATTGTATGTACCAGGGGATATACCAGGTGAAAATGTATTTAAAACTTTTTCATGCAGCTTTGAAGAACACATTGCAAATACACAACTCCTTTAAATGCTTTGAGATACCTTAAAGCTGTAAGCACTGTCAGTCTTGAATTATTAAAGTTATTAAAGTTATAAAAGTTATTTTATATATTTAGAGAGGAAGAAAGGAAATAAAGAGTGGCTTTTTTAAGGCAACATTTAAAATAAGGTGTTTTATTGAATGGTGAGAAAGTGGACTCCTAAACTATACAGAGTCCACCTGTGCTAATATAAAGCATAATATATACCCAAACAATGAATTGTGCAACCAAAATACAATATTGTATAAAGTCCTAGTGAGATTTGTTTGTCTCCTAAACCCAAGGCGTTTCGCCTATTATCTTCTTCAGAGGATGTTTTTTGGAGACTGATACTAAACCAGACCAAGATAGTATGAAGACAGAAGGGGTGATGCAAATTACAAAATCAGCGTGATTGAAATAAAAAAAAAACATTAAAGAATAACTTCCTGATAATTATTAGTTTAGGGGTCCACTTTCTCACCATTCAATAAAACACCTCGTTTTAAATGCCTTAAAAAAAGCCACTCTTTTTTTCCTGTCTTCCTCTCTCTTTGTATAGAGCACATACTCTATGCTTGGCAACTCTAACGTTACCTTATCTCCCTGGGTACAACAACCCCTCAGTTTCTTATATTATATATTTACAAAACATTTTTTGGGTTCCCTATTACTTTCCTTTACTTTCCCAATTTAACCCAACCATTATACACCCTTAGTAAACCCTGGGTAAACAAGAATACAGGCCCTATGCCTTCCCTCAACATTGTGCACCCAAGTTGAGGGACAGAGCTTCTTCTCCAAATCCAGTGCCCCAAAATCAATGTGGGGGTTTGTGGAATGGTTGTTAAAATTTTAAAGATAGATACCTGTCCCCCAGCAGGTACATAGGTACCCCTTCTCTTTTTTCTGAAAAATATTTAAAAATATGTGTTGCACATTTTGTAGTGCTTAAAAAACACACAAACATATGGTCACCCATTTAAATAAAAAACCCATCCATGTATATCCACATCAGGTATGTTGTTCTTCAATGCGATTTATTGTTAATTGTGACAAGCAATCGCCTGCTAATGTTTACCTCTTACAGACACTGCAAAATAAATTTGAAACATTCTCATGGAAAAACCCAAATGCATTTTCCAGTGGGGCATCAATTCAGTGAAAATTTGTAGTACATTCCTCTCCGGAAGTCTATTCCTTCCTAAAAGTTCCTGTTTTTTTTTTTTTTTTTTTTTTTTTGCTATCTGCAGCTAAACTTAGCACAAGAAAAAGAGGGTTTTACTAATATGGATGAACCACAAGTTGCTTTAAAACAATTTCTTTCCCTTTTTGTATCAATGTATATATTTCTCATGTATATAAATTTGATTGATCTTTCTCACATAAACAATATTTTTGGAACCGCTAATTAGTATATAAGCTTAGATTACTATTACAGCAGTTCATATTTTAGTATTTTTCTTTAAGTTTCCTTAAAAGTTTAGCCTATTAATATTGACAGAGTCCAGCTGTGAAGGCTGTAGTGTTGCTTGGGACGCATTTAATTGGATCGGGTAACAAAGCTGTCTACAAAAGGAGTGCTGGCATTTTATAAACATCTTCTGCTTCTACATACATTTCCTGTAATTGTGAAAACATACTTGTTTTGTCCAAAAGGATTCAGAAAAAAAATCAGACAATTCTTATCTCAACCAATTACATACGGTTCATTCAACGGGTGAAGGCGCAATTAGAAAAATAAATATACTGAACATTTAATAATGTAAAAAAACTCAGCATAGAAAATATAGGAATGTTATTTTTAATAAACCATTTCATCAAATGTGCTGGTAATTACTATTATTATTTCCAATAAAAATGCAAGAAAGGCTGTGTGATACTATACGAGTAAGATGGAGTCAACATCTGCTTGCACACAGTATATTTTTATATTGTAAGAAGTCAGCATCAAACAAAAAGGTAGCCAAAAGAAAAGTTTGCTTTAGCTCTGTGAAATAACTTACTGACCACTGAAAATTTGATCACCAGCAATGGGGCAGCACTGGTCTTGCTAGCAAGGAGGGAATCTTTAAAGACTGATGGAAAGTCTCTTGGTGAACCTGACATCAGCTTTAAGAATGCCAATGGTACATGACTCTAAATTTTAGGGTTTCCTTCAAACTTGCATTCATCTAAGCTTTTCCGATAGTAAATAGATAGATTGTCCTATGGAAAAACCAAATAAGAGATTCATCCAGCTTAACAGTCCACCCCATGATTAAAATCCAACCCAACGGGGTTCATTAATTGTCCACCCTCCCCTTACTATATTCCCTTCAATGTGCAAATAATTGAAATAATACATTGTAGATTGATCTGAAGGACAAGGATATTGTGAAATATGAAAAGTGTTTCACAATATAGTAGCACCATATACATACTAAAATAAAATACTTTACACTTAAAGTAAAAAAAAACAATATACAAGACAGAACATCTTTTTCTCCTGTTTACTGTTTCTTGTTCTTGAATCTGTAATTTATCATCCCTAATTTTACCTAACTCCTAACTTTGGTTTTACATAAAGTACTTTTCATTTTTGATTTGAAATCAATAAACTAATGGGTGTAGGGTCATGGTATATTTAGCAAAGTTTTCCAGCATTATGTACAAAAAGAAGATAAGAAGAAGATTTGGCTTAAGGCAAAGATCCATTATTATTATTTATTATTTATTTTTGATTTTTAAGTTATAATAAAAGGATTTGTAAGTATTACAATATTTCAGAACAGGAAATTGAGTATTATGTTTATCTAAACTTTTGTGTGCATCCTATCTCTTCTTGAACCTCAGTAAAGAGGCATTTGGATGGACACAAATAGGATAAAGTCATTACACAATAGGGCCAGGATTTTCCCCTTATAACGTTTGACCACATATTTAATTTCCCATCATCAGCAAAAATAATCATCTGGTATATAAACCTATGTGGGAAAACCACAATATTCTAAGCAGGGTCAGGGCTTGTGTAGCCAGAAAAGTTTTTACTTATCAAAAAAAAAAACAACCCTAGATTGGAGTTAGAACAGTGGGGTGGGGAAAAATTTGGGCGCCAAATGTGACTCCAAGAAAAAAATTCCATCCCAGTTATCCATCTTATTGACTTGTTTATGCAAATTTCAGCCTGTGTTCGATAATAAACAGAGAAAAGACATAAAAAAAAGGATACAAAAAAAGGCTCCTAACATCTCATCAGTTGGATGGATATTAGAATACCAAAAATTCTTATGCAATATTTAATTTATTAATATTATTCATTTATTATTCTTTTTGTACGTTTATATTTTTTTTAACCTGCATTAAAAAAAAATGTACAAAACCCATCCACATTCCCTTTAACCATCTCTGATTACTAACACACACTCCCATATTGATTGTAAAATGACATGAAAGGCAACACCGCTGGTGCATCTTCCTTTGCTTAGTCCACTTTCATTTGAGTTTATCCCGACAGCCTTGCAAAGCCTTAAAAGCACAGCACGCTTGAGAAGTGCACAATGTGAAATTAACGACTTCAAAAGATATTTCCCAGCCTAAACTGGGAACAGAATACAATTGTCCAGTGAGAAAAAGTCTCAGAGATCATAATTTAAAGCCAGAACAATTTTAGGAAAGCCTAATGTTTCAAGATTTCACCAGTAATTTGAAAGCTTCTTTTTCTGACACCTCCAGTAATTGCACAAAATACACATGTGCCTGGTCGTTTTTATCACCGGCAACTTACAAAGTTGTCAAGGAAACATGTGAATAAAGCCAACATGAATAATATATTTTCAGGTTGAATTAAGCCTCGGCCTTGGAAAAGTCTGACTAATTGAAATTTCAACTTGATAAATATCAAAGGCAGACAAATACAATGGAGGTTCTTTTTTATTTCCTTTTACATGATATACAAAAAAAAAATATCTAGAATTACAACCATTGTATTTTAAGTTATCCAATAATATTGTAGTGCCTTTTTATAAATGTTTGGTCTTGATATTACTTTTCAGCATGAGAACTTATAGCTTCAATATATGTCAAAAAATATGTATATATAAAATGTAAAATATATAAAAGACAAGGAAAAGTCCTGGTTTAATATTTTGTAAGGGAATATACTATAACGTCTTTTTTATTCTCACCAAGGGAATGTCAATTCCTAAGTTTATTACAGTATTAACATTTACAGTTAAGCAGCCCAGTTGGCTTTTGGTGACTCCTCAGTTAGAAGCAGGTGAAGCATAGTAAATTGCCTACGAAACAGCCCAAAGATGATTCCAATACCTTAATATCCAACCCCATGAATTGATTGTTGGACGATGATTCAGCGCTCTAGGAAAATTAGAAAGTTTCTAAATGTAGTAATTTCTCATTTTTTGGTGAGCAGCACATACTTGATAGGAAAATGATTAAAGCTACCATTTTTTTGTCTGATAAAAGGGGTTTATAGATGGAGTTGAAATTGCACAATGATATTGTTTATTACTTTTTGAATATTGGTCCTATGACATGAGGAAGAATTGCTTTAGTAGTATTAGTATTTAGTATTATAGTATTTTTTGTAAAAAATTACCCAAACTCAACTAAAGATTCTCCATTTATACCTTTCTCTTTGGATCACCCTTGAAGATTGCTCCTCCCCTTTTTTATCCTGTTGGCGTGTTCCAATCGATCCACAGAGAACATTAACAACCTGAATTTTTTAAAGAGTATCTAAACCACCAAAAATGTCAAATACTAAATATTACAGTTTACCAGTCTTCTTTCGTTATTTTCATCTGGTAATCCTGAAATTGCCACATCTCTTGTACCTTTATGACAATGCTCACTTCACTGTATCAATGGAAAAAGCTGTGGTTATCACCTAGGCTTGGCTTCAAACAAGTCTGCCTTTGTTCATCTTTAATACATGGAAGGATCAAATACTAGGAAGATCAAAACTTATTTTCTGTATCTGCTTAAAATGTTTTAATGAAAAAATTGAAACTAATGCAGCCATTACAAGATATGTACAATGGTAATGACTTGTAAATGGGTGATAGAGGGTAGAAGGAATAATATACGGGATAGTGATGGAGAATCTGTTAAACAAAGGCACATACAAAAACATTTTTTCAGTAGAGTTGGGAAACATCAGAACTGACAATGGACCTGATTTATTAAAGCTCTCCAAGACTAGAGAAGAGTTTCATCGGTGATCCTGGCTGATCCAGCAATGTCTTGCCACAATTAATTTTTTTACATTTATTTAAAAATGTTTTTATGATTAAACAATCTGTGTTTTTTGATGTTTGATGAAATTTTTAACCCATGGACCGAGTTTTGGTTACAATAAAATTGTTTTTCCAAGTTCTTGGCATCATAGCTTTATGTTAAAGCTTATCGCAACATAATAGATCTTCTGTGTGTTGAATTGGAAAATTCATTCCGGGAAAAGAAACATTACAGTATTCTCTATGAAATTGTAATACTAACATAGACATTTTGATAATATTAGTAAAACAACTCCCAGCACTATTTTGAGACAATATTATTCCAAATAAAAAAATGCTATCAATAATCAGATAATTTTTTTGTTGCCCTACAAAATTGGCCAGAGCGGTTTGCTGAAAAAAAGTAATAGCTACCAGTGTATGCTATCAAGCTTCAAGCTTTAGTAAAATTTTAAACTTCAGGAAGTATTGAATGCTTGCCCCCTTTGGCCCGAGATGTGTTTTTTTTTTTTCATTATATAGTGCCGACATATTACGCAGCATTTTACAAAGTCCATAGTCATGTCACTAGCTTTCCCTCACAATCCAATGTCCCTTCCATAGTCACATGTCATTAACACAGTCTATGGTCCTTTTTTATGTGGGGAAGCCAATTAACCTAAATGCATGATTTTAGGATATGGGGGGAAACCTGAGTACCCAGAGAAAACCTACGGTGTCACAGGAAGAACATGCAAGCTCCTTGCGGATAGTTCATTGGCTGAGATTTGAACTTCGGACCCAGCACTGCAAAGGTCAGAGTGCTAACCTCTGAGCCACCATGCTGCCCCTCCAACTCTTAGAGCAGTGCTATGTCCTGTAGGCAGATGGGGTTCATCTCCCCATGGAAAGAAACATGCTGGGGTCCTGGCCTCTAATGCTTCTGGGTTACAAAATTGACATCACTATATCTTCTAGCAGAGCTGAGACCTCAAAATTCTGTAAAAATGCCCTCTTGAACTAGGCTCTGGGGCCAGGGCAAAGGTCAAGAAGTTAACAGTTTGTTTAGAAATTACTTTATTTAACCTTTTTTCTTACCAATAATTGCCTCTGTTAAGAAGAAACTGTAACTATGAAAAGTTGTTGCATGAGGCTTAAAACCAAACTAGAGGTACTCAGAAATTCCAACCTGAATTGTTTCTCTGAATCATTCAAGAAATTCACCCTGATTTGTAAATCCCAGGTGGCAATTTGTTTTTTGTAATGAGCCGTTGTATACAATAAGAGGCAAAGTATGGCTCAATCATGCTGGTCACCGGCAGTCAAATTGTATGATCTGGTCCAATTGACTGGCCAGAATTGACTCTAACTGGAAACATATAACCACCATCAAGCAAAACCAAAAGAGCTGCTTTTTTTTCAACAGAATTTCAAGTCCATGTACAGTTCAGACTTTTTTACATTGTTTTGTAGAATTTTTTTATGCTGTTTTATTCTTCTTTGGAGAATGTTCTTCATTTCCTGGAAATATGCCACCAGAGTCACCAGAACAAACCAGACACACAAAAATACAATGTTGACAAAGGAGTCAAACCTTTCCTACTGTAAAAAAAATATTGCCTTTGCATATGCATTAAGTTTCCTAATAACTTCAACTATAACTAAAACAATTCTCAATAATATCATTAAAATATGCATGGGGAGTTGCAGTAGTAAATCCAATCTGCAGGCCAATAAGCACATGCACTCTGCCAGTCTGCTCCAGCCATCTATTAGACAAACAGAAAGCAGTGGTCCGGGAGTTATTACTTTTTATACATTATCATCTCAAACACAGGGCAGACTAGGCTGATTTCAAAGTGACAGCTGGTGGCTCCTGTGGCTGATACATGCTAATCCACTTTTTATTATGGAGAGACTGCAGGCACATTCACACACCAAAAGGGAGTTACTAAGTATAATCACTAAGGAGAGACCAACCACTCATACAAATACACTACACACAAAAAAAACTCTTCTTATTACACAAAAGTTTTTTGATTAAATGTAGATTAGCTAAAAGGAGGATAATTTATGTATTGGGACATTTTCATCTCTCTTTTCTGTGTGAGCCATAATATAATCTAGGACAATTAAACAATGGTGAAATTAAAAGCATTATTGCCTTTTAGAGGCTTAACAGCTTGTAGAATAAAAGCACAATTTACTGGCAGTGGTTAAGTACGGCAATATTATTAGCACTAGTTTAGTACTCTAAAGGGCTACTGTTATGTTAATCATTGCAAACAGAAAGCCAATCATAACTGAGAATGGTGAGTATTGGTGATTACACAGGGCAGGGTAGTTTTAAATATTAGAACCTGTGTCAGAAGAATCACAGATTGAAGTAAAAAGCCAACAGTGTTCCAATTGTTACCCCCTCTACCTAAAATTACCAAAGAAGAAATAAAGTTTTAACATGCACTATCCCTCTAAATAGTTGCAAATGAAATAAAGGATACCCAAATAATCTATATTGCCATTTTCATTTATTAGGCTGTAGATGACCACACTTTAGATCAGATCAGTCCTAATGTGTCAATAACTATGCTGTGGAAGTGGAGAAAATCAATTGGCAGAGCCAAATAGTACTGCCTTAGTATAGGACAGCCTGGACTTGCTGGCAAGGCAGAGTGACCACCTCTGCAACTGCATGTCATCATTGAAAAGTTGCAAGAAAACTGTTTTTATTATACTTTTTACTTATTTTATGAATTATATATGTGGCCGTAAATGCATCTAAAACTTTGTAATCATTGTATTGTGTGTAGAAGACTCTACAAGGCTTGCTGGTCCTTAGTAATGGGTGAACAAGTTAAAGGTTTAGCAAATGTTCACAGAGCCTTTTTGCTCTAAATCTAACTATACAAACCAAATCCAAACCGAATGGGCTCCATTGTGAGCACAATGCTAAGGAAAATAGCAAAGAGCATTCCAATTGATTTTTACTTGTTGGGGTGGAACAACTCTTAAAAACCAGCAAACAACAGCCCAGACTTACTAAAGCTCTCCAAGACTAGAGAAGATAGACTATCATAGGAGAACTTGGGTAATCCAGCAAACCGGCAATGAATTTGCCAACTAAAAATCATTTGCTTTTAGTTGGCAAATGTTTTTAATCCTAGATCAGATCCATTCCAGGTTTTCTGAATCACCCAAGTTCTCCTTCGATAATCTATCCTCTCAAGTCTTGGAGAGCTTTAATAAATCAGGTCCAGTGGGAACACTGACCACCATGTACATTAGTATCTGGCTGCAAATTTGGTTGCCAATGTTGCCAATATCAGCAAATTCGAGTTGCTCTCATTGGGGTTTCTGCTGACATCCATGGGGATTGGGAGGGGACAGAGCACTTCTGTAGTTTTAGAACAACTGACCCGGAACTGGAGAGTCACAGAGCCAGATGTTTTTGCAAGGTAAAGGGAAATGTTGCATTGTGGGATAAGTTTGCTTTCCCAACCTTTGAGTTTAGGTACACTTCAATGTTATGAGGAAGTCCTAAATTCATCTCATAATGCCAATTAATGCTAATTATCTTTAAATATAAGGTATTCTATAGATCAGTGACAGAATTGCAAAAGCCATGGACCTTCAGTTGATGATTACTTTGCCATAAAAGATTTTCTAAGTAATTTCAAAATTTTCCAATTCTGCTTTACACCAATGTTTCCATAGATCACACAAGAATAGTGATGAGCAGATCCAGTTCAGTTTATAACTGTTTTGCATATTTTGTCCAATATTATGAAGTCCAAGGTTCACTTTGGGCTTAAACTTTTTGTAGTGAATCCTATGAAGGAATATCTATTAACAGTACACCAGCTAAAAGTGAACCCTGACTCAATCACAGCAAAAAAATTACCAAAAAATGGGTTGCTACCATTCTGAATGAATAGACAATTTCCTAACTAACCTAATTCTGTTTTTGGAGTTTGTCACATTCCCCTATTCTTTTCCTAGTGACTTCAATATCTGCCAGCGATGGCAGCTCTGCGCTACCCCTTTTACAGTAAAGTAGCTTGCTTATACAAAGAGCCCTATTGGCTCTTGTAGGCTGCTGTCAATGGTTCAAAAGACAGGTGGTACATTGTAGTTTGAACAAAAATGCCAGTGGGACAAAAAAAATGCCAGGATGATAAATTTCCAACTAAAAGAGAACATGTGAACCCATGGTAGTGGCAAACCTTAACCTCCACACATGACATCTGCCAGCCTATTCTGGTGACATCTGTCACTTCCAAACACTCATTTTTGGGAAACACTACCCTATATAAGTATATTTTTCATCCTTTGTTACATCTCTGCTAGCTTCTACAGCATCTTTGTAGCCAAAGTGGACCATGCTGGTATGATGTGTGTTCAAATATATGCTTGAATCCTCAATTGGAAGCCCATGTTGTAGGGTGACAATAAGGGACAAAATAGATGACCCCTCAGGAAGAACCTTCACGGCAGGATCACTATGTCTTATTTTACTAAAGCTGTAGATGTATAAACATTGTAAAATGTTTTTTTAGATATATTAACATGGTAAGGCTTATGTAAGATTTGATTGATTGGGTTTACATATACAAGGCAGAGAATGGCCAACCAGCTAAGCCTTTGGTTAGCTTTGGGGAAATGAGCTTGGGGAAAAGAAGGACCTAGATCTGTTTTTAAACTTCCTGTGAATGAGTAAAGACATAAGCTTCAGTTCCCACTATAGAAGGTCTCAATGTATATTTATTACTATTTATACAGCTCTGTTGGAGGTGACATCAAAAGAGCAGATTTCAAACTGAATGGGTGCCATGTGCCTTTAAATTGTGTTTTAACTCTTGTGAAGCCCTTAGTTTTGTAGACATTAAAATTCCATTTTGATTTTTGTGGCCTTTGAACCGTCTAATTCCATCTTCACCATATGGTCCCCAACAAGAGAGCTGACCCTCTCTGCTGTTTTGAAGATTTTGAGACAGTATCTAAAAAAATGAAAAGTCTTAATAAAAATGTATGGAATTAAAGGAAAATTTAGAAGTGCTGATAGAGAGCTAGCTAATTCCTGTACACCAGTGAATTATTACATTTTGTTAACCATTTCTATTTATCAAAATATGATCGATAACACAGAAAAGAGTTTTATTGGCCGGTCAATTGCTTTTAATTACTAACCTACATTTAAAGACTGCCATGCGAAACACTCAATTATTTTTTTATGTTGAGTAGGCACAGGAAGAAAACCAGTACCAAGACCAAAAATTAGTATTTTTTGAAAACCCAAAATGTGTTTCTTCCAATACATAAAGCTTCACTTTTTAAAATTTGTATTTTTTTTTGTAATTAGAATACTATACATATTAGTACAATTGTATGTTTTTATCATTCAGGCAAAGATCAAACATTTCAAAGCAGCCTTTTATTTAGCCAGATAAAAAAATAAAAAAAATTCCCAAATTACTTGCCCTTCAGTAATTCTGTATACCAGTTTACCATCCCCCAACTGACCATTTAATCACCCTTCACAACACCTTTCTAAAAGCCCAAACTGTGATTTAAATATCTTGCCTGATGGTTAATTTGCTATGTTTAAACTCACAAGTTATTCATTTCATTAAAATTCAACTTACCATGATTTTTTGGAGGTGAAAAAAATATGTAGGAAATATAACTATTACCCTGCCAGTGGGGAGAGAGAAAAAAAAGCTTAGTCTTGATTAAAGTTTAATTAAGGATCTCATTTGGCAGTACTTTTCACACCGATCTACACCAGCAGATTTTCCAGGGCTTAACTTTATCGTGCAGAAAATCCCCTTTTATTACTCCCAACCTGTTGTAGAAGCTGTTGGCACAGAATGATGGTTGGTTCATTGACAAGTCTTGTTTGCTGCTGAAAAAAAATCCCAGGTCTCAAGAGATAGCACCACTGTGGTTCAATTTAATATCAGTCCCATCACTATGAGACTCCAACTCATTATTAATGATACTATGCATTAATTTCTTGTTGGGTTGATGTTGTTATTTATTAAAATATTAAAGAAAACTCTTGAAATGGGTACATAATGAGAGACACCTTAGTTTCACAGCTTTAAGCCAGCTGAGCAAAAAAAAAAAGTGCTGTAACCCACAAAACCACACACATGCCATCTCTTCCTCATTAGTCCTGCTACATCTCTGAGTGACATTGTAAATTCATTCTGCATTCTGGCCAATCAGGGCTTCTTTTTAATGAGGCGTCCCTATGCAAAATGAATTGACTACTGTCTGACTCATCTAAGCTCCCAGTATTTTATTTAGACACAAAATTGCATATATTTATATAGCAAATAAATACAAAAGTTGACAGATTTCTTCTCTTTTGTTTTTTTTTCTTTTTATATATTATTTTATTTGTATTTTTTTACTCTCTTGGTTTTTCTCTTGGTAAATTTCAGGCTAATAAATTCTACATTTTAAAAAACCTGCCACCGTGGTCAGCTAAATCCCAGCATGACATTTAAACATACGATAGTCATATTTATAACAGAAAAGGAAAAGAAAATGAGTTTGTACACTGCTGTAGCCATTTAATCTATGTTTACAAAAGCAGTTTTTTTTTCTTTTCAATGTAAGTTTTAAAGTAAATCTTTTATTAGATATTCAATACCGTTTTTTGTCTTGTTTTAACATTTCTGCTTCACTGCAAGGAAATATGTACATTAATAAATCACATTACAATCTTTTAGCCATTTTTAATTTACTATGCTTATAAAAAAAGGATGCAAATTAATAATTCACAAATAGATGCTAATAACTCCAAGTGTTTTAGCACCTCATTGTGTTAATTTAGATCAGGTGGCATACAAATGAAACATCATTTGTCTTTCATCTACATAACAATCGAGGTAACATCTGAAAGTTAAGTTTTAATTTGATGCTTGCTTATTCATGTATGTGCAAATAATTTGTGTATAAATACACCTCATGACGTTCAATAGGATTAGCTTGGAATAATTCAAGTGACTTTTAATCTTCTCTTTTATTATTGGTTTCCCCGAACCAGGGTCTAATTTAGTAGCATTCTGTGCAATCTCTGACCTTAATTTTTTATTGCATATAGCAGAAGCACATATGCTGATATAGATTCTTTTCTTCCTTACTCAATGAAACGTGCAATATTTTTAAAATAAATTCAGCCTATTATAATGAGATATCAGGAAAACATTGTTGAGAAATGAGTATCAATCATTAAAACATCACGTAGTTGTTTTTTCTTGGAGGTTCCAGGTGAAGACGATTAGTAAGGCATGTAAAAGGTAGTAGTGAATACTTAAAGCCCAAGCATCTTTTTATTTAAAAAAAGGAAGAGTTTGAAGTTTTTCATAATAACCCTGTTGGAGAGTGGTCATCACTAGTGTTGGTGTTCAAATTCAGGTTGTCCTTATATTCAACCCGAATATGGCTGTTCAAATTCGGATAGACCTGACCGGAAAACACAGGATTCGACAGCGCAAACAAAAATGTGTTAAAAAAATTAATGTTAAAGTAATTTACTGCATGTGTGTGATTTGTTTAACTAACTTAAACTTTACTTTTTGACAGGTAAACCCACAATGATAAGGTGGATTCCCACAGCTGCACAGCCTTGGCAATCCTCCTGTCAGTGTGGGACCCCTGGGCGCTAGAGGTTAAATGGGGACAAGTCTCCCCATTCATCACCTCTAGTGCTCTCTGATTGGCTGAGGAAAGGTAAACCCTGATGACAGCTCAAGCATCATCAGGATTTTCCTTTCCCCAGCCAATCACAGAGCACTAGAGGTGAATGAATGGGGAGACTTGTCCCCATTTAACCTCTAAAGCCAGGGATCTTCTCAATGAGAACAGTGTGCGATCCTTGGCACTAGAGGTTAATTAACTCCGCGGATCGCACACTGTTCTCATTGAGAAGATCCCCGGCACTAGAGGTTAAACGGGGACAAGTCTTCCCATTCAAAATCTCTAGTGCTCGCTGATTGGCTGAGGAAAGCTTTCCTCAGCCAATCAGGGAGCACTATCCCTATTCCTGGATAGAGATGGACTCCTGTGTTCTTGGATAGAGAAACTCTATCCAAGAACACATTCTACTAATACAGGGCGGCAACAGCAATTAGGGGAGCTGAGCTGACAGCTCCGTTCCTCTAATTGCTGTTGCACCCCTCTACTATGTGTTCCTGGATAGAGTTTCTCTATCCAGGAACACAGGACTAGTAAAGGGCTTTAAGAGCAATTAGGTGAGCAGAGCTGTCAGCTCTCCCCCTCCCCTCTCCATAGAGCAGAACGGTTCTGTATTTACAGCACTTGTTCATGCATCATGCAGTGCTTAGTTGTTGGAAAACTAAAAAAAAAATATAATTGCAAGTGTGTATGCAGCTTTAGTTTACCCTGTGAAGGTCATTCTGAGCTGACAAAAAAGAATGGTTTGCATATTTGCCGACAGTAAAGTGGGGGTATAGCATAGGGTGGAAGGGGCAAAGCAGTCTAAACAGAAAGGCAAATGATTGGGCATGAGGTGCTAGAAAGAACTGTCTTAGACAGATAGCCTGGTGTTCCATACAACCCCTGTATGCCAGTAAACTGCTAACTTTTGGGGTATAACAAGCTTCCGTCCTCCAGTTTGGCCAGTCCAACTCTATCCACAATATTTTATCACTTATACAAACACAAATAGATATAAATATGTACTATATTAATGCACAATTACTAGAAATTAATTATTTGTCTTCATTTATTTCTTCCTTCATAACCAGAAAAATATTAGGAAAATGTAAAAAGGCAGATACTATTTCTATTAGCATTATTACTATCCTATACAAAGATCTACAGTATGTTTCCTAACCACATATCTAGATCTACTGGTTGACTGAAACTGTCTAAATAAACTTTTTCTTCTGCCTACACTTTGACTTAGTTCAGATAATATTCTACCTAATACATTGCTATCTTAGTTTTCAATCTAACCCATCCAATTGCTTATCTATAAAACCAACAAAGGTAATCTGTAAGGAAAATAAGAGGGGGATTTATTCCCGGATTTAGTAAATTCAATTTTTGTTTTGCAATATTCACCCATATTTACATTGTCTATTTATATTCATAAATCAAAAAACTTGCATTTTCTTAATCCATATTGTCTATGCCTGTCTAGTATTTTGGCAACAAAACATACATGCAAATATGACAAGTATAATTTATTATGTACCAAGACATGAGCATAGTACAAATCCCAGATTGGCGAGATAGTTTAAAGTGTATGTAAACTCTCACAATGAACTTTTCTTATTTTCTCCCTTTCGGTTAATAAAATTTATCATAAAGCACATTTTTATATATGTTCAATGAAAAAACAATATGTGTCAGATCCTGTAAGTGCCATACTCCAAGCAAGATTCCTTAGGTTTCTCCTAGTGCAGTCACCAGCACTTCCAGGTTCAGCCTGGGATAATGGATTAACAATTAAACGTCATATCTGATTGGCCTGACCATTAAAGATGTATCAATTCGTCTTTAGGCTTATGCTGAGCTCCCACTGCAGTTTCAATTAATTGTGGTGTACCGGCAACCCTTGTGCTCTAAGGAAGCGCCAGGATCAACTGAGGCCGGAAACCTTAGCAGTAATGGGCCGTTAACCTTTAAGGCCCCTGAGTTCTCCACTGTAATGTGCCACTAGGATGTAACCTTGAGCATTGCCCTACCTAAGGAGAAGGGCCAAAAAGACTTTGGTGTGGAGACAGGCATTGTATAGCAGGCAGGAGTGGGGGACTATAGGAACGGGTGGTCAGAGTAGTAGGTAATCTAAGGTTTAGGCAAATGGTCAGGGCAGGTGGTAAGCAAGGTCCAGGAAAATGATCAGCGCAGTTGGCAGGCCAATGTGTCCTAGAAATTGAGCTGGGCAGGTGACCGGTAATTGTAGTCCAAGGTCCAGGTAAGTGGTCAGGGCAGATGGCAGGCAGGTGTAATCCAAAGACAAAATTTAGGGCAAATGACAACGGAGGACGAATATAGAATAGCAAGCTAAATGGTGCAGAGTCACATCACCAGTTACTACCACTGCTGATGATGATAAAATAACCTCTGGCCTAATAATAAACCTAATAAATCCCATAATTGGGAAATAGCACTGCTGCTTTATCGATACAGTACAGTCAGCACTGTCACACTGGAACCGGAAGTTCTAAAAAAGAACCTAAGAACTAGTAAACTGCAATCAGTACAATTTTTATTCTTGGGGTTAGCTACACTTTAAAGAGAAGCAAATGGGTTGAGTAAAGTACACCAAACCTTCTGAGTTGTATATTTCAACAAAGCCTAATCCATTGTCCAATGCTATCTGCCTGTAAGTATAATTGATCTAATCTACCACATTTTTACTAAACACATGCAGAAATGATAAAGCGGCATCTATACTTTGTGCAGTAAACATTGCAATTGTTTTATATGTTCAGTTTTTATAATAGCATTCCTTTTAACTGTAAGAGAAAGTTTATTTCCAGTGGGATATATTGCAGATTTTCCATTCAGCTGTGTTTTCCAGCATCTCTCTCCACTACTCTGATTCCAAGGTTAATAACGGTGCTTGGGAAAAAAAGGCAATCATGGTCTTTTATATTCTGCAACTGACAATACACCAAGTGTAATATTCTTGATGTTAAAGTTGGGGTTGCCTGGGTTCAGTTAACAGACAAAGTTTGCCATAGTCTTTGGTCTCTCTGATGAGATGACAAGATTTCTAATTTACAAAACCAGAAGAGCATGTTGGGGGTCTGTGAACCATGCTTAAAAGATACGTCAAGGTGGAATATGCCCAAGTCTTTTTACCACACTGTTCTGCTGGCGAGTAATTGAAAAACTAGAAGCAGTGTATTAAAGCAAAACCCCACTTTTATACCCTATACAAAAATGGCATGTTTCCATGATCTAATATATGTTGTGTGTGCATTTGTGTGTGTGTGTATATGTATATATATATATATATATATATATATATATATATATATATATATATATATACTGTATATATCTATACAGGTTTACAATTGAAAATCCAGCAATCGATAATCTGGTTCCTTCAGGTTTCCAGCATGAATTTCGGAGTGCATTTTCAATACATGGACTGCATTACACTGTTTTGCCATTTTTGTTTTGTTGGGGCTGTTCTCCAGAAACAGCTGTTAGGTCTTGCTTGCTACATTAAATACACGTTGTGACCTCCCTGCTGCCTGCTCTCTGGAACTGTGCCAGATGTCCGCAGGTGGGGGGAGAGGAAGGCTGGCCTGTGTGTGGAGGTAAGTATACCCTTCAAAAATCCGGAATTTTCTAAAATCCTGCACTCCTCAGGTGAATGTCAACCTGAAGAAGAAGTGTATATAACCAATGGGGTCTTTGAACCCCTTAAATTCTAAATCTTTTGATCCTTAATTTTAAACATAATTAAAATTAACGCCCCCCTTCCTACATGCACTTGCTTTTCCTTTGACTGCCAAGCCTTCAGTTGTGAGAAGTAAAGCATAGGGAGAATTTGATTCACTTTCCATCCTCCCAATGATTCCTGTGTCCTCCGTCCTGTTTAAGCTTGTCCACTAGCAACTTACCCAGCCTGTTTACAAAAACCCTATCTTTTATAAAAAAAAAAAAACATTGGAACAAGGTCTTTTTATCCTTCAAAGCGAAAAGGTCAAATTGTGTCCTCTCTAAAACTCAAGGCCAATATAGCAGGTTGCATGATTGTCCTGATTTTTTGTGCCCCTGCCTCATCTGTCTATACACTGTCCTGGCCCTGCTTACATGGGATGTCTAAATTGCATTTATTGCATACACCACTCTAGGCTTTGCTAAACCACTGTTTATATTAAGCTATTTCTGTTTAATATATTATAATATGATTATATTAATATATTCTCTTTATTTTTATTGTCCTTTGTTGCATTTTAGTATGGATGATCTCTTTAAGCTTCTTTGCAGCTATTTAAATGCAGCCTTGAATGTACTCCACAGATGCACACATCTTAGGGCAGGTTTTCTACAGCAATAGATCATGTATGGAGGCGAAGACAAAGGGGATCACAATTGGGAGACAGGTAAAGTTACCTTTACAAAAAGTCTATGCACAATGACAGTCCTTTAAAGATCATGATATGGTGTTCTGTGCCTTTGTCTATACAACGCATATACAGTAAACAGGTCCACCTAGCTACTGCTTCTTACTTACTTTTTTACCTTTCTCCTCTCCATTTTTTCTTTTAGCCACTGGGTAATTCTGGATATGGCAAACCTGTAACTTACTCCCTTTCCATCCAGAATAAGGTACCAAGTGCCCTAATGACCATTCACTGGGCACCTGCACTGTCAAGTGGGGCACAGAGAGAGATATAAATCCTATGAAAACTTGGTCCAGACCTACATGGTGCTCATACCAGCCACTAATGACTTTGCGAGAGCATCTTCTATGATCTGTAATATTACCACAGCCAACATCACCATGACCATTAATTTATGAGCTTAAATAAATTCTCTGTTTGCACCTAAGTAAATCTACCTGCTTGTTTTAATGATACACCCTAATGCAGAGCTGCTCCTACTGTAATTAGGATACACTGGGTATTTTTACTGCATTTTATATTGTACAAACAAACGAGAAGAAACATCTATTTAATGCTAATATATTTGACAAGGTAATTTTCCAGCAAATACTTCTTATTCCCAGCCAGCTCCCAACAGATAATATTTTTCAGTACCATTCAGATTAGCCGGTAATATGTGTTCAGGGAAGACCAACGATGATCTGAATATAATTTTTTACTTAAGAACTGCAATACATTATCCAGCACTTAAATTGGAGGAAAATAAATGGAACCACTTACAGGACTCTAATCATCTTTAGTTGTACAAGCCCCAGAGAGTGCTGCCTAGGTTTTCAGGAGATAGTAATTAAACACACCGAGCTGGTTTTTTTTTCCAGGGTTGGCTTATCTTACATTAGGACAATAATAAGGTCTATATTTGACTTTTATTAGAGAAGTAAAAATGAGTGGACCAGCTATCTACATGAAACCCTAAACTTATAATTACAATAGCAAACAAAATGTGGGATATTTAAGGTGACCAATATTTAATTCAAACTCTTTTAAAGAAACTGCAAAGTAAAATAAAAAGAAATTAAATAAAATATAAAATCATTAAAATAGTGTTTTTATTTGTGTGCATCGCTTGTTGTCAGTGTCAAATCACAATTAGCAATATTGGCGAAACATGCATTTTCACAGGTTTCCTTGTCTGGTCCACTGCCTGGCCAAAATCACCATAAGATAAAAAACCACCAGAGCTTTTTAGCATTCCTAGTAGCTGGTACTTGTAGAAAAATCACGACTGCTTCTCAATGCATTTCTTACACTTGGTCTGCTTCTTCATCAGAAAAAGTGAAGGTAATGAAAGGAATCTCAATCTCAATAGCGTTACCCTCTCCTAGGCAGGCGTGCCCATTGCATAGTGGAAGTGGGAAAGTGACCTAACAGCAATATTTATTAGTACTGCCTGGCAGGGCTTTGTAACTGTGGTGAGAAAATTACAAATTGTTTTAGAGAGAAAACAACCATTTATTCATTTAACTCAACATTCAGCTGTTTGCCAGTTGCTAAGTTTCCCCAAATATCTCCTGCAAGTCGTATACTTACTTGTGCTCACTGTGTGGTTAGCTGCAATATTAGCCGATGGGGTTAGGGATGAATTTCAGGGCTACTGTAGTTTGAGGTAAAACATGCTTTTTTAAGGTTTTGGGGTCAAGCAAAATGATGCACAGATTTGCAATTGTAAGCATAAAGCAATGACTGGGTATGCCCAGCTGACTTAAAGGGTCAAACGAGGGCTTTTGGATAAGTCAAACCCCTTACTTTAAAAGGGTGGTTTGCTAGCAGCCATATTGAAATATACTTTAGCTAAGATAGGAGATAGAAAATTGTATAGGGAGGGATTGTTGTAAGGATCTGTAGATTATTATAATAAAAGAGGTATTTGAGTACCAAGGGAATTTCTGTTCATTCTGGGATAATATATGGTTGCCCAGCCTTCATTCAGTAAATTTGAAAGGAGAGAAAGGAAAGAGAAGGCGTTTTTTTGGCAACACTACAAGGAATGATTTATTTAGTGTTGAACTATATTAGCACCCTTTGCTAGACATAGCCCAACTAAACTAAATAATGCAAAAAGTAATACTATAGCCAAAAAGCATACTATAAAGCCAATGTACAATACCACATTGGATTGGATAATAGTGATATAGAAATGTCCCTCACCCAGTGGCTTCTTCAGGGAATTTAGTGTGGTAACTTATAATAAATAAAGAAAATAAAATAGGGAAAGTATCCACATTATGAACAGTAATATATCATTGGTGTAGTATAGATTTAGAACAAAGTAAATAAATGTTGTATTTTCTGCATAATAGATTATATATTATGCAGATGATACAACATTTACTTTATTCACCTAAACACCACACACCCTTGCCTTAGATGCACCACATCCCTCTGATGATCCCTCTGATGTAACCCCATGTACCCAAAAAGTATTTGGTCTTTTCCTAATTGACCCTATAAAAAGTAAAGGTATTAATTTTTTCAGTAGCATCTGCAGTGGGTATTTGGTATCTCCCTGTCAACTTTTTACTCATAAATCATGCTCTTGCGCTTAAGGCCCTTTCTGACATGGGATAAGGCTAAGTGGTGCCTCCTTCGGCCAATGGTACATCCTTGACACCCAGTAGTGCATTGGGATGTGAACACATTTAAGCCTTGTCACCCCTCTCATGTTTGCTTGACAGGGCCTTACATGGAAAAATAAAAATAAAAGTTGCACTTTAAAAAAGTAGAAAACAAAATGTAATGTAAACCTATATTGAACAGTACTTGGGCAAGTTTGCCTATCGCTACACAGGAGGAAATTCAAGGGAGGGATTCCAATCCACCAAGATTCATGGTTGATTGACCCCATGGAATATTTGGTTTTAAATAGGATGAGTTCTGATCACAAAATGCAAGTAAAAAGTAAATCCCACTGAATTTTTGGGCAAATTTACCTAGTTTTATTATCATACCTTATTATAAATATACTGTAAAACTAAACAGTACGTTCACCTTTTATTTTGTATTAGTACAAATAAGACTCCTGAATATGACATTGAAGTAATGGGCTTCTTTAAAATTAAGTTAAATTTGCTTATATTTTGCCTTCCCTGGGTCCTCCCTCTCTCCTTCATCAACTTTCTAATTACACTTTTAAACAAAAACTTCACATTTTCGTTACATACTTTATTTTGATGATTTTATCAAGTCTTTGTGCAGATTATAACCAATGATAGAGATTGCAAGGGTGCTATACATACCTACCTGTAACCATTACTGCTTCTTTTTTCAGTACTCATTTTAAGAATACTCAGCCCTGATGCAAGCGGTATGATGGCTCTTGAGAGGGGTTATACAAATATAAAAATGCCTGAATGATTGAATATCAGTTTGGAGGAGTACTTAAGCATTTCCATGTGTCCTGTCCTAGGTAATGCTCATATGTGAGGCTGAGTAAATGAAAGGGGTGGTCCACGCATGGGCTAGATCACGGTTCCTCAACCCTAGTCTGTGAATATGGCAATCAGGCCAACATTTAGTGAAAACAGAGTCATTTTCTGAAAGCATGAAATTGCTAACCCTACTTACAGGAACAAACTTTTTTTATACTTTATTTTTTTAATAATAATATAAATATGTTTAGTACATCATTGTGAGCTCTGTCGATTTTAGGTTACTAAAGATATACTTGACTGTGGACTGACCTTTGGAATGTGATTTGCATGTTAATGGTAGTAATTTTGCTTATTTGGATACATTGTGATGTGAAATAATTTGGTTACTGTGTTTTAAAAAGTTTTACCGTTTAAAGTTTTTCTTTATTTTCAGATAAGCATGAATTAAATAGTTGTATTGATTACCACTCTTTCTGATTTAGGCTACAAAACTGCCACTGTATGACCTTTATTTTAGGAGATTATTTCTGTATTTGCATAATCTGCACTGCACATATATAACAAACACTTTTCTGTTTTACAGCTTGTCTCTATTACATTTCATGGTCAGAGAAGACAATAAAACTACATCTCCCACACTGACATCATCTTTAGATGTAATATTCTGAGATCTCTTGCCAGAGGCTTGCCTACATTTGACTTCAGAATTCTTGGTAGTGCCCACATGGCTAACTTGCCCAGACAGGTGTCTGTTATTACTTGGGAAAGGTCTTCCCTCTTCCATGTCTCTATTCCAGCATGCTCTTACCTATTTAGCAATTAGTAAACACAAAATTACCTCCTAAAACCCTTATTTACATTTAAAGCTAACCTAAACGCAAAAATTACACTTTAGACAACCCTTTTATGTACCGTATTTTTCGCCGTATAAGACGCTACGGAATATAAGACGCATCCAATTTTAAAGGAGGAAAATCTAGAAAAAAAAGATTCTGAAAGATTATTCCCCTTCTGATCACTCATGTGCCATTCATATTACCTTTCTGATCACTCTGTGCCTTTCAAATTCCCTTTCTGATCACTCTGTGTCATTCAAATTCACCTTCTGATCACTCTGTGCTTTTTTCCCACTGTACGGCAGTTAGGACAGGGAACAGCAGGGGGCGCTGTGCCGGCTTTTTTCACTGCAGCCAGGAGAAGACACACGCTGCTGCCAGAGAGGAGAGGAGACACACGCTGCATGCAGCCAGCGAGGAGAAGAGACACACGCAGGATCGGGAATCGGGTGAGTATCTTATTTTATTATTTTATAACACATTTGTCGTATAGGACGCACCAACTTTTCCCCCCCAGTTTTGGGGAAGAAAGAGTTCATCTTATACGGCAAAAAATATGGTAAGGTAAAATTTCTGTTCATTAGTTTTTTTTAAGTGGAACACCCTTTTTTTTTTTTTTTTAAAAAGGGTGCAGCACAGCCCCCTAATTTTCGGTTGCCAAGGCGATCTCTCAGGCATGCACAGAAGAAGCCCTTTCGTCAAAAGGGAAAAAAATTGCCAATATCACGCATGCGTAGTGAGAACGGCAAGTTTTTTTTTCCCATCCACGTCCTCTGATCTCATGCCTGGGTCGGTGACGTAGGGAAAAGAACCCGGAAGAAGAGGAGAAGATGGTGGCGCCTGGAGCGCCGACTCGTAGACAGATGCCGGGACGATACGGGACCCGATGGAAGAGACCTCCAGACTGATCGACAGCCCTGGGGGATTGATGGTAAGTGTTCTTTTTTGTTTTGGGGAACTTTTGAGTTTAGTATCTCTTTAACTAACTACTGTCCCTTACTGGTTTTGCTTTCATGATTGGAGTCCACAAGCTCCAGCACTGCAGTCCATGTCTGCATCCAATGGTTGCCTTTCTATCACCGTTGCCTTATATGATCACACTGTGGAACATAAAAAGACTCATGGAAAGCAAATAGGATCCCGTTGTGAATAGCCCAATGACAGTGAAATAGTTTCAAAAAGTTTTTTGAGCATTTAAAATAAAAAAAAAATATAGTTTGCAGTCAAAGAGTGGGGGAGGAGTTTGTCCTAAAAAGGACCTAAACTGTGACCATGCACGATGGCTCAGAGCTTAATTGGCTTCCCCCCAAATGGACTTTAGACTGTGTTAATGACATATGACTATGGTAGGGTTATTAGATAATGAGCCCCTTTGAGGGACAAGTGACGTTACTATGGACTTTGTAAAGCACTGCATAATATGTTGGCACTATATAATTACATGTTATTAAAAATAAGGCAAAAACCATCAGAACTAGTCAAAAGTAATGCCTGTAGGTTTCCAGCTGTTGTTTTGTCTCTGCAATTGGTTTACCATGCTATGTTCTTGGCTGTTTTTCCAGCTAAAGGTGGCCATCTTTGTTGAGGCGCAAGGCTTTGCTTCCTCATGTTACAGCTGCCCCCCTGATGAGTAATCATATGATTAGTGGGTAGTGGGGTAAAGACTAATGGGGTTAGGCAACAGGAACATTTCAGAGATCACAGTATAGATGCAGAAGATGCAGGGAGATCCTTGCAATAAAGAACTTCAGGTACAGATTCTTCTTCATCAATTTTATCACCAAGTCTTACTTATATATATATAAGTAATATATAAAACAGTAAATCTGATATTCACTAAAACATTCTGTGGTTTAAAAGCAGAAACACAATTACCTGGAAGATTCTTCATTAGAGAATGTTTAAATATGTGTCAGATTCACTGCTTTAAAATGGACCCCTATCTCTATTGGATAATCTGACATTACAGTTTTATAACTATCAGGGACACAAGAAATGCAAAATAACTTATAACCAGGAATACTTTGACCTACAGAAAAACTACATTCTTCAAAAAATATAACTTACCAAAGATAATTCTATATTAGTTTGTAAGACGGGCAACTGGGGCAGCATGTTGGCCCAGAGGTAAATGCCCTGGCCTTTGCAGCGCTACATCCCAGGTTCCAATCTCTGCCAGGACACTATCTGCATGGAGTTTGTAGGTTCACCCTGTGTTTGCGTGGGTTTCCTCCAGTTTTTTCCCACATCCCAAAAACATGCAGTGAGGTTAATTGGCTACCCCCCCCAAAATCAACCTTAGACTGTATTAAAGACATATGACTATGGTAGGGACATTAGATTGTGAGTGCCTTTGAGGGACAGCTAGTGATATGACTATAGACTTTGTACAGCTCTGCGTAATATGATGGCACTATATAAATACTGTGCTGTGTAATAAATAATAATAATTCCCCCCCAACCTCAGCAGTTTTGGTGACAATATCATGTCCCTAGAGAAATTAAAGGTGTCCCCAATTGGGGTTATCCAGGGACTTATGGGGTCCCTGGATAACCCTAATTGGGTTTAATATGCAACACTGACACTTATGTGGGAGTTTTATTGCACCCATTGACATCAATGTCAGAAGATGTTATTGTTTCCTGTGATGCAAACACAGGGGGTTATTAATGCTGCCAGTAACACCAATGCTGGAGGTTTTGATTTTTGCCACTGACATCAATAAGAGGACTTCACTTTCACTTTCTCTTCAATCAGGCTCATAGAATCAGTACAGCACCTAGAAACTAAAGGAGTGGAGGTTTTAAACTCTCATTCTTCCAAAGATATCACAAGTGGCCTAAACTGATAAATAATATTTGTATTTATTGTCTTTTGATATCAAATTCAAATATTAAAATATTCCCTTTCAAGTAAGATTATTGGTTATGATAAATAATACAAAAAAAATACAGGATTTTTATTTCCCTATTATTGAAACCCTTGTAATTTGTGCTCCCATTTATAAATGGGCTGCTTTCAGTGTAGCCTCACCAAGCCTTCCTGACAAAAATGGAAACGGAAGCTAATGCCTATTAATCAAAGGACAAATTGAAAATCTCATGTATCTTCTCTACAGCACACGAGCAGGAAACAAGTCTCTCCGATATAAAACCGTGCAAGCAACAGGAATCCATTGCTTTTAATTTGTCTATGCCTCTTATTTGATACTACCAATATTAATAGTGTTGGAAGAAAATCCTGTAGTCATTAATCATAATAATTAATCAGATCCAATTATATTCCACATAAATGTGAACAAATTGCTGAAGAAATAATGATCTATCACAAAGATGTCAGGAGCAAAAAGAAAGTACAACAATAATTAGGAGCCCGCTTTTTTCAGTTTTTTTTTTTTTATCTGTGTACAAGAGCATCTGATTTAACCAGTATGATCTTCTGATGATGTAATTAGTATACAGTGCAATAATCTGAAAATCTATTCTATATGAAGCAAATTAATGACAATAAATATTCTAGTGGTCCGGATACCAGGAAATGCATCAACACTCTAATATTCTTTTTTATCTTTTTTTTTATTTATTCTCTAAAAAACAAAACAAAAAGGACAATACAGCTACAGTACATGTAATAGAAAACTAAATCTATCTATCTGTATTTCCAGCAAGTGATTTGTATACTGTATATGGGCACCTAACTTGCTTTATTTTCAAATATAAAATATACATATTTTGAAACAGGGTTTCACATATACACACATATGTTTATTTTTTTTAAAGATTATTTTTATTATATTATTTGTTTTTTTTATAGATTATTTTTATTATATTAAAATTATTTACATTTATTAATTTCACATACTGTATATCAAAAGGTTTTTTTAATACCAGTATATAAGGATATGAAATCATTTTTCAAATAGCAAATATATTTTTCTATTTTTTCTTTCTATTTTGCATATTATTTAACAAATACTTTTTTATATTAATAAAGCAGCATAATTGCAACACCTGCCAGGCAAGATCTGTAGTTTGTATAATTCAGCGCGTTTTTTCTTTTTTGCTTTTACGTAGCAGCGTTAAATTCTGTGTCATTTCATCCCCTCTTTTTTTATTATGGCTGAATAATAAAATTGCTCCGGCTGTTAATTTGATTTTGGCCCTGTTGTTTGTCAGATTGGGGAAATACAAAAAGTGCTGTTACTTAAAGAGCTTACTGGACATCAGCAAAAAGGGGGCTTAGGAACATTTGCTACAGCACTTGAAGAATGAGTGCTAGACTAGGCTTAAAATATTGTTCAGCTATAAGCACTGCAGTTTGTAGTTTTTTGATCTCAGCGTTATGACCACTACAAAGAAATAAAACCTTATCTTACCTCTCCCAGTATCTCCTTCCGCAGACCTCAATAATGCATTAAAACATCTGGAAGTACAGTAATTTCAGCTATCAGAGATAAGAGTGGGCATGGAACAGGTAAACCCTACAAAGTCATCGCATTGACAAGAACTGATTGCTATTTGGTATCATAAAATATGAAGCATGATTTCCATGCTTGCTCCTGCTCATTGCCATTATCAGAAAAGCTATGTCAGTTATTTATTATTTAATCTTTTTTTTTTGAGAATTTTTAATGAGGTGACTGGGTGATGACTAAGCTAGGGAGCTGTATTATTTTGTATTATTTTTGTAATTTTTCTTATTCTTTTTTTCTATTGCATTTTTATTCATGATTTTTAATAGATTGATTAATTGGTTGATTATCTTTGGGTTATACAACAATGTTTTTTTTTCTTTCCTCTTTTTTAACAGTTGATATCGAGTTCCCAGACAATACATACGGATTGTAAACAGGCAAGGAAATGGCTTTTTTTTCTTTTACTGGTATCTAGTGCTAATTGCTACTTTCTCAAGGGTATAAAATTAATCACCTGCTAGATTTACAGTCTGTGGGTTGAGACCTGAGGATGGAGGCAATAAGAAAAGCTCTTCAGGGACTTATCATATGGCGATTCTAAATATCAGTCTCTATGCATATGTAAATTGGAAACAAAGTTTTTTCAAAAGCTCAAGTGTGCTAATTTCAAACAGGAAAGACTAAAGCTCTCTTTTAGCAGCTGTTTAACGTCTGCTGGTGGGTGGTAGAAAGAGCTCTGAATACAAGCAAACATCGCGGCATGGGTAATGAGCAACATTTTCATGAGCATAAATAATTCTGTTTATACCTCTTCTGAAGAATGTAGATTCCAACGTTTGCATGGATGGGTTAAGTGGGCTTGCGAAGAAAGCCTTAAATGAACGTGATCTGTTGATTCATACCGTTGTTGTCTCGGTATAATGCAGGGTAGCGTTATTGTATTTGTTTATTTGTATTGTTTAATAATATAAAATCAGTTAGTATCCAACATTTTACAGAACGCAAACAACTATTTATGTAAGTACAGGTAACAATCTAGCTTAGTGTTTCTAGACCTTTTTAACATGGGGGAACCCTTGTAAAAGCGTTCAGGTCTTAGAGAACCCCTTCTATATTTACTATATCTACGGCTCACTTTACATTAGTTTGGTGATCAATGCGAAAATGCCTCCTACATTGCTGGCCATTAGGAAGAATGCCAGCTTTGCAGATAGCCAAAATGATTATTGGTGACGGTTATGATCTGAGAGGTCCAAATTTGTCCTTGTTCAAGGGACCCCTGGCAACTTCTAGGTTCCATGGAATCCTGGTTGAGAAACACTGATCTAAACTATCCATTGAATGTATGTGGAAGATTACACACTACACCACAGACAAAAGATTATTTTTGTAAAACTAAATTAAACCAGAATATTTCCTTCTCTGCATTAGAGATCTGAGCTCTTCAGTATATCCTGGGCAATTATGTGTGTCTTGCAACCATCATAGTATAATATACACTCCCAGCATTGTAACACCTGCTGTCATAAAGTCACTCCAAGACCACTATACTGTTATACTTATTACTATGACTTTAGGTTGTTAGAGGAAACCAAAAGAAAAACAGAAAACCTAAAAAAAAACACATAGGGGAAAGGTTGAAAATGAGGCCAAAGCCAAAAGTCAAGAAATTGGTACTAATCAGCTAGCTTTTTGCAATTGAAAGATACAAAACTAGATTCTGATCTTACATTGTAAAATGTTGGAAAACATAATTATTTGGCTGAACTCTAGCTTTGATTTTTGTTTAAATAATTTATCTTGTTTTGGCCTCTAGGATGCTGCTTACATTCCTAATGCATTGGTGCTACACACTGCATCTTTCTCCAAAGGTATTGCAACCAATTTCTGTGTTTAACAATGCCAAGTTTCTTCCTGCTGCATAGAAAAACCCTCACATTTCACAATGATGCAACGTGCAAGAGCCATTGAGACCATCAAATACTACTGATATATAATAGGTGTTTGTCCTAAGTCAATTGCCACTATCCCCCTAAATGAGATACTTTCATTATCATTGTCTATATCCACACTTGAAAAAAGGAAATACTATTACATTATATTTGGCCCTCACAATTGCACCTAAGGCAATACAGAGGTAAATAATGTAACAAGACAAAAATCTTTCTAACAATCTGTCTGGAATACCTTAGAGCTGTTTATTTTTTCATTTAGGAAAAAGGGGTAGATTCACCCTTTTAGTATAACCAGACCCTTCACATGGAGTCTGGGAATAGAGGAAGTAAACACTTACTATCCCCCTTTTTCTGGCTACCCAGATCCTATGGAGCCTAGTATAGACAGAAAGGAGGGGGTCACATGCTCACTGCCCCCCATTTTCCTGGCTATCTCTGTCTGTTGTAGGTTGGGGGCAGGACCTTACACCATTTTTATAAGTTTTTAAATGTATTAAAAGTGCAATGTGCCAGCTTTGGAGACAAATTCCAAACATGTTATTCAGAGGTTTTATTACAATGATTCCCCATAAACTGTTCTACATTCTCAAATTTTCCTAGTGTAATGTCATATATTAGGTTTTTTCAAGTTGAATTTTTAAAGTTGTGATTACCAAACACTTTTTACAAAGTTATGAAACCTACTAATTTGGAAAAAATAGTTTGGAAGTATTGGAATTCCAATGAGCATTGTTCAAATGCAATAAACCCTTAGCTGACCCCCAAAACCGTTACAGAAAACTTTTTCACTTAAGACTTGGTCCCACGGGTTCCCATAAGCCTTTAGCTATAATGGTAAAAAAACTATATTAAGGGGCTGTGCAGTTAACTCAAAAAGTCAGCATTCAGCTTTTAAAGTGTATATTCCCAACTATATTTGAAAAAAATGTTCTTTTTAATTCTCTAGAATTGGATTTGCTATTTCTCATATTTCACATATTTTACAGGTTAGCATAAAAGCTACAGCATTAGTAAATGAGTTTCAATACCTTAACTCTCACCATAATCCTGCCCTACTTCTCTTTTATAACCCTTCAACACAATCTCAGTTTGTTGCTATGCAAAACAATAATACTAAAATTTCCTGCTGTTTAATTAATTGGGATAAATTAGATTATCAGATTAGATCTGTCACTAAAGTAAAGCAACCACATGAGGCATAAGATAATCAGAGGTTCAGGATATAGTAATAGCAACATTTTCTTTACTATTCTGTATGGTTCAGTTTTAAACTGGCAAATCGTGTGGCCTTACCCCACTCAACAATGGTAATTTGGGGGTACTTTTTGAGTTTTGAATTTTTACTGTGGGAGCAGAAGTGTCTGACTTTAATATTTGTTGCTTCAGAAGTTAAATACAGATGGGAAAGGGAGTTTTTAAAGTCAAATAATGTAAATACATACTTTAGCTAACTAGCATTCTAATATATGGAACTTTATTTTGTTTCAGTTCCCAATGTGAAATTTTCATTGACAACATTCACAAATTGACTCAAATACTTTGCATAACATGCTTGGAAAGCCTTACCATTGTTTATTCTATTACTTACTTTTTTATTTTCATTAAATACATTTTTGTACCCTTTTTTTTGTAAATCATCATTTCATCATCATTACATTACCCAAATATTCTTCTGCATCCAAAACATTTCTGGACCTGCCTGATGCCTCTGTAGGTTCATCCATCAGCAACTACATCGCTACGGTTTTCCTGCAGAGCCATGTGTCGGGATTCCTTATCTAACACAGCTTTGCATTAAAGCCAAGATCAGTCACCACTAACTGAACTGGTAAGTATTTATACTTCATGTTTATAGACAAGCTTTTTTGTCATTTTTTTTTTCACTGCCTACATTCATTCGTGTCCCCTTTTTAGTCAAACCTCAAAAAACTTAAGAGAAGGTTTTGCAGGAGTACAAAAAGAGTTTTTTTTGGTTGTGATATGATATAGACATCTTCAATGATATAGTGTGTAAAAAATAGTGTAGATTTTATAACACACATCTATTGCTAGCACGTGTACAACCATTGCATTTATAACACGTCCATCAAGTGCAATAGGCCTGATTTATTAAAGCTCTCCAAAGCTTGAAAATATACACTTTCATCAGTGAACCTGGGTGATTCAGCAACCATGTAATGGATTTCTTAAAAGTAATTTGCTATTTGTTAGAAAATGATTTAAATCCTGGACCTTATCCATTTCAGGTTTGATGGCTCACTCAGATTCACTGATGAAAATGTATCCTCTCCAGCCTTGGAGAGCTCCAAAAAACCTGGCCCAGTGTGTACAGAGTAAATACAACATATATAGAAAAAAACAACCAATGTGAGCTGGACTGGGTTCTTTCAGTGGGGGGAGAAAGCAATCCTTTTATCCCAACCCATAGCACGTGAATGCTTCATCAGGGAATAAGGGAACTATAGAAGGCCAACATCTCATAGGTTACTTCATATGAAGATTATTCTGCACTTAGAGAAGACAGTGTAAATGAAAGAAATGACAGTGATAGCAGATATGGGGAGGAGTGGGCTGAATGACCCTTGCAGACTCCAAGACAGGCAATCAGGTGGGGGCCAAGATACCTTCTACTGCTTCTAATTCTTGTAGTGTGGAGGTCACAGTGTACAGGGCAATGGGACTAATCACATTTAGCACTGGAGAAGACTATCTACATATGTGCAAAAGCTAGAGCTCAGCTTTAACTTTAATAACAGTCAAAACAAGACTGTGGAACCCGATGAAACAATATAGGTATTATGCTTCATCAGTTTTAGCCTCCTACATACCTCACCTTAACAGAATTTTGAGTGGAAGAAGGAGCTGTTTATACTGATGCAATCACAATGAATTCACTAATATAGTATGTTGTGGAATCAAGACACGTGTAGATAAAATCAGTTAGTTAACTGCTTCATGTCAATGTCCTTTTCTTCCTTTATAACAAAATGTTTTCACTTTGTATAACAAGGCTCCATCCCCCCCATCTTGGGTTTTTAATGATCCCCGTAGTCATAGATAGCATTAAAAGCAGACAGGGGTTCCAATTCTTTTTTTTTTAGTTTGAAACATGTTATAAATGTATATATATACTAGTATTGCCCCAAAGTGCAGAGTGTAAGGAACTTACCCGCCCTGCGAGCCTGCGGTGTCCCTGGGGTTCCCAGCCACAGAGGGAGACCCCTCAGTAGCAAGCAGCATAACCAAGGCTGCTCCTCTGCTCACAGCTTGTCTGTCTCTGCAGGCGGAGGGATCCGCCCTGGACTAATTACTGATCAGCCAGGTAGCAGCCCTTGCATCCCTTTGAATGTGGTTCCTGCTCCCAGCACTGTGCAAGTGCAAAGTAGTGCACGTCCTAGGGGTACTGTGGGAAGAGGTGCGCGTGTTACCATGCGTCCCTCTTGTACCCCCCGAGGGCGTGGCACTCGGCTGCTTCGCCCCAGGGCGGGACATAGTTAGTTTGAATTCCCTGCGGCCAATCAGCTGCAGGGGATTTACTCAGTCTCCCATCAGACAGTGCCAGGTGGCGCAAGGTGATTGGTCATCCTGGCTATTTAAGGAGAGCCTGTCCATCACCCCATTGCCCGCTATAGCCTCTGTTAACACAGTGTGCTTGGGTGTGTCTCTATGTGGTTTAAAGTTTATCTGTTTGTCATTACCTTAGTGACCTGGTCTGAAACTCACCTTGCTTGAACTCTGCCAGCCCTGACCTCGGATTGTTACTGACCATTCTGCTTGCTGCCTGCCCTGACTTCGGATTGTTCTTGACCTGCATTTGCCTTATCCTCCTGTACTTCGCTTTATTGGACTTAACCCTTGCTGTGCTGTATGATATTGAATAAAGCCTGATTTAAGGGTATCTGGAGTTGGTCGTGGTTTGTGTGCCCAGGCGCATTATACAGAGGTTCTGAACAAGGATTTTTAATCTTATATTTTCAGTTACTCAAGTCTCCCTAATACCGCTGAAAATGTCCTATTCTTAATGTCCAATATTCCACTGTCCAAACCCTTGTATGACTTGTTTCGTACATTTTACAAGCTCAAGTCCCAAGTAAGTTTTACTGGGTTGTGGTTAGTGATAATCTCACTTGCATGTCTAATAATAAAATGCCCAAATTTTTTAACACCTGGGAACTCTGGCTTAAGTACCAACACAGACCTTGACCATGAATCAGGGTTTACTAGATTTAGACTCCTCACCCACCTCCTCCCTCCCCCTGATACTTTTCCAACCCCATATCTTTCCTGAACGTTATGGCCTCTTCCAGTTATGTAGATCTCTGCTTATTCACCTATAATAATAAAAAAGGTGGATGTCCTTTGGGGTTGCTTCTTACCCAATTTCTGTAACATCCTCTGGAAGGTAATACACATAAGCATTGACGCCTTCTACGGGGGATGAAATCACTATGTAATGTACTTTTTTCTCTTGTTCTTCTGTTTATGTTGTTTATATATAAAAATGTTCTTAATAAACATATTGAAATAGAAATATATTATAACCTAAGGTATAAAGATAAAAATACATAAGCATAGAGTAAACATTTGTACATTATTATTATAACAATATTATTATACAATACACTTGTAATATATGTCTGGTAATAAGGTTCAAATGATCTAATTCCACTAATAATTCCACTAATAAAAGCCAGCACACTCAATTACCGAACATTAAACGGTAGCAAAGTTTTCGGTCTTATTCCTTGCCAGCAATCTAAGTGATTTCAAAGACAGCAGACAGCGTTGAGCCATGTGACAAAAAAGAGGAAAACTTCATTGATTAAAATAAAGCCCCTGGCTGTCATGATAGTATAACAGAATTTTGTGCTGTTCTAAAGTACTTTCTTGTCCCACGAGTATGAAGACAATAGTTCACTATACACAGAGCCAATAAATCAATTAGTTTGAACAGCCTGAGTTCAGGAAATGCATTTATTCTCTTCAATGAAAACACAGTTTTTACTTGTAACCATACTTCATACTGTTAAGGTCAATTTTTCACGTGGAAATTAAATCCGGGATCTGAAAAATTGCCTGTGAATTTTAAAAAGAAAGGTAGGTGCTTTGCAATAAGGGATCACTAATGATATTTCTAATTACCTGCCCTTAACACAGCTGATCATGAAAACAGTTCTTAATAGGAACGTAATGCCTTCCAATTACCTTTGCGTTCCATTTCACATCATTGGACACCTGTACGCAGCTTATGAAACTGCTTATTTCTAACCAATTAATTGGCAACAGTGATTGATAGATTAATAATAAGTGGTTCTCTCTGGGAATAAACCCTGCAATTAATGTTATTTCAAAGACACCACTATAATTCAAACTGGTATCCTATTTTACAGCTCCTTTCTTTCTTTTTACATTATCTGTTTCCTCACCTTTTCTTTAATATCTATATGTTTATTCGTTCATTTGGCCTCTATTTTTTCACTCCCACACAGTTGAGTCCCTACTTGGCCCACGGGCAGACATGATTGTGCTGCTGCATGATGACCCCAGGCCCTCATTATTCAACAGGGGCCCCCAAGGGCATGGGGTGGGGTGTTGGGCAGACAGCCTCCTTATGAACTCCCACACGCCCACTCCTAATGCACACCTCGGACTTGCAAGGTGGGGCATAGAGGTGGAGGGGCAGGCAGTAAGTCATGGGTGCATGAGGTGGAAAAGGGGGGCCTGAAGTCAGATCTGCACAATGGGGGGGGGGGGCGGTCACTGTTGGTTAAGTCTGTCACTGATTTGGGCTGTCACCCATTCTCTGCCTAACTCTAATATGTCACTTATAAAACCTGTAGATACACCACAATAACAACATTGTATACTGATTGAAAAAAAAAACTAAATTGTAGGGCAGGGTCCTTTCCTTCTCCTGTGTCACTGTCTGTATCTGTCTGTCATTTAAAACCCCTATTTAATGTACAGCACTGCATATTATGTTGGAGCTATATAAATTCTGTTTATTATTATTATTAATAATAATAATAATAATAATAATAATAATAATAATTGTCCCCCTTTTACAGTTTGCCAACTTACCATATTTTCTCCCTATTCCGTTTTTAAAACTTAAAACTTTAAAACTAAATTAGATTATACCATTTTTTAAATTATTATTATTTTACTATTATTTCAGGAACTCTTTAAAAGCTTGTTTACATCACAAATCCAAAAATTTGCTCTAGCATTGGAACTGCATTAGGCAACAGTTCCCACAGACATTACAAAAAGATATCAGGGGTTTCTACTACAATAGTTTGTATTTCTAGCGCATATTTTGTCTCATATCCTCTTTGGTGAAACCGCTATTCCTTTGGTTTAAGGCGTTATTCAGACATAGTCATCCTGGTGCATTACATTACCATCCATTTGTTAAGTTGTACTTTTTTTTACACATTACCATGTGTTGCTATAAGGCAGCACGTTCAAGCAATGTGCTGAATTATAAACCATTTATTGAAAGGCACGACATTGGATTTTGGTACAATACAATGTATGTTGTGTTGCCTTGGATGGCAGGGGCAGAAGCTATAGGAGTTACCTTGAGGTCCCCTCCCATTCCCACAAAATGCACCCCCAAATCTCCATAAAACAACATCCATAACTTAAAATGTTCCTATTCCTAGTGAAAAACACTCCCTTCTTTTTGATCTGGCTCCAGCCGCCTTACAGTGGCTCAGGGACAAGTTATGTTCGGTTCCACTTCCAATTTACTTCCTTTATAGGTTAACCTCCATTAACCCTTTTCCCCAGAACACCATACCTCTGATGGATTCCCTTCCCCCCTGAAAATATCCCAATAACTTCCAGTACTTCATGGACCTTACCTGCCCCTCTACCTGTTACCCCACTCCACTTTAGATCTTTCAAACCACCATTGACCCTTTTCTCACATTGCCCAAGCTCCAACTGAAACTCTCTTTCTCCACCTACCACCGACCACTACCAATCAGGTCAAGCCATGTCCTCATCCGCTTTCAACACCTAACCCTACAATCTCTGCAACTCTCTTTTTACCCCTGTCATGCAGCACCTTTACCCATTTTTTTTCTATCTTTTGCTCTGGGCCTTACTTTTGCTATTCAAAATAGATGACAATCGGAATGCAATATAACGGTACCGTGATGCCCTTAATGGCCCTTATGATGGAAATCCTTCAAATAGAGATAGCAGATAGCAGTATAGAAGAAATGAAGATTTAACCCACCCCACCCTATTAAAAGCTCCACAAAAAATAAGTGGCTTGACATTTTTTTTTTATTTCTGAGTCACCTGTCAGGTATGGTAGCCTCTTCTGTTGCTGCCATCTTACTAAGCTTTTGCACCTTGGTCAGGATCTGCTCAACAGAAGTTTGATTGACTACTATGGTCAACACAGACACTTCAATCCATTTTCTGAAAATCCATCCCAGTGTCTAATATTTTACCCAGATTGATCACAGTATCTTGTTATGAATAAATTTTTCTGGTCAGAATTTCTCTAACGAATTCATTTATATTTTTGTTTTGATATTGTTTACCCTTAGGGTATGTAATGCATACTTAAGGGGGGAACCGTTGCTTTGTGTCTTTATTATTACTGTGTGATTAATGCTTGTATTATAATGCAAGAGGTCCTGTGGTTTTGCTTATTTTCTCTGCCTTAGCAAGTTAATCATGTCTAGCTCCAAAAAAAAAAAAAAAGAATAGCAAATGACTAATGCACAATGGACCCAGATGAAATATTACTATACCTGTAAATATTTTATATCTGTAATAATAATGAAAAAGGCCATTAATTCTAAGTGAAACTTGATCAAGTACAGCAATATATTGCAGAGTTTTCAGTAGCGTTCAGTTGTCATCAATTGGAAGACGCGCTATATCAACACAAAAAAAAATTTTCAACATTGTTTCAGCACTTAAAAGAAAAAACTTCCACTGCTCAATCTGCAAGGCAACCATTTATCTTTGGCTAAAATATTTTATTTCATTCTTCGTTGTACTATTCAAAATTAATTGGCGATGACAAAATAAAAAAAAGTGCCAATTAATCTTGCCAGCAATTTTATCAGTCTAATATTTCCCAAATAAATGTTTACATTTTTGGGGGGGTTTGTTGAAGATTATTGCAATTTTCTTTCCCTGTTCTCTGTGCAATATGTCTTGTGTAGGGTGTCATGATCTTTTAGATATAACGACAGAGTAGATTATGACTTATTTTGAAGGTTGATAGAACTGTAGACAAGCATAAAAGCTCTCCCAGGTGCTTTTTTTTTACTGTAACAAGGCATCCCGCTGTTTGCAACTAAATAAAAACCAAAGAAGATGCCATCATTCTATCGATGATGAATGCTTTCATTAAATATTCTGTAGAGAGAGTTGAAATTTATTGGCTATATCCTAGCAAGGGTTGTATGTGTTGCACAATGCTGAATTTAAATAATAGATACAAATATGTTCATAGAATATGATTACAATTTATAAAGTACAAAAAATCTATCAGTTATTTATCATTTTTTCTTTAGTTTGTACTTTTGATTAAAAAGGTCTGATACAACTGATATTTTCGATTTGCCTAGATGTCTCACTGGCTATTAATTTTACCTTGGAATTCTGCCTATTTGAAATGTCTATTTTCTCAGATGAATATATATATATTTTACATTGTTGAGTGTTTCTGACTATCTCCATCTATTTCTATGCTATAGGTATGCTTTTGGCAACTAAAAAAAAAAGGAATGACCACAAATCACTATCCACTTGAAGTTGGATTGAGTTTAATCCACTTATAGTTTGCTTCCTCTGGCTCCTATACCCCCTTTCCCAATCACAAACTAGGGACATTAAAAAAAAAAACATTTTTGTCTTATTTCCACGTTGTATTGAATTGTAGACCCATTGACGTAAGTTTTGGGTCTTTGTGTTTCTCTATTAGCTCCATGTAAGCTGCAACTGCACATAATAGCTGCCTGAACATACCCCGCGCTTTACACTTCTACTAAGAGCCCTGATGTAAACTAGATTGGTTCAAATACTTTTTTTATTAAGGAAAACACCAAGATCTGGAACATGTTTTCTAATCTGTTGAATCAAATGTTCCCTTTAGGAATAGTAGACCAGGAGACATCTGCCTTCCCCACAAACAATAGGCCTGTTTTATTAAAGGTCCCCAAGACTGGAGAAGATAGACTATCTTGGGAGAACCTGAGTAAATCAGCAAACCTGGAATGGATTTACTAAAAATCGTTTGTAATTAGTTAGCAAATGTTTAAAAACTTGGATCAGATCTAGTTCTGGTTTGGTGGATCATGCATGTCCACCAATGGGAGTCTATCTTCTCCATTGATGGAAAGCTTTAATAAATCAACATAGCATTGTAGGCTCAATGTAGCAGCACATGTTAGGCGACCTTGAATATATTAAACATTCCCCACAACACCATCACCCCTTTAAAGACCTGTTAACACAACTAAAATAATTGACACCACAGACATAAATGGAGGGCTAGAGCAAGTGAAACACAGGAAGTGAATGGTATAACACAGATTGTGAAATTAAGACACCTCTAGTTGTAAAAATCAAAAAGAAAACATAGTAGAAATGTATTTCTCTTAATTAAAATGAAGAACATTCACATTTTGTTACATGACCATTAATATTTGTCTTTGCTTGGCTTGCTGATATTTTGGTAATAACTGTCTTCTTGGGTTCTTGCACTAAAACAAGTTAGCTCTTTAGGTTCTTGAGTTAAAAAATTTAAGAACCCATAATCTAGAAAATTCCTTAAAAGGTCCTTAAAAAAGTTCACTGACCTCTTGCAAACACCAAAGTGCACCAGCCCGTTCTATGCATTTCCATTTTAAAATGATTTATAATGAAAAGATTAAAAAATGTCTATTACATGTAATCAGAATCAAATATAAACCCTTGTGATCTCTATCTTATCCACAGAAAATTTAAACCAAGAAGTTGATAAAAGCTTAGGCACCGACTCCGGTGCTATGGAAGCTAGCTATTGGTAATTGCTTTAAATTCAGTTTGGATACGGATGGACAGAAGCTTAGCAAACTTCAGAAACATCAATTAAAAACAAGTTCTGGGCAGTAGGCATCAAAAATTGATAAAAAAACCTCAATTTTAGGTTTTTAGATTTAGTGTTGAAATCAATCAACTGCAAACAAGATTTAATTAAAGAATATTATTTCAAAGTGTAATTACCTACTGGGTTCAAAATGAACCTCTATTGCCCGTAATGTTCCCCCACTGTGATCCCACACTGAAAAATGTTGAGTTTTAGATTAATATGCATCTTGTAAGTACAAGCCGTAATCGCAATCTTAAAGGACATTTAAAACACACTTGGAATCTTCTATGCAATCAAGCACAGTGTGACTACAATGTCCACCGTGCTAAATTTGTGATTACATTTTTATGTGCATGATTTAAATCGTTTTAGCAGCAGTCCAGGGAGCATTTTTCCCCTGCATATTAATTACACAAAGGCTTTGTCATGTGAGAGGCTTGGTGGTCATGGTCTGTAATCCACTTCATTTTGAACTACAAGTACAGTTCCCGAACCTGCTGTGCACATCAAGCCTCATTTTTTCCTTTTTTTAAAATCTAGATTATGCTGAGATGGTTAACAGGTACAGTCCTCCTTAAAGGAATTAAGAGTCATTTATTTAATGACATATGTAAACTAATTGCTTAAGATCTAAATTTGCAAGAGCACACTCTCTAGGCTATTATTAATAAATTCTTTAATATATGTTTTCCTTTGTACTGGTCTCGAAGTACATTAACATCAAAGTCAGATTTAATTGGCCCTTTTCATTCCATAATTATATATTAACATTCTTCTGTTGAACTGTTTCCTGTTGACTTTTCTTGCTAGAATTGTCATCTTTTCAGTTTTGAAAAAAGGGGGTTAATGTCATTCAAGCTAAGATGATGAACAAATGGCAAAGTCAAAAAGTTACCACCAATTTTACATGGCAAGAAAAGCTGGAATCAAGTGGGAAAAGGTAAGTTAACATACATTTTTAAAGAGGTAGATGGGGAATCTGACGTTGATAAGAAATCCTCTGCAGGTGAGTCTTTCAAATGCCTTATATTGAATGTAAAGCTGCATACACACGTGCAATTATTGTTGTTGGGAAGGATCTTTCATGATCCATTCCAATGACTAAGGACTGCACCATGCATGAATGAGTGCTGTACATACAGCAACGTTCTGCTCTATGGAGAGGGAAGGTGGAGAGCGAAGGAGCGGCACCCTGCTGTGCTCTCTTCCCCTTCCCTTGCATTAGGATCAATCGTCGCCCATCATCCGTGGATCCCCCTGGATGGTCGTTCAGATGATGGGCGATGGGCGCTGTACAGACACCAGATTCTTGTCCAATATTGGTCCTGAGCCGATTATCGGGCGAGAACCATTGGACGTGTGTACGTAGTTTTAGTTATTGAAGCAATTACTGCTCTATTGTGTTTTTGATGTTTTTCAAGGTTTCACTGGGTCATTGGCTTATGCTCTCATAAAACTTTTGAGCCCAGGCCACGAATTGTCCTTTGGGAGTTCTTTTGTCCTTATCTTTTAGGAGAAAGATCCTGCAGAAAATGTGCCTGATTTATTAAAGCTCTTCAGGACTGTAGAAAATTGACTATCATAGGAGAACCTGCGTAATCCAACAATCCTGATATGGCTTTTAGTTGACAAATGTTTTTAATCCTGGATCAGATGCATTCCAGGTTTTTTGGATGACCAAGGTTTTCCCATGATAGTCTAACTTCTATAGTCTTAGAGAGCTTTAAAAAGTCAGGCCCAATGCGTCTGGGGGCATCATGCCTGGAGTAAGTATTTCTGCAGTATGAGAACTGGAACTTAGGTAAACATGAACCTCATGTTTTTGAACAGTTACTACAGTGGTAGCTGTGTGCCATAAAGAAAAACCCCACAGCCCCCAGGCAAATGTATTCCACCCTGTCTTGTTTCTTGTCCACCTTAAGTTTTTGCACTAAAGTGTTCAAGATCTAGACCTACGTTACTGAAAAATAAAAATAAGTTTAACTAGTTCCATTTGGAAATTTAAGGTGCTTCTGAGTGGAGGCAATGTAAAGAAATAGAATTCAAAAAAATCCTCCAAGACTGGAGAAAATAGCGTAATAAGTAAGAACCTGGGTGATCCAGCAAAATTGGAAATAATCTGGAGCAAGGCTGAAAACATTTGTTATAGCAATAGCAAATTACGTATTAGAAATCTATTCCAGGTTCTCCTATGATAGTCTATCTTCTCCAGTCATTAAAAAACTTTATTAAATAAGGTCCAGGTATAAAAACAATTTTCTCAACCAGGGTTTCGTGGAACCCTAGGGGTTGCAAGGGGTTGCTTGAGCCATAAGCAGTTTGTGTCTCTCAGGGAAGTATAAATTAAATTTATGATCTTTTTGGCCATCTGTAGGTTTAGCAGCTTTTCGACTGGCAAGCAATGTAAGATGATTTATTCCTATTGACCACACCAATGTACTGTGAACTGTGGATTTATAATTAATATAGCAGGGGTTCCCTGGGACCTAAAGGTCAAGGGGTTCCCCATGTTAAAAAGGTTGAGAAACACTGTATTAAATTCCATCAAGCCATCTAACTGTAAACAGCTTCTTGTATCTGGAGCACATTACAATTGTTTCTGTATTATTTAAAGTGACTTTTGCTCCTAGCAAACCTAAGAAATTTCCATACAGTGTTTAACTGGAATAAATCCACAGAGTTAAGCCACACACTGGTTAATGCTCTTTGTCCAGGAGGTTGGGTGTTTACATAAAAGTAACCTCTCTTTTGCTACTAGAAAGATAGTGCTTTTGCCATAAACTTAAACAAGCCAGAAACTTGATTCTATGAGACTGCAACAGTCACACATTGAAAAAACTGTTGGGGGTAACACCACCAAATTGAATAAAACCCATTATTTCTTGCACTGTACTAATGAGACATTCAAGTAGGGAAATTTCCCTAAACCATCGGAAATCACTAAAGGAGGATTATAACGGCTGCAGTCATAAATACAGCCGTGGGAATCCCCTTGTCAGTGAGCGGTTCCCGGGCACTACAGGTCAAAATGAGGGCTTGACCTCAATCTAACCTGTAGTGCTCGGAGATCTCTCATTGAGAGAAGGATTCGCATGGCTCCATTCCTAAATGCAGTCGCGGTACTCCTCCTCTCAGAGGCCAGAGTCATGTGTCTTGCGTTTATGAATAAATGCGGCAGTGGGAAAAATCAGAGGATTCTTCCCACGCTGCATTCATTCATGAGCAGCCAGTGCGACTCACGCAAAGTACAGGACTGCAACAGCAATCAGAGGAACGCAGCTGACAGCTCCGCTCCCCTGATTGGTCTCGCAGGGCCCAAAAATTTGGTTGTGCCGGCCGAATTGACAAAGGCCATTGTCGCCTACATGTTTGGTAAGCAAGAACGGCCCAATTCTCCGCAAGACCGAATTTAAAAAAATTGCACGCTCATCCCTACATTCAAGTATAAAAAGCAAGTTCCTTCTTCAAGGGCTCTTTATTACAAAGATTTCACCAGTTGGTACTGTGCAAGTAAAATGGAATGGAATGTCAATATTGCCAGAGAACTTAAATGATAAATTCGGCTTTTTTAGGCAAGACTCTTAGTCAAGAAATTAAACTCTGATTAAACCCTGTATTGAAAAAGTCAGAACAGGGAATTTTTTAACTCTATTTGTGGTCCCAGAGAGATGTAGCATGCCTCAAGGAATAGCTCTCCTTTTAGCTGTATTAAAATCTCAGGTGGCACCAACATACTGCAGCTGAAACAAGAATTTGTTGAACTCCAGCTGAATGACAGTGGAATGGGGAAAAGGCTGCATATGTTCTATCTGATCCAGAGTTGTGAACCCAAAAAAATTTGCAGGCATTTTCTAAAAATGTTCCAGTTTACAAATATAATTTAGTATTAGGAATTTTGTTTATTAATTACATAGAAAGTAGAAAGTTTTTGTTCACATACTAAGGTTGATTTAATTAGGGAACCTGTAATATTCAACAAAGTGTACCTGAACTCACAAAGGAATTTCTAGACAAAAGGTATGTGTATTTTCTTTTTCTGAAGCAGAATTCTAAACATTTTTTTTTCAATTTCCGTCATCAAAATTGAGTACTCTTTGCACCAGCATCACCATCTTCACTAAGCTAACATTCCTTTACAATACGATAATTCACTTTGCTAAGTGAGCAGCCTAAACTCTGTAAGTAAATAAACCCTACTGGTTTATCTCAAGAGTTCCCCCAAAGTGTAAAGGTAGAGAAAGCCTGGTCTGGAGTTTAGTTTTTAATACTTACTTTGTAATTCTAAACATAGATGTAATATACTTGACTTAACCATACATATGACTTGTTTAAAAAAAGGTCTTACATCTATCACAGTCAACTTTTTTTAACTTTGGCTCCAGAAGAAAGCAAACCTGCTGGGAGACTTAGACAAAAGACTTCTCCAATTAGAAATGAATTGGATAATTACACTAATAACTACACATAACCCCGGCCTGAATGATAGCATCAGCTACAAATCTTTTTTGTAATGTAAACCAAAATATTTTTTTGTAACATAGGGTATATTAGATTCATACATATCAAAATATTGATAAATGTTTTTTCATTTATATGAATTTATGGTATTACAAATTCATACAAATTTTACTTGGGTAATACATACCCTTTGGATATGTATTACTCAGCTAACTTTCACCCCATAAAAGGGCTAGATTCATATGCTAGGTTATTCACACATAACACTGGGGAACACATTTTTTGTTCAGTTAGATCTTAGATCCAGAAATGACCCCAGTTCATTGCTATTACATCGAGTTTTTTCGATACAGGTTACCCTCCATTTTTGTAAAAACACATACAAATTTTACATACAATGAAAAAATAATGAACTAATAACTTGAATGTATTGTTTATTTAAAATTATTTTGTTCATACAAAGAAAATACATTTGAAAATTATTCGGGTAAGCGGTTAAGGTAAACATTTATGCTTATAGCTTTTACTGGAGTGTTCAGTGTTAGGACAATCCTGCCGGATGCTCCAACAATAGTCATCATATGTACATCCTATTTACCCTGATACCGTCCTTCCATGATTTTTATATCCTGAAGTTTTCACTATACAAAAGTAACAGTCACTGAAATGATCTCCTGGCTCTCGCCAAACCATAGGTATACCAAATGGCATCTTATCTTGTGTTCCCATTGTCCACATCCATAAACCCTCCAGACACCGTTTGCACACCTTATGAGGGGCCCAAAACTCATCTTGATTACTAAGTTTAACTTTGAAATATGCCAAATAGGCTTGCTCTAAAATGTGCTGATGTTCGCCCCTTGACTGCTAATGGTGAAACTACCACAGATATAACAAAATAAATCGGGGTTGTTTAGGCACTTACGACGAGAAACAGCAGAGCCAGACATGATCTGAAAGAAAGGAAATACGTGTGTAATTAGAAAAATAAATTTTGCTTATTCACTACGTAGAGCACTGCACAATCTCTGACCACACTGTCTTACGTGTAAATGAACAGCCTATACAAATCCACGCTACAGTAATCACATTTTTATAAGCAGCAGAGAAAAAAACTGGCTTGATAGAAGAAAACGAACTGTTCTTGCAGAATCAGCATACCTATTTTAGTGTAAATAATCTTAAAAATTGAAGTCAATAAAAACTTTGTTCAAAATTGTTCCCCAATGTAATTATGCGCTCCCAAATACTAGTGTTACTCTAACACTATCATCAATTGGTTGGACTTTTCCTCCAGTGGCACCCCGGCCGATATGCATTTACTGTGCATCTGGCCAACCTTTTGGTTCCCTGTATGATCCACCGTTAATGGGTGGATCACCTATCCAACTCTGCAGGACGCCTCTCGCGTCTTGCAAGTCGGTTTAGGAGTTCTCTCTCTGTCACAGGGAATCCCCCAGGATGCCTACACAAAACAGGCACGCCCTATGGGGCATTTCTGTTCTTGTGCATGGACCTCAGGCTGCTGGAAGCATGGCCTTATTAGACGTGCTCCAGCGTCATTTCAGCCCCCAGGGTGTTTTTCATACACGTGGCTGTGCTGACAGTGTACTGGACTCAGGACCAGCTCTTCACAATAACATACGAAGGAGTGCTGTGAAGTTCCTGGCTTTGCCTCCTTTCAGATGAAATAGAAAAATGAGTGTGGGGGCATATGACAGCCTAATATCTTAGTATGTAACTGTGCAATTATCAGGTCTTTACGATTCTTAAAACTGTTTTTTCTTTTGGTGAAAAGCTGTGATGGCAGAGGCATGTCCATGAACTGATTATTGAGCGAATATGCCCCAAAAACATAGCCCAGATACTTGACATCTCACGGGAGCGTGTTGGGTTTGTTATCACCACTATCCTAGAGATGTACAAGCTTTCAGCGAAGTGGGTGCTGAAATGTTTGAACAGTGATCAGAAGAAGGAACGAGAAACGAGAAGCATCCAAAGTCGTTTTGGCCCATTTTGAAGCTGCACAGGACTTTTTGACTAGGTTAGTGACTGAGGATGAAAACTGGCTCCACATCTATGGTCCTGAAACCAAGAAACAGTGAAAGGAATGGCACCACAGCAATTCCCTGCAGCCAAAGTTCCGAACCCAGAAATCGGCCCAAAAAGTCATGACGTTTGTTTTCTGAGACAAAGACGGTATTCTGTTGGTGGACTACCTACCTCAGGGCTCTAGTATCACCATACAGTATTATGCTAACCTCCTGACCAAGCTGAAGGAGGCAATTAAGATGAAATGCGGTGGAAATTTGACCAAAGGGATCCTTTTTTTGCAGGACAATGCATCTGCGCACAAGTCCAACGTTGTGGCTGCCAAATTTAACACCCTGGGTTTCCAATTGGTCCACCATCCCCCCTACTCACCTGACCTGGCCCCTTTGGACTATTATCTGTTCCCGAATTTGAAAAAAACACCTGAAGGGGCAACGGTTTGAGGACATTTTTGACGTCAAAGATGCTGCTGAGAGCTGGTTTGCTGCCCAACCAAAGGACTTTTATTTTTCTGGGCAAAGCCAGGAACTTCTCCGCACCCCCTCATACATCCCCACAAGTAGGTCTCTTTGTGCATTCTACAAGTAATACCTTAAATTTCAAAAGGGATAACTATTAGTACTAATGGGCTTCCTTATTTTCTATAACCCTAATGGATACAAGTGTGTAGACTCATCCACACAAGCAAGTCATAGAATATGTTGTATTGTTCAATATACACCATAGTAGCAACCATACTTATCTTACCCTAAATACTCCCATGAACAATAGCATTAATAGCAATGTGCTTAGAATTAACGGGCCTCAATCCCTGTAGGTTTTGGAGCCTCTACTAACCTTTACTACACACCCCCTTACCTCTAAGAATGTTTACTGGTTAACAAACACCATTGATGTCTTCATTGTTTACCTGCATCCAAGGGTATGTACCCACATCTATCAGGTGTGTACCTCCCTATGTTTAGATCCACCCTTACACTAGTATCTGTATGATCTCAGACTTTTATTAACTATTGCATCTTAATCCCACTAGCAATACACTCTTGTTGAAATCCTTTCTTTCCAGATCCCTAGAATAGGGGTAATTTTTTTGTCTACTTATGCACTAGCAACTTAAATGTAAGTAGCCATATGGGCATTCTATACTATACACCTAATTGAACGTATTCGTAATTGTAATGTTTACAAAGGTATTCCCTATTAACTTTTTACAACTCCAGTCACAAACACAATACACATCACCATCTCACTATACCAAATTTCATATTTTATGAATATTTCAGCTAAATACCATTACAATACAAGACTGCAAAGCTAACAATAATCTCTTACTCGATACACTATGATACTTTTACTTTTACATTTTCCACGGTAAAAGTGGATTATGTTAATTTTTCTTTTTGTATTATTGTTTTTTGCCGGTTTTTCTTACTGCTATTTTCCTTGTACTATACACAGATTGTACAGTTTGCAAGCTTAAGCTCCCCTGAGGAAGCCTAGGAAGGCGAAAAGTGTCGGATACGCATAAGACAAACATGGTTAACAGCTAGAGCAATTTTGTCTAGTAGATATAATCCAGTCAGTTGATATTTAAACCAGACTGTATACATGCTTTGATGATGAATGTAAAATAATTATGTATGAAATGTGACTTATATCAATACATAATTAATGACTTTACTAAACAATCTGTGAGCTCAAACCTCTTTCTTCCATTTCTCCTTCTATATTTTGACTATTTAAAGAGGTAGCTCAATATTTTTCTGGAGGGTTGGTTACTCTTTCAACTCTAATCATGCTGGAGTTATGGATGACCATAATGAAAATACATCTTTTTATCATTTTGTGCATTTACATTCACTGCTAGTGAACAGGTATCTGATGAACAAACCCTTAAAAGCAGATTCTGCATGTCAAGCTATGGTGCATGTAATTATTTTCTATTGTTACAAGACAGGACAGGGATGAATCCCAATTAGCTTCATAGATCAGGATTCATAAGAGTGACCCTCAAACCCCTCTAGCCTTAGCTTGAGGACGGATCAAATGGAGTGACCCAGATGCCATGTATCACACATGGTTCAGATAAAAAGAAATATAAATCAGATTCCTTCTTCCCACACATAGATTACAATTTCTGAAAAGTGAAAAGGAAGGCAAAGTGCAGAACCACAGAAAATGTTTAGCGCTGCTCATCGTCAGTAAAATGTTCAACACCTTCCTTGTTATTCCATCTGACCTCCTACCTTTATTGCTTCCCCATAGAAATTACTGACTTGTAGATAATTAGAATTTCTTCTTACTGTGTCACTCACCCCCTCCCAAAGCCATAAACCAGTAACCACAAAACCACTTAATACACCTACAAATTATGTTAAATCTCTTAAAACTGTGATTTCTCTTCTCTAAACCTTGTTGATTCAGAACAGAAAAAATCACTTAAACTTGGGTATTTTTCAAAGTCAGTTTTTATTAGAAATAAAGGTTATTAAATAAAATGGAATAAAACTGGTCTTCGTTTGCTTTCTCATTTAATTTAGAATAGGATTTGAGAAAAATAAGCAAATATTTACATGCCGATCTGCATATTACCTAGAACATGAATTACTAGCTATTTTTTATTCTGTATATGATAAATATATGATTTGTCTGTATAATGACTGCACACCTGCTATTCGTCACATATGCCAATTAGCATAGATTATCGATGCTATATTTGCATAAGCATTTTTAGAATGACCCCTAGCGCTCCTTCATAGGGTGCCCGTTCCAACAGACAAATGCAAATCGACGGAAGGCCGTTCGATTTTATGAATATCTCTGGATGAATCATGCTTGGTGTAATCACTTTCTAATTTTGAAGGCTCAGCAAAAATAAAATATGTTGATGAAAAGGCTACACTGATAAATTATAACAGTAAACCTTAATGAATAGTGGGTAGATTTACCTTTGGCATTCGGTGGTTGTTGGGAAAAAAAATCAGGAAAAAAAGCAGAGGATGCCAATTTTTCTTACTGCCAAATGACTTGTTTTAATAATTTGTTTTTTCCTTGCTGTGGCAAAGCAAACAGAGGATGTCTCATTAAATTAGCTGACTGGTAGAATCCAGGAGCAGCCAATGTACTTCATGTCCACAGAGCTCTAGCTAAGGTCTCGCTATCTGGGAGCTTCGTATTTACACATAGCTTTAGTTTCTTCTTCTCGATACAGTATGTAAATTATTCTTCTTACAACTAAATGCTAAAGTCTACACTATTAGTCTTCCACTTCATGATCTCCACATGGGGCTGTTAGAGGGATAATGTACCATACAATATACGGTTTACTTTTAATTAATAGGGAAAAAAATGTGAAATGAATATTAAATGTGGCTTAATGTGATAGAACGAGAAGAACAAATCAGTGTGGGTATTTTTAATATTCCAGAGTTATTTAGCATTACAAAAAAGCAAGGACTTTTTTTATAGCATGCAATTATATTTTCAAACAGAAGGTCAGAAAAACAGAAAATGTTAGAAATAATAATAAAAAAAATTAAAGAGACAGAGCCAAGTACAACAGAGTGTTAAGATGCGTATATACATGGAGCTATCTGTCAAAGTTGACAACCATGTTAGTTTATCTTCTTCGGTATCACAAGAGCAGAACCGTTGGGTGAACCGAGTGAATTGTCATCCGGCATTGTCCCCTAGATCAGTAAAGACAATGTGTTTTTCAATTTTGTTTTAAAGCCAGATTTGTAGTATAACCACACTGTAGTAACGTCAAGGGATTTAAAAAAATCAGGTTATGTTTTGTGAACACACACTGTAATTATTTTAAAAAGCAATGTCTCGGAAATATGATGCATATTCTAAAACACACATTTGGAAACATTTTATATTGTTTGTTAAGGTATTATTACCTTGTATTTTATAGTGTCAAAATAGTATGGAGTACTTTGTAAAGTCAATAGACATGTCTCTAACTGTCCCTCAGAAAGACTCACTGTCCCTACCAGAATCATATGTCATTAACATAGTCTAAGGGCAGTTTTGAGGGGAAGCCTATCTGTATGTTTTTAGAATGTGGGGGAAAACTGGCAAAACTTGAGTACCCAAAGGAAACCCATGCAAACATGGGGAGAACATACAAATTCCTTGCAGATAGTGTCCTGGCCAAGATTTGATCCTGGACCCAGCGTTGCACAGACCAGAGTGGTGACCTCTGAGCCATCTGTGCTGCTACAAACAAAAGGATATAATAATTATTTCCTTACTGTATGTGTTCCCAATTAGTAGAATCACCCTATATTTTACCTTGTACCCAGACAGAAAGTTATGAGGAATCTAAAATTTTACAGTTGTTAAAAAAACAGTGGGGTCAGTGAGATTCCCTTTTCCATGACAATTGTCCAAAAGTAGAAGAGTATTCACTATGTAGGAATCTGCTTGCATCTCTGGGATATGAAGAAAAGGTTAATCTTCCAAATGGTCCACAGAAAAAAACACTTAACTTCATTAGTTTATCCTTTATTCAAGTATTAGTGAAAGCAATGCACTCGTTGCAACAAACTGACCTTTTATTAGAGAATGGGTGCTTGACAGCCACGGATTGTGGTGTGTATAAATCATAAAAACAGAACACAAAGGGCCTGATTTATTAAAACTCTCCAAAACTGGAACATTTTGAATGTTTTAGGAGATTCTGGGAAATCAAGCAAACCTGGAATGGTTCTGGTTACAATGCTGGTAAGTTTACAGGACACAGCAGAGACACAAGCAGAGGAACCTGCAGGAAATGAGGTTCAATGGCCTATAATTAGTATGCGACCTCAGAGTTAGAGAGCTGAAGCTTCCATCCCAAACTTGTCACACAAGAATTTTGCTTTATGACACATTTTCTTTAACTGTGCCAGCTGAAATAGCCCTGGTCAATGGGTCACCCAGAGGTGATATTGATAATAAAAAAAATATCTTTCAATGAAAAATCTGTGGCAGGTCAATTGCAACAGAGTACAACAGAAAAATACAGATACGTGACAACTTTGCAGTAAACACTTTGTTCAAGAATCAAGAGTCATACCCCGAAAGAACAGCAGCTGCGATGATTAATTGAACATTCTGGCCTTGGGGTGGACATTATTAAAAATCAAGGTTTTTCTCTGTTATATGACTTACAGATTTCCTTGCAGGCTGCTGTATATTTTATTGGGCCTGCATAAAGATAATTAATAAGCACTGGGAAAAAAATGTCATTTTAATGCTAGATCCAAAACGTCTGCATAGTACCTCTCTGACATTAAAATAATGTGCACTGTTATTCACCTAATGATGGATGAAATATGTACATTACTCTTTGACAGCCCGTAGAAGCAGAAAGTCACTATTTAAATAGACAAAACAAACTCAAGGCAGAATTCACAAGGCTTTAACACTACAGCTCTACATTTGAAAATGTTACGTTTGTAATTTTGGGATTTAAATTTTTTTTATGTGAATTAGTTCTTAAACAGATGTATGAGTATCGTAGGTTTCAATGCTCAATTTTAGCTTGAAAAAAGTAAATATTAAGTCCCCAGTTAAAAAAAAAAAATATGCAAGTGAATTTTAGACAAGCAGTAAATTGCAGTTGGTTACCGCATGGCTTCAGCGCCTCGGACGTGCTCCTAACCACTTCCATTTAACCGAATAGGAGTGGTCGGGTACCATATTGTTCACAGATTGCACATAGTAGGATTAGGATTGCAGCAATGGGGTTGCAGCATGGTTCCTTGACTCAACATCCTACTTCTGGCCACACAGTTGCTTTTCTCCTCTGAATAAAGCAACACAACAACCACAAAAGCCTGGGCAACATGCAAACACATTGACCTGTGGTATGGTTTGCTGCTCCTAGATGCATAGCAGCAGTTTGCTATCTGCTTTCGCCATGGCAAACCACATGATTTATACCACACATCTGAAAGAGCCCTTACTGACTCACCAGCCTACGAGTCAAGTGCAGCTCCTTTTTCAGATTGATTGACCAGCATTTACATTGTGCCCATTTTCTTTAAGCCCTGGACGCTGTGACATTCAGGATCAGCCTACCTCCAGAACAATAAAAGGGTGAAGAGGACCTGTGAGGTCACTTGACCATAACTGGGTAGGTATAAGGATGTATTTAAATTTTTTCTTTTATTAACATGATTTTTTTAAGATAAAGAAATCATTCAACTTCATGAAGAATAATAGTGCATTTTCCGTGATTTGAGCCTTTTTGCTGGGGACTGAATATTTACTTCGTTTAGTCGTGGGTAATTTTCAGTACTCAAATAAACTTTAAATGTTCCTTCACATCAATGGGGTTGATTTACTAAAGGAATAAGGGCTGCTCACCTAGCAAAGACAAATGTTGCCTGCAATAGTTAATTAACTTAACCTAATCAACCATGCTAAACAATCCAATCATGTGCAAGAAAAATCCTGCTTTTTTAGATTTCCTTTGAAATTAGTGAATTTTCACTATATTCATTAGCTATGGAAATATTGATAAAGCACTTTAGTAAAAGAACAGCCTAAATTCCTTTAGCAACCATATTCTACACATTTTCATATGTTTGTATATGAACATATATATTCATGTTTAAATGGATCCAGCTGGCAACTGTGGCAGTTTTGCCCATATCTTACCACTGCTTTTCCTGCAAAAAGCTAGGGGGACATTTTGTTAGGATGACATTAGTCACTGACTATCTTCAGTGGCATCACCTAAGCAAATGTGGACATATGGAAGGTGCTTTCTTATAATCTCCAATACAGAGCATTCTCTATTAAGCAACATCCATAGTCCTATCACAATCGTACCCCCTTTTATTATTAGAGAGGTTCACCAAACATCCCAGCCTTTATTAAGCCCTGACACATTTTAGAAACACATATTCAAGTCTTTTGGTAGTTTCTGAACTTTAATGCTCAGCTCCAAAAACTTCTGTAGACAATATGAGGCACACCTACTTAATCTGTTAGGGCTTCCATTAATTTTATGTTATACAGAACTTAACAAGCCCCTGGCTCTATGTTGGAGCAAGACAGGTTTAAAGGGGATAGCAGGAAGACTTTTGAATAGCTTGGAGCTCCTGTGTTTGGAACATATAAAGCACCTGCTGATGCCAGCCCTAAAGCGGATCCCATTGACCTCCCTCTTGATTTTATAAATCCCTTTGCTTGGCAATAGGTGATGGCCATTCTTTTATGGCCAAAGATGATTGTTTGAAATTTGTTTAGTTGTATGTGTTCCTGTACATTGTTCTGCTGTTCATTATTGAAACCCACAAACTACCTACCTGTAACCAGTCTACTTAAAAAAACAGTGGTTCGATTTTCCTTACAATCAACCTCCTGCCATTCTAAGATTGCTATTGCTTGTGGTTGGAACTGCTTGGTAAGCTGTTCCAATATGCATGGCAAACTGCTGCTATGTGCCTAGGGGTGGCATGCATTGCCTTATGGTTGCAGTGTGGTTCTTCCTCCAGAGGAGGAAAAGCAATCACAAAGAGCACTACAATCCAATCACAACCATGTGCAAACATGTGTAAAATTTGTTTCCTAACTGCTCCTATACAGCTGAATAGGAGCAGTTGAATAATTGGCTAAGAATGCACTACTGGTTGATCACAAGTCTAAGATGGGGTCTCCATAATTAATAGCTATAACTAGTTTTTCTGTTTTTAAAGGATACACTTAAACTGTAGCTATACATATTTAACCTACTTAACCTACATTTATATCAACAAACACCAAAACATAAATTCTGGAAAGCATTCATGCTGTATCAGCTACTTTGGCAAAACATTCCATGTACAGAGATGTCAAGTGAAGTAACACAAGGTTAAAGCTGATTCACTGATTAAGTGAATTTCAAAGGTTTGAGAAAATCTTTGCCATAAGTTCAGCTACATCTTATGATAAGCACTAATCTATTAACTTCATTGTGACACCTGAGTGGATTCTTCAATGGAACAGTGCAATACCTTGTTGACTCGCAAGATGGAGTACTGCGGGGCGCTGATTCGTGAACAATCCATCATGTCAGCCATGTCTGCCATGTAAGGTCACATCTGGTTGCTCAAAAAGCAGCTTAACATTCAGAGTTTGGAACTTCAAGGTCTCTCTTTTTCCTAAGTTTATGGTATCAATATGTTTTATGCGTTGGTAATGAAAATTAAACTACACGCTAATGTCACCTTGATTTAATATGTACATGAATGCTCCTGGTTGCCTATATATATCTGTTTTATTCCACCCCGTTATCTTGTCCTGTTGTGATATCCAACTAGCAATTTACAAATCATTTTTAGCTGCATGTTTATATTGTAAAATACAGTTATATATGAGAGATAAAATTATAATAATGTTAATAAATCACAAGCGGTGTATTAGCCCACCAACACGTATGCTTATGTTTTCTTTTTATCTTGTTTAATAAAATATGAAAACCATCAAATAAGACCTTTGTTCCAGAATTACAATATCTATTGTATGCTTAAAAAAAAATCAGACAATGACATGATTCCTATGTGATTTTCTCCTTTTGTGTGTCCAGAGCTATAATTACAGCTTAAATTGTTTTAATATGACACAGGCTAGTCTGTCAGTTTGCTCAGTTTGAATTATTTGGAGCTTTCTGTTTCAAGCGCTGACTGTTTACTTAGCAATATTGGGCTTTGGCTAATGATATGTGCATAAGACAGCGCTAAGTGGTACATCATCTGTTTACATCGGCTCAAACGATTAATGCATGTTAATTTTTAATTACACTGATTATATTAGAGGTGCCGTGTGTTCTTTTTTTTTTTTACAGCACGCAGATCAAATAGTCTGGTTATGTGATAAACACGAATGTTAATAGGGTAAAAAATATGGGATCTTGTCCTGAAATTTAAACTTGATGATCTGTTTTTATTAAATTAGTGGTTTTGTAATATAGACTGAAATATAAATATATAGAGTAGAAACACTGGGGACGAGTAAGGAAAACTGGTGTAAGGGAAATATATGTATATGTAATATATAAAATAAAAAATAATATACCCTTATAATATTTTTCAGGTTCTCTGGAATCCCCTTCTAAAAGTTATGTATCCACAACTCACAGGATATAAGTGCGGTGACCACTGGGAAGAATATCTTTACATTGCTGGTCAGGGGGAAGAATATCACCCTTACAGATACCCAAAAAGATCATTGATGTCACTTAAACTGACTTTAGAGTCACAAATTGTTCATTGCTCAGGGTACCTTTAGCAACCTCTGGAGGAACCCTGGTTGAAAAATACTGGATTAGGAGATCCCTCCCACCTAATTTTAATGTACAACTGAGTTGGGGAGCATAAATTACTTTTTTTCTTTATTAGGAGGGTCAGAATTCAGAATCTATTAGTATATGGATGACATTGCAAGGTGCACTCTAACATTGGCATGCAGAAGAAGAACATTGGCAATAACAGATAAGAAAGCAGAGTAATGACCTCATAAGCATGCTGCTGCTCTTTAGGTGTTGAATCACAAGTTATAGCAGGCTGCATTAATAAACCAAAACTCCTCCTCCAGGAATAATACATTTCTATTTATGATTTAAAATAAGATAAATACCTAACAGATCTTCTGTACAGTTTTACTGCAGTGGTCTCCACATAATTGTTTGAATAGACCCCATTCACTACAAGTAGGGCATGTATGCCTTCTGATATACATTGGCTCATTTACCATACAGACCATCAGTGTATCTATGGACAAAAAATCACTACAAAATTGCAGACCTATCAACGATACAGCCTGGCACTAATAGGTCTAGTCACTAATAGGACACAAAGAACATTGCTCCTGATTTAATAAAACTCTCCATGAATGGAGAAATTACATTTTTTTAATTGAACCTGAGTTAACAATCCAGAAATAAATCTGGTTCAGGAAATAAAACATTGCCAATTAATAGCAAATCATTTTTAAGAAATCCACTCTAGGTTTGCAACACCACCCAGGTTCTGTAGTGCTTTGTATTAATATTGTAAAAAAGAATGATATCTTTTTACTTATTATTAGAGGGCTGCTTTATTATTATAATTCAATGTTGATACTATTTTTGAACATTCTTAAGGTTGAGATGCTATAAAGAAGGCTGGGGCACTATGTGTTTTTTTTCCTCCCAGCCTATACTATACAAACTTTTTAACAAGCAGTAAACACATATTACTGGAAGAGGTAAATGGAAAAAAATTACATATTATAATTACTTTGCAGTACAATCATCTTGCTTTAAAGCTCTTTTACTACTTGGTAAGAATAAATAATTTTTTTATTGTCCAAACTCTGAGCACTGGTACTTTTAAAGTGCAGCATGGCATAAGCTGGAATTCACGCTCTGGTCTAATGTTTTTTCATAGTAAGGGAGTTCATGGAAGTTGAGTCATCCAAACAGCAACCAATTTACAGACCACTTAATATCAACTGAATAGCATCTTAACAAGTAAACCCTGAGTTCCTTTCCAAAGTTAAATATTGATTTCCTCTCCTCCCTAGTACATGACAACAATGGGTTCCTTCCACTGCCTTCTAAATAATTATGTCTTGTTTTGATTAAACATATTGATTGTATTAATATTTGATGCAGGACAACCGTATTGAAACCCGTTGACAGCTCAGTGAAACCTAGAACAAATGTACAAAATCTCGGGCTTAACCATCCTTGCAGTTTTTTTTTGCCCGAGCGAAGGTCGGGCTTAACTGCAAGGAGGTTAAGGTTGAGATGCTATAAAGAAGGCTGGGGCACTATGTGTTTTTTTTCCTCCCAGCCTATACAACTATACAAACTTTTTAACAAGCAGTAAACACATATTAAACCCCCCACCCCCCCACCTCCCCGTAGCTGTAATCATTGTGGGGAAATTAATTTACAAAGCTCACAACACAGGCACTTAAAAAGCTGCTATTTTATATGGGAGAGGAACCATGGCACCTGCCAGATGTAAACACACTACAGGTGTTTCTAAGCTGTTAGAAAGGGCCCTTTCAGAAGCACAGTGTCAAACTCTGGAGCTTAGCAAGCACAGCAAACTGAGTGGTCGGAAGAGACAAACTGCACAATGGGCAACAAAATTTGAATATAACGGACAGTACAACTGCGGCAGCAGTGCAGATCTCCAGACCATAACCACGTTGGCAAAAGCAACATGTCGCTTGCCGTGTGTAGGCACATGCAAAAGAAGAGTCCCAAAGTTTGATTTGGAGAGTTTGGGATCATGATTGAGACTGTGGCAAAACCATACATCTCACCAGGGTCCTGAAATGGCCCTAAACCCCAACTTTTTGAGAACATATTTTGGAACAAATTACTTTGCAGTACAATCATCTTGCTTTAAAGCTCTTTTACTGCTTGGTAAGAATAAATCATTTTTTTATTGTCCAAACTCTGAGCACTGGTGCTTTTAAAGTGCAGCATGGCATAAGCTGGAATTCACGCTCTGGTCTAATGTTTTTTCATAGTAAGGGAGTTCATGGAAGTTGAGTCATCCAAACAGCAACCAATTTACAGACCACTTAATATCAACTGAATAGCATCTTAACAAGTAAACCCTGAGTTCCTTTCCAAAGTTAAATATTGATTTCCTCTCCTCCCTAGTACATGACAACAATGGGTTCCTTCCACTGCCTTCTAAATAATTATGTCTTGTTTTGATTAAACATATTGATTGTATTAATATTTGATGCAGGACAACCGTATTGAAACCCGTTGACAGCTCAGTGAAACCTAGAACAAGTCAGGCATCAAATTATATTGCATGATCCCCCGGGAGTAGATTTATTGTCAATGTTAAAGGCTTGCCTGCCATTGATATTGTGTAAAAAGAACATTTCAGTCTGTTATGGTCTCTGTGTTAGAGTTTTTATGTTAGAGTTTTTATGAAAGAATGATTATTCAAATAGAATGCTATCTTAAGATTCATGAAGAGCTATAGTATGAAAGCTTTGTATTTCAAGAGTCAAACAAACATTACAAAATGGAATTTGTGGAAACAAATAAACATTCTGTCTATATTATATCCCTTACAAAACCCAAAAAGACATTGAAGGTACTTTTTCAATAAATTCATACCTTTCATATTGTTCATAAAACTATAATTTATTTAAACAATTAAACAGAGAAATATACATATCAAATTTCGATCATACATGTACATTTTCAGTCTCAATTTTGACATGTTTCGCAGAGTCTGCTTCCTCAAGAATTGCGAGATTTAAAATGAATTAAAGTTGAAATTATATATCTCATCCATTAAAAACAATCAAATGATTCAGCTGCTATTCACCATGGTGACGGTGAACCTCCTAGTAGAGCCAGGTGAGCGGCACTCCGTGTACAGCCCTAATTAGTTTCTAAATGAGTATCATGGGTGATTTTCTCCCACACCTCCCAAAACTTGTCTCCTGAAGGGTTACTGGATGCCCCCTCCATTTTCCTACACCTCTCCATTCAGGGCTGTCATTGGGGAGCAACATGGTGGATAAGTAAAGGAAGGTTTTGTCTTTAAATACTAAAAAAAAATTATACAATCATAAAACATCTGGTATTAACTGAATTTTCCCAGCATTACCAAACTGCAGGACACTGCATGTTCATACGTCTGTTCCATAAGGTAAATATAAGGGTCTGGGGATTCTTATAATTGATTTTTAGGAACATTTGAATATTTATTTTTCTAACTGTTTTTAAATAAACTTTATTTTGCAAATAAACATTTTATACATCGGGCAACTGTAACACCGGTGTCACAAAGAATTATGGCTCAAGCAAAAACTGTTTGCTTTAAGACAGTCTGTCTATAATTAGGCAGTGCAGAGCCCTAGAGAGCAAAGAGGATGGGAGTTCGGCCATTCCTACCTCTAAATCATTTACCTGGGTGTTATTTCAACTTGAATGACTGAACTTGAATACAACAAACAGTTTTTTTTACCAAATTTAAAAGAAATTTAGGTTTTAAATGGATACTCTGGGAGAATTATTTACATTGCACCACATCCTAATACTCACAAATACCAAAGCGTTTTCTTTTTCCAATAGGGAAAATTTGCATGAGTTTTAATGGTGCTAAATATCAACACTAACAACACAGTATATGTTGAAAAACAATTTGTTGCAATTTAACATACAATATTAGAAAAAGCGTATCACAAAACGATAAATGCTTGCAAAATGCAAATAATAACAATTTCAGTAATCACATGATTTGTAATGATATACAATAACTTTTACAGTCACTAATAAGCTTCATCAGAAGGACAGAACCTTATTAGCACCATTAAAACCCATGCAAATTCTCCCTGTTGGAGAAAGAAAACCCTTTGGTAAATAGAAAAGAAAGTCAAAACCTGATGTTTTTGTATTTAACAAATAACTTAAGCCAGATGTTAAGTTTCTTCCTTTGTAGAATTGCTTTATCCCACTCAAAAGCAGTTGACCTGTCTTTCCAAAACTCTGTCCCCACACAAACAGGAAGAATACCTTAAGTAGGGATTTCTCTGGTTAAGAACAGGATTCAGCAGTGCAGCAATAGAGGTAAGCATTCTGTTTTTTCTTGATTGGTACTGCATTTCTGTTTTTCAATTTTTTTCCTATTTGAGACACAGTCCCTTTAAGGCCTTCTGTTTTTGCATTAACTTGTACTTTATTTTTGTTCTTGTAAACGCATTGTGATGCATTATATCACATTTTACATTAGTTTTGTATGTGTTTTTCTTAGCCTTATTAAAAAAAAATAAAAATCTTTGACATTTCCATCTTTGGATATATTAGGTTGTACAAATCGCATGATGCATGTTTTTTTGTATGCTACAAATCATTCCTAGTAGCTTGGGAAAATGCATTAGTGAGGTCACATACCAGAATGTACTGATGAAGCAGATCTCTTACATAACACATCAATGAATCAAATAAATCAATGGACCAAATCCATGCATATCCCTTTAAGATAAGGAAGGAAGTGTAATGACTGAATAAGGCTGCTTCCATGTGTGTTACAAACTATATAGATTTTTAAAATATTTTTACATATAAAATACACTTTCCCATGTATGGGAATTCACATAATGATCAATGTTTACCTTCTCTTGACATCGCCAATTTTTACCTGTGATCTTGCCAATTGTTTTAGGGCAGGGTCAGGGTTGGTGACTGTCCACACTCCGTCTCTCTACCTGGACAACAAAATGATGTGGTCAGAAAGACACATGCCTCATTGTCATCCTGCTGGATCTATTGACAATGCCCCCACAGATTCTAAGGGGCTTATTCATCCCACCCAACTTCCATGAGTTATATTTACTGAAAGTCACAAAGCAACAAAGCTGAGTGGTTATCCAAATGTAATAAAAGATGGAGAAGGAACCATGGTCCGAAGATTCCTCAGGACCATTCCGGGCTCCCCATCATGCTCACCAGTTCCCCTGCCACATTGTCACCAACAGTCACAAAGTCATCACAGGTCATAGTAATGATATAGGGGCCAGTGAAATGAACCACTAAGTATATTAATATTGACTAATATTCGACTGTCCTGGGATTGAAAATTCTTTTGGTGGTAAACATTATTGCAGAGATTACTTTGGTGCTCAATTTTAGGTTCAACTCCAGGCTTCCCCCCAGTGACTGTCTCACCCTGGAGGCTCCTACAATGAGTAAAATTAGCTTTTTTCCATTTACCTCTTCCAGTTGTTTTCAAGCTAGTCACATGACCTCTTCTTCTTTTCCACTCAGTGGTCTTCAATAATGTAAAGATCATCATGTAAATGCAGGGCTCCATAATGATGTCCTGCACTCTCAGTATGTCAGTTTTGGCATCATACAACTTAGACTAATATAGACAACGAGTGGTGGAATTGAATTATGGTGGGGTACAGTTCAGGCAAGCAGGTGCGTATTGCAGCTAAACATACTCATAATTACTACTTGTAATTTGTAGCATGGCTGAGCACCATTTACAAAATGCCTTAAATTGAGTTTTAACATTAGGTTGTGTTTTAATCTCCAATCCTTCTCTTGTATATTTTATTTATTATACAATTGTTACAATGCACATTGTATTCTTTTAGGCAGTTTTTTTTAATAATATTTACAATTACCATCATGACATAATAACTTCACGGTTTATACAAATCTATGTTAACAGGGATCTGGGTGGCAAATTGTGTATCAGCTCAATCCTTTCACTGATTTCCCATGGTTTAAGCTGCTAATAGGGTTTCTTATTGCTAGTATGTTGTTTTGCAATATGGACATGTGTCTAATGGGAGCTCGGCTACTAGGACAAGGAAGAGAATTGACACAGACAAGCAGCCAGCTGTCAGGTGGTAATGACTTTCAGTCACAATAGACCGAAATCATTTGAACTGTTGACCTTCAGACGTTGGCTAAGTGACCTAACTATTCAAAATCATAACCTTCAAAGCATATGCTGGCTCGCCACTGGACAATTCTAATTTCACAGGGAGGGCAAATAAAAAATCTAGTGTCTGAATCATTTATCGTGTTTGCAAAACGAGCATTGCAAAAAAGCAAATTTATTTTATTTTTTTTCTTGCTGTCTAGATAAAAATATTTGTCAGAAACACACAACCTAGTTGTTAAAAAAAAGTGAATACATCAAACAATACCCATGAGTAATGCTTTGGCCTTATCATAGACCCACGTTGTGAATCCCAAGACACCCGTGCTTCAGGTTAACTTGTCAAATAAACAGCCCACTACTATCATATGTGCTCTGTTATTTCTCAACACTTCTTTGGCTAGAAATATTCAATGTTAGATATATACAATGCTTTTCTGTTCAGAAATTGGAAGTGGCGGTTTTAGAAGTCTGTAAAGAAATGATAGATATAGGCTGGCCATATGATGATGATCGGATGTCACCATAAGAAGCAGGAGGTGAGACATTTGCTTATTGTCCCCTTTACTGGTGGAACCTGGAAATACCAGCAAACCTTCCATTGATTCAAACATCAGCACAGATTATTGAGATTTATTTATTATTTCTTTCTTATCTAACAAATGTTTTCAGACCAGATCAGAGTATTTAGTATGGCATAAAATAAATGGATCAAGTAGTCTTCAATGTTCCCCAATCAGCTAATCCAACACAGACCATGTATCTACTGACTTCTTATCTAAGGATTTTTTTTTAAACAAGCCAGACAATATTATAATTAATTAAAATCTACTTTACTGTGTCAACAAACATACTTTAACCACCTAAGCGTTACACTGAGGTCTAGATTTCTAAACCAAAAGTGATCCACTGTTTTTCATGAAATTTTTTTTTAAATTGTAGACCTGTAACTTACAGAAATATGTCCGAACAGGGGTTCTAGTAGATAATATGAATATAAAAAACATCACGCACGCAGGGAGAAGCCGTCCGTTTTTTTTTTCTCCGCCGGACGGCTTCTCGTTTCAGAGATCATCCGGCGCTGGAAGAAGAAGGACGTGGACGATCAGCGGGACCAGGAAAGAAGCCGGCCGGCGGAACACAAGATGCCAGTCGGCTTCTTACCGGTCCCGCTGGCACCCGACGAAGGCACCCGACGCTGGAGAGGGAGATCGACGAACGACGATTGACGGAGGACGACACTGGAACACGAACACGACGCTGGATGAGCACAGCGGGACCAGGTAAGTAAGGATGGGAAAAAACTCGGGGTTAACCATCGTAGCCATTTTTTTTTGCCCGTACGAAGGTCGGGCTTAACGGCAAGGAGGTTAATAAGCTTTTTTGTTGTGTTAAGGCAGTCAAATTGTTTGAATAGACTACCAATGCACCACAAACCATGATGCATTACTATACATTGTGGTGTTCTGCAACTTAAGTGCATTGAGGTAGGTTGTGCTAGTTCATCGAGGGACTTTTAAAAATCTATAACCATGCAATACGCCATTATAAATGCAAGTGGTAACAAGTGTTTTACTGTACCTTAATGCAATGCATAAGTGTGAATGGACACTTAAAAGTATTGCAAAACCAGACAAAAACTGTTGGATGTTAATGGGACCATTAGATACCGCCTGAAGAAGAAGTGGATAATAATCAGATTATAGAAAATATTAGCTGTTCCTTGTTTTCCCTGGATAATCCAGGTTGAATACAATACAAACTTTTTCAGTTGTCTCCTATACAAGCAAGTCTTTCAGCAAGGATGCTGATTGCATATGCATGCTAGTGATCTTTCAGCAAGGATGCTGATTGTATATGAATGCTAGTGATAGGCAAGAGCTGATTTATTAAAGAACTATAGGCTGTTCGAATTGCAAGGAAAATACCACTTAGCTTAGTATATGAGATAAAGCTCTGCTGATGGTAACCAATCATGTGCAAGGAACAAGCCTGTTTTTTTAGATCTCTTGCATGAGATTAGGTAGTCATTGCAAAGTAATCTTTCAATGCATTTACTAAGCTATGTAAATTGTCCTTTGCAAGGCAATAATTTACCATGGAGAGTCAACATCCAAAATTCTCTTCGTAAATCACCCCCAGAGCCTGTATATGATGTGATAAAAGCAAAAATGCTAAACAAGCAAATAAAAATTTAAAAAGGCACACGAAAAAACTTTTGGGGAAAAGATATATTATAATTTTAAAGGCCTGATTTTGTTCAAAGACATTCATTAAGGAAATTCTAAAATAAAAATTAAATCAGACTGCAGCCCGCTGTATTTAAAGCAGTAAAAAACACATACAGTATCTTTCCTTTCTTTACTGTATTATTGAACATGTCTATAGCAGTTTTGTAATTTCCAGAAATGGTAAGAATAATTACTATTTAACCCCCCCCCCCGCCTGTTTTATTTGCATATCATAAATAAAGTAATATAAAATTCTGATTAAACATTGTGCTGTAACCTTTTCTTTATAGACGTGTGTGTTGTGTTTTTTTTATTTTATATATTTTTGATAAACTTTTTATGTGTACACAGTGCAATCCCCTGGACTGCTGGTATGTAAAAAAACGTTAAATGTCAATTATGTAGAAACATAGGAAAAAATGTTAAAATGTTCTTTTTGATAAAAGAATAAGTATAAATCTTGCAATACATTCATGAGGATTCTCATATTTACACAAACATATTAATATATTTAAAGATGAACTGCAGGCAGATATTTATGACAACAACAATACCGTTCTGTAATCATTAACATATCCTTGAAGGTAATTTTTAAAATGCAAGCAGTGTAAGTATTTGAATTTGACCTGCTATAGACATCTTCCAGTCCTTTTATAGAGGAGTGCAGAGTAAAAGAAGAAGCCTGAGCAGTAATCCATGTGCTATCATGATACAATGAGTATCATGATAGGAAGATAAAGTATGAGGTGGTCAACAGTGCATGCAATTGAGAACATTGAATTGGGACTCCCAACCATTGACATTGGTCCCAACAACTGGTTCCCTTTCAACTGGTGTTCCCAAAGCAGGTCAGCCATCAGAAATTTCTGGGCCCTATGATAGGTAAAACTTCTTGGGCTAACTTCCCCATGTCTAAAAGTTCCAGCATTACAAAAGTCAAGCTCCTTTGATAAGGGCCTGGTACAGAAAAAATACCACTCGTTCCTGCCCTGATGGAAGCCCTATCTGCTTCATGCATTGAGGTGGCCTACTGTACTACTAGAGCCATGCTTGAAAGACAAGCAGAATAGAAGTGCAGGAACAGAATCTCCAACCATTTCCATGCATTCCATTCCACACCGCCCATTCTGAGGAATATGGATGGATCTGAAATGACTAGGAATGGGAGGGGATTGGTGGAGATTCTGCACCCGTGCACACTTACAAAGTACAAAGAAGACTATGCCCCATCTATGCTTTTCAAGGGTTCATTTTCAGTCTAGAATTAAACGTATCTTTAATTACCTCCCTGTAAACCAATATCAAAAAGAGGCACGAAAAAAAAAGAAAAAAAAGCTTATCATTTTATTGATTGTGACTGATAAATGACGTTAAATTTCTTAGTGAAGAATCATGGTTTTGGTGCACCAGTAAAATGAAACAGGGAGAGTTATTTTCTTCCCCAGTGATAGTGGCAGTTAGAATATTTCACCTGTAATGAGATGTGTGCGCTATGTGCCATAGTGAACCACCGCTGAGCCATTAAATGTATGTAAATGAAGAGAAACACAAGAGAGCCTAGCATAATAATGCGCAGAACAGAGAAATGGATCCGGGAAAGTGATTAATTTATTTGATGATGCCTCAAGTGAGGAATTTTAGGTCACAAATGAAGTGACAGAATGACAAATTACCATTTTAAAGAATTTACTGGGCATCATTACTGAACAATTGTCAGGTAGTTTATGGAGGCTGAGAGGATGGTATAAATATAGATCTTTTTTTTTTCTTTCTTTTTTCAGATGAATTATTAATCACTTTTTTTTTTAGGAAATCTTTGTGAATGATGGTTGGTTGCTTGATTGAAAATAATGTGTTCCACGACTTAAACTAAACTCTAATATGATCCATAAAGAGGGCTTTGCTATTAGTGTCTCGGCGGAGTGAAGTGAGAGGTGCGGAGTCAGTGGCAGCTTTAATGTCATGGAACAGGATGGCTTCTCTGGTGATTTCAGAAGATCTTTTCCCATTACAATTTCCCTACTGCAATAGAAATCGCCTGTTTACTGTTTGCCTTATGCTGATTAGTGCCATTAAAACCTTGACGCAGAAATGAAATATTTCATCGGTCGGTATAAGACAAATGTCAAAAAGGTGCAGCTCTGTGTTCGCTTGGTTAATACACAGAACTTCATTGATAACTTCAAACATCCAATCACATGTAAGCATATTAATAAAACAAGTTTCCTCTTCATAAATGGCTACTTTAAAAGTTATTTGTATAGTCCTCATATTGAATGTATATTTTATGTAAAATATGTACTAAGTTATATATATGCAACACTTACAGGTAATTGTTACAGAGATTTCTGCTCTCCCCTTAAATTTCCCTCATGTTTTTTTTGTTTTTTCTTTTTTAAGAACATAGGGAGCTTGAATTAATGGATTATTCAGGATCAGCATCTGCTGCCTGAACTGATGTGCTGGTTTATGAATGACACAAGTAAATCCTTACTCACACATATCTAAAATCTATTGGATCGCTGTTGCAGGCCACTCACCTTGTGATCTGTTGCACATATATAGGGGCTGATATACTAAAAGAATTTAAATAGTTGACTTACCAGGGTGATTTTTCACATGGCATGGGATAGTTCACTTAGCTTAGTAAATGTAGTGATAGTTCACTTTGCAAAGAACCTATATATATATATATATATATATATATATGTTTGTCAGCAAAACCAATATATGGATGCCCTGAAGAAGAATTTGCGAAGCGCGTCGAGAAGTCAGAACAAATAACCTCTGTAGTGAAACTCTCTTCAGCAATTCTTTATGTTTATGCCTAAGATAGGATGTAAAAATAATGAGGCCATTTATGCAATAGGTTTCATCTGTAATATTTGTTGTAGTCAAAATAAGGATAATTTTTGATTATGGTTTGTTTGCTTTACAGCCAAAGTTTTTGCTTGCACTTGTGAATAGGGCCTTATCCCGTGTAATTAACGGAGATAATTCACTTGGCTATGTGAACAAACTATATTCCTTTAGTAAATCAACCTACAGTATTAAAGTCTGACCCCTTTGGTTATTTGCCTGCAGACTGATGGCATTGTTTTGGCCTAGGCAAAGTCACTAACTAGAACTAAGTGGCAAGTTGAATCTATTTGAAAAATGATACTATTGTATATTATAATGTTTCAAGAAATGAACCACATAGACTTGAAAAGTTACTGAAAAGTCCACTTATTTTTCAATTCACTTTACATTAAGGTAAATTAAGCCTCTCTATGTTGCCTGGAAAAGTGAAAATTAAAGCTATTGATGCCACTTTCTATGATCAATAAAAAGTGTGAGTGATATTTTCTAATTTTGCCTTTGAAAATTTTGCAGATTTCTTCACTGACGTTTACACCAAAGGCAAAATGCTTTACAGTCAATAGTAAATGCAAACTTATGTGATTAGGCATTTGTAAATTGTTTTGTTAATTATTGTTTTAAGGACAACAGGATAATGCAATGATTCCAAATAGCAAAATCATATATTTGTATATGAATGTATATATGTACATATATATATTTATTTAATTGAATGTTTTGCACTTTTATCCTAATAATTTTATATCACTTGTCCTCATTTTTTCTCAGATTGTATTCAAGTTGTGTTTACCATACAGTTCAATAAAAAAGATATATTTTTATAAAAATATTTTCATGCACCAGATCATAAACCCAGACAGACATGGTAAATAAAAGAGTGCAAGAAGTTCAACCCATAGCAATTAATTCTAATTATTCTTGTCTGGTTTAATCTTACTGGTTCCCATGTCTTACTGCACTTTCCTATATGTACTGAATATGGCATATGCCAGAAAGAGTCAACACAGGTTGCGGTCCAAGGAGTAAGCAACTGATCCTGGTATTGTGTTAAAAAAGATATTGTAATATAGTGAAAGTAACAAAAACGACTGGAAAAGTTTCAATTGTAAGGATCACAAGGCAAGCTCAAATGAGATTATAAATGCCTACTTGAAGCAACCGAAAATTAGGGACTATGATGATTATTTTTAATTTATCTTTTAAATGTTTTAATTGTTTTCAGGTATTGTTCTTAATTGGTGGGTGGGGGCTCTAAAATAAGTGAAGTTTGCAATTTTTGGAAATGAAACCCCTTTACTGCATCAATAATAAAGTGGAAGTAAACTGGAAAAAACTCACCTTTACCTTCGCAGGTCTGTCAATCCCTCTGTAGGTTTCCTGGTTTAGGTCCCGCATCATCCTGCTATCCCTCATCCTGGTCTCAGACCAGGTGACATGAATGGGAAAAAAAAGAGTTCTGATCTTACTGGGCATGCGTGAGATTTTTTTACCTAATTGAAGAAAAAGCTCTTTCTGTGTACGCCCCATTTCAAGCCAAAAATCTCCTGCGATCCATGACGTATTTGTCCCGGGAGGCTCTGGGCTCCCATTCTATCTTGACCGTCATGGCAATGAAGACAAAAAGGAAGGCTTTACTAGTTTTTTTTTTTAAAAAAAAAAAGGTTTTAAACCCCCTTTCCTAATAAAAGAAGGTATTTTTTACCTTATACATACGGGTTGTCTACCTTTTTATGTAAGGTAAAATCTTTAGTTTAGGTCCGCTTTAACAGTCTATTTCCTAAAATTGCCCCATCCTTTACTGTAAGACCATTTTTACCCCCCAGTAATGAAACTGATAGATATGCAGGGCACGAGTTCAGATGGTAAAATGTCTTTGTTAGGATGACTAGGAAACATGGGGATACTTACCACGTGTCCCCGTACACTCTTTATGTGATGGCACAGATCACATGACCAAACACAGGTAACACATGGGCCAAGTGCAAACTTGTGTAGTCTGCTTCTGACTTTTTTCAGGTAGCTTTCCCTTATCTCCTTTGCTGTGAGAACCTGAAAGATTATACATTAAACATATTCCAAACAAATCATCACAAGGGGGTAACAACATTTTTTAAACTAAAGTTTTGTAAACTTTGAAACTTAAACCTATTACTATATAAATTTAGGCCTAACAACAATTAACCATAAATTAGGCCTAAATAACAATTAACCTCTGCATAGTCCTGTACTCCATATGCTATAAGTTAGTTTTTTTTAAATGTTCTATAGAATCTTTTTTATTAATGAATATGCAACCTCCTGTCTTTCCCCTTCATTGCTTTAGGTTGGAAGAGCAGATCAACCACCAGACCCCTCAATGCTAGTGTCCTGTATCGAAGGGTCTGGTCATTGCTCTCAACTGGCATGTTCTTCAGAGGAAGAGAGGGGTCATGTCTGACCAGATTGATTACCATGTGTGGATTACTGAGAAAACTAGGGTTTAACCATGATCCCTACTTGTTGTATAATTACTGTAATAGAAAGGTAGAGGGAAAACTATGAAAATGAAAGATTTTGTTAAAATGTCTCACTGTTTGTTTGCTCCTACTTGAGCGTTAGGTTTATAAATGCAATTACAAAAAAATTATTTAGGAATGCCACATAGCTGGCTATATTTTAAAATATATATATATATTTGTAATGCCAATCCAAGGGTTATGTATCAGTGGAGAGCCCCCTTTGAATCATCCCTGCAACTTCTATGTTTGTTGTCCATTCTCTGTGGACCTGTCTACCAATCTAGCTTGGTCCTCGGCTTCCCACTTGTGGTTAGAAAACAACAAAGCGCCTACATTTGTCTTTTTTTCTAAAAAAAGGTAAAAAAATGTACCTTAACATGACAATCTAGGAACTATGTATCAATGGAGAACCCTCTTGCAACTTTTGAGTTTCTTGTCTATTTTTTGCAGACATTTCCCAGTATTCCAGTACAGCATAGTTGTCCACTTCACACCCCAGTGGTCAGAAAACATTCTATAATATATATATTCTATATATATATTCTGTTCTGTTTGAGAATATCTAAATCCTAACAAAGCTGTAAAATAAAAATACTTTATGTTTTCCCCATCAGCAATATTTTTTTTATTTTTAATATAAAATCTGCAGTGCAAAGCAAGAGTAAGTTACAAGCAATTGATACATACCCCTCGGGGGAATGTTTTATTGCAGTCCATCAATCTACAATATTTTATCTACACTCTCATTTTAAAAAATTCATGGTACGTAGCCTATAACATACTGTATTTTTTGTGGGTCTTAATTTCAGTAATTTAAACATTTATTAATTTCATGGCTGGATTGTTCTGATTGCCTGCTCTTAATCTCTATTCCTGGGAAGGTTCACTTCTTTCCTAGAGAACTCTGGCACTTAGGGAGACAGCCATGCTGGAGACTTCTGTAAATTCCTGGTTGTAATTAAACTGTAGAGATTGGGAATATTTTTAAAAAATTTAAAAAAAAGTTAAAAAAATTAAACTGTTTGCTTATTTTACCACTTTACACATCACTTGTTAGAAAAAAAAGTCTATACCCCCTTCATGGATCATTAACACCCACCCTAATTTGTGGGTTAACAACCTGCTATTCAGTTAAAGCTGATCCACATGCAGGGGAGGAAAGAATCCCCCTTTCTTTGTATCTCCTTCTTCTGTCCCATCCCCCAAACTTTTAACTTCTTAATCTCCTCTCCCTCCTCTGTCTTTGCCTTTTAGTCCTTCTCCACTTAGGTAAGATTCCTACTTTCTCCACTTTAAATAAAATACAAAATTTGTAAACTGACACCAAAAATGGAAATATTTCCTGGCAGTCCATCATCCCCCCCTCCAATACATATAGTTTTCGCTAAAAAAAATATCCATGGTCCCTGCTTATGACATTTTTGGGCAATGCAGGTGATGCTACTTTTTGACGCCATTCCCTTCTGGGTTTGCAGGTTGCTCTAAGTCCCAGCCCATTGCAGGGGTGCAGCCAGTCAGGACTTTGTACATCTAGCAGACATTATGCTTAATCACCACACTTTCTAGAATTGTTGCAAGATATGACTGTTCAAATTTGTTTTGTGAAGTCTTAATTTTTTTTTTGTACCTTCTTTTATTTGAGCAGCCAGGTGTTTTTGGAAAAGCTTTCATAAAATGTCCTAAATAGGAAAACAATGTAACTTATGCTACAATAAGAAAATTCTTTCCTCCTTCAACCTGAGATGAACTGCTACTTTTGATTGTAAAATATACCCTTCTTACACCTGTACCTCTGTATGCATGGCACCCAACAGACTACAATGAATATTACATTGTAATACATTATTTTCTCCTTGCTCCTAATAAAAAAAAATTAAATTAATCATGAAAAAATTTCCATCTTCAAAGATTTTATTAAAACGGCTCAAACCCAATGCTAATGTCCATATGGGCATTGCAATATTTTTGGATGCTGCAACGTAAAGAAAGTAGTAATGTGCTTAATTTAGTGCAAATAAGAACAAAACCCAATGAACAGACAATATAGTAATTAGATCTGACTCTTTATTTAACATACCCATAAAGGAAAATGTGTTGAAAGAAGCTGGGACCGTCATTGTTGGCTTCTTCCTATGGAATTACTAGCTGTCTGGTTTTCTGTTCTTTCTGAGTCACATGCAAACATGCAGATCAGTCATTCTGAGCCTGGTCTGATTTTTTTTTGCCTGTTCCAGGTCAGTGGCGGTAAATGTGCTGAAGTCAGAAAATCAGCATAGCATCCAGGAAACTTACGATTCCTTTATACAGTATATCTAAACTCTAGAAAAATAATGTAACATATTAGAGCATACCAGTGCTTGAATGTGGTGGTTACATTAGTTTTTCCTTCCATGAGTTTTTTTTTAAGCAGAACACAACTGCATGTGCATCTCAGTGTACAGTTTTGGCATAGTCAGATGCTCCAATGCCAGTCAAGACCCGGAAGAGGACCCGGTTAGTACCACTAATGGAGCGAGGGGATGGGATTTTATTTGCTTGAAGTACTCATGAGTTCTTATCAATCCTAATAGAAGAACAGTATCCTTTCTGTTCACTGAACTAATAGTTCAAACAAAACCACCCCAGTTCTATTGTAATAACGTGAGAAGAAGGTAAACCTAGAGTGACAACACTGCTTCTCCAAAGATACAGTACAGAGAGTCAGCCTTTTCAATCTAGGATGGATAACGCAGTAATAATTAAATCTTAAGGTGAAAAAAAGAAAGGAAACAAAATCTTGCAGACACATTTAATGTCTGGAAAGCTGCAATGCATTACATTTTTTGTATTGGGTTCAGATATACTTAAAAGGTAACATGTGGGACAGCACAGTCGCTCAGAGGTTAGCCCGTTCAAGGTTCAAATTTTGTCCGGGTCCCAATCTGAATGGAGTTTGTATGTTCTCTCTGTGTTATCGTGGGTTTCCTCTGGGTGCCCTGATTTCCTCCCACATCCCAAAAAACATGCAGTTAGGTTAATTGGTTTCCCCCAAAATTGGCCTTAGATTGTTTTAATGACATATGACTATGGTAGGGACATTATATTGTGAGGCCCTTCCAGGGACAGCTAGTGACATGACTATGGACTTTGTAATGGGCTCTGTAATACGCTGGTGCTATATAAATACATAATAAATAATGTGCGTTACCCATGTGGGCCAACGCACAGCTTTACAAACCCCTGAAAACCTGAATTAAAACAAAAATATAAATAAAATACAAAAAAAAACACAAAATACAAAAAACAAAAATGTAAGCATACCTTGCATCATTATATATATTTAAAAAATATATATATATATATATATATATATATATATATTTATTTATTTATTTACACATTGCATAACACTTATATACGAAAACAAACACTGTTTTGCCAATTTATAGAACATGTTATTCAGCACATATGTAACAATCTGCACCTTTAGTTATATGGAAACATAGTTTGACGTTAATTGCCTTTTTTGTATACACAGCTCTAATCACGTGGAAAGAACCATACATGAAAAGATTCTGGTGCTAAAATGCTGCTGCAGCACTTTTAGGTATAAATATCAAATTTAATAGGCATGATATACAGCATTATTAACAGGACATGAAATACAATAAAAACAAATTTGTTAACTAACTGAATTCCAAATATAGAGGGTCAAAGCAAAATACCTATAAATGTGGCAAGGGTATGAGGATGGTGGAACAAAACCATCGGTCAACTTGGCTTTCCTGGCAATCTGCTTTTTTTCTGGCATTGGTGGCAGAAAAAGGTGGCATTGGCTCATGTCTGATGTTTGTGATAGTGAATACCTGTTACTGTGTTGGGGATCAAGAGTGCTGGGGCCACCAAAGGAACTATCTTTGACTGCACCAGGTAAACTAGATAGAAATAGATTATCTTTAAAGACAATGAGACTGTACAAGAAAAAAGTACCAGATCTCAGTTCAATTAAATTATTTCTCATTGGTTGGTATAATTATAACAATTTGCCTTTCGCTTTTAGCACTATTTTCTGCAGAAGCCTAAGTGCTTTTACGTGACTGTAGCCTCTTATAGCCTCAGAGCATGGCAAACTGGTCACTGGGGCACTGCAGCAGACTAATGCCATCATCTAAGCCTAGGCAAAGTCACTTGACCAAAACTCAATGGCTGTTTTTAGTCAGAAATGTCAGCAGTAAATTCATGCAGACTTGGTATTGTACTGAATAGTCCAATTTAATGAGCTGTTATTTGTAATTAGCATAAATAATCAAGTGATTTTCCCAAAGTTGATTTCATTAAGATCAAGTGGAGAAAATAAAAACGAGTTAACATGATATTGTCACCATATTTTCCAAGGAGACCAGTGGGAACAAGTCACAAATGGAAAAAAATCTTAAAGGTTTTGTTTTTCCATAAATCAATGTTAAAATGTGTTTAGTGGAACATTTTTTAAGCCAGCTGCAAACTTTGCAAGTGCCCCTCAAAGCATCCAAACAGTAATATGAAAAAATGCTGGTTGTGTTGGATGGCCATGAGAACATGCCCTAAATGAAAATACATTAGTATATAATTTGTAGCTTTTCTGTAAATCAAATTTAAAATATGTTTATATTCACAGACATTGCCTGTGAAAATGTGGAATCGGCTCCCACAGAAGGCAGTTTTATCAAGTTCTATAGATTGCTTTGGGAAAAAGCTGGATGCTTTTCTAGAAGCACAGAATATAACTGGGTAATAAAGTTTTAGAGTAAAGACACCAGAGATTGTTGATCCAGGGAACATCCAATTGCCTCAGGAAATCAGAAAGGATTTTCTTTCCCCTGTTGGAGTAAATCGAACCCTGCTTTATAAAGGTTTTTTAGCCTTACTCCAGATCAACTATATCTATAGCGATTCTTTATGGGATATGCTCTTTTCCTAGTAGTTGGAACTTGAGAGAGTTATGTTTTTTTCAAGCTAACTACATAAAACATGTTTCCACCTGTATCTCTGATTTCTGCGACAGTTTTGGTGGAAATACCATGTTGGTAGCCTTTATAGTTAATTTGTAAAGTTAAATTTGCAAGATGGTGAATTTTTTTGGGAAAAGATGTACTTCTTAGAAAATAAACTTATCACCTATAGTTAATAGATCCCTTTCCTCTACTGAATAAGTACAAAGTATTTATTTAATATTTATTTTCTGCATTCTACCTCATTGAAGCATTTAACATCGAGAGCGATGGCACTTTATACCAGTGAGGTCATTAATAGCTGGCCGTCCCCTTAAGGTATGAAAATCTAGTAAGTAATTAATCCTTCTACAATCCACCCCCCCCCCAAAAAAAAATCTTGTATTTAATATTGGGGTGGAATGGACCTTTCAAAGGCATTGTAATGAATTCTGAAAATGCTTTCTTTGGCTAAGCCACATATAATAGTATAATTATTTTAAGATATGAGCAAATCATTTATTTGTGTTCCTGGGCCCACTTCAACCACTTTTCAAACAAAATCATTTATTTTTCTCTGTTGTCATTTTCTATTTGAAATTAGGTATATAATTTACTAGAACTCTCATTCATATTCAATTATTCATGTGACAAGTGAACTGTACAGAAACTTGAGAGAATTATTAATCAAAACAGAATTGCATTTGATGTGCTCTCTACATAAGAAAGGTTTGCTTTGGCCAGAGCTGGCGAACTGCGATCTGTTCATTTCATGGATTCCATCCCATTGTCTTTTATCTCCCGGTGTAGCGCTATCTGTTAGAAATGGGGATAATGACTTGAGCAAATGTACAAAATTAGCCAGGACACTAAATTAGGCATTTATGTATTACTAAAGAGAGATAGAAAAATCGTTTCACTTCCATCACTGCCGTTAAATACAGACAAACGTTGAGAGCAACATTTAAAGCGAAACTCCAGCCAAATAGCTACATATACAAGCTTTATGTACATATAAAGGAACTGTGTCTACCTGCCAAATAATGTATTTCTGCTTATCCAACCCTGAGACCTGGATACACAGACCATTTTCATCTGTTGCACTTCAGAACCATTTACAGGTTTTCTCCTCACCATCTAACCTGTGACTGGACAAGGGAAAAAGAATAGCAAAAGAGTAATGAGTTCACCTCTTTGCTGTCTGCAGCATGTTCCTTGCACATGGTGATCCTTGTATACTGTATGTAACATGTGTTATGTTTGTCCTACACACACAAATGTGATCTGTGAGTGTCTCTTGGGTGTAACATTCCCCAGACTACAGGTACTCTTTAATTTTAAAACTGGAGCAGTCGGTGCTCACTCGTCTTTTAATGTAATGTTGTATTGTAAACAAGGATCTGGTACAAGAAATGTATCATGAGAAGACAGCAATAGATTAAATGTATATATTACCCCGGAGCTCCCGGTCTCCTCAGGTCAAAGTTCAGAAGTATTTGCAGAACAGGAAGAGAATTCATCTTATCATTGTGTATTTATACTGAGGATACATTAAATTGGCCGCTCCCTAAAGACCTCTTTCTATTACATCACTTGAAATTCAGCTCCATAACTGTGCTAAAGATACCTAAACACAACAATTTTTGGTTTTCAACATAAGATCTGATTTTCTGTCTCGTTCTCTCAAGTTTAGGAATTCCCCAGTGACCACTTTAGGGAAGTTACAATAAAATGGGCATTTTAAGCAGAACTTTGCAGCGTAACTCTACTCAAGCTCTATACAAATTTATGGGAAATGTGACAGTCGCCTACATTATTAACAATTTATCTTTCTGAATTCCCTACTGTCACGGCTAATGCAGTTTAATCATGATTGACAGTCTGAATGGAGCTGGGAATGGTTTACATAAGTTTATTGGGAAGATGTTGAGAGATTTGGTGTAATATCGCTTTTTCTTTATTTTGTTATTATTTTTTTTTCTTTGACGAGAACGGTGTAAATTTTATGTTATAAGGCTCAATGATCTTAGGGCAGCGTTGTTCAGATAGGTTTGATATTGTGTTATCCTTACTTACCTAATGTTCATAAAAAAACAAAGCAACAGGTTCACTTAATGGGTCTGATTTATTAAAACACTCCAAGGCTGCAGAGAATACACCTTCCACAGTGAAGCTGGGAGTGCCAGCAAACCTGCAAATACAAATGACTTTTAAGAAATCAATTCCTTGTTTGCTGGATCAACCACCTTCACTGATGAAAGTGTATCCTCCCTAGCCTTGGAGAGCTTTAATAAATCAGGCCCAATGCCACCATAAGAAAAAAACAGACTGCCAGGTAAGTTGACCGATGGCTTTGTTCCACCATTCTCATACCATTGACATGTTCACAGTGATTTTGCTTTGATCTATTTTTGGAATACAGTGAGTTAACAAATTTGTTTCTAGGTTTGCTGGACCACCCAGATTTACTGTGGAAAGTGTATCCACCCCAGCCCTGCAGAACTGTCTGATTTTTTAAAGCTCTCCAAGATTGGAAAAAATAGACTGTCATGAGGGAACCTGGGTGATCCAGCAAACCTGGAATGAATTCCTTTAAAAGCATTTGCTCCTAGTTGGCAGATGCTATAAATCCTGGACCAGATCTATTCCAGGTTTGCTGGATCACCCAGATTCTCCCATTATAGTCTGTCTTCTCCAGACTAGATTACAGTTTGTTAAGTAGGGCCTTTATGGCAGGCTTATCAGGTTGTCTATGATTTAAAACAATTTGTGAAATGGTTTGAAATGTTCTGAGGTTGCATTGCTTCTGTTTAAATCTACCTAAAATCATTAAAAAATCCATTTTCGAACAAGGCAAATTTTTAAAACAATCATAGTGATTATTGTAAATGATAAGTATTACCTTACCTGTACAAACTAAAAAAAAAAATAGATGTGCACCTATTCACATAATAAGAACATAGTGTGCCTTTTAGTTTCCTGATAAAAGATTGAGGTCCTAAATTTCCTCACCACCTACCCCCTGTGACTACAAGTCTTGCCTCCTCTTGCAGAGGCATATGGTTTCCACGGAAATGCAATAATGCTAGGAAATACCCCTCCTATTGTGTGATACATCCCCCACATCCTAGATTGTAAACTCAACCTACTTTTTACTAGAATTTACTTCAATCGTATCTAATTACTTAATCTTTAGTTAGGTTTTAAGCTCCCCCACATGACAGCCAAACTTGAAAAAATGCCAAGAATAATCAAAAGGGCATCTAAATTATTAGTCAGTATTTAAAAAGCACTGACATATGACTTAGCGCTGTACAACGTCCATAGCCATGTCACTAGCTGTCCTTCAGAGGGGCTCACAATCTCATGTCCCTACCTCAGTCATATGTCTTTAATACAATCTAATGACAATTTTCGAGGCAAAGTCGATTAACCCAACTGCATGTTTTTTGGATGTGGGAGGAAGTATAGGAAGTCCCCAGAAGTAACCCACAGAGACACATAGGAACACACAGAGTTCTGGTCGAGATTCAAACCTGGGACCTAGTGCTGCAAAGGCCAGAGTGCTAATCACTGAGCCAACTGCATTAGACTGTATAAATGACATATGGTCGGAACATGAGATTGTGAGCCCCTCTGAAGGACAGCTAGTGACATGACTATGGACTTTGTACAGCGCTAAGTCATATGTCAGTGCTTTTTAAATACTGACTAATAATTTAGATGCCCTTTTGATTGAAATGCCTAAAATGATTGAGTAATATACAATATATTCAAACGAGGTATCTAATTAAAATGTATTAACACATATGTCACTTTTATAAATTTTGGGGTAAAAAAAAATCCGTTAGACATTCACTCTGGATTCTCTTTTTCATCCATATGGCATTCAATCCCAGTTTTGCACACAAACCTAACCCTGGCGATGATTCTCAAGTTCCCAACCCCACACTCTGATATTTAAACCTTAACAGTTAAAGGAAGGAAAAAAAAAGAAAAGAGATAAAATTGACCCGTTGCCAAACCTTTTTATCCGCTCAGTTCTTACCCTGTTCTGACCTTGTATCGTTTGCAGTCAAAGTACAGCAAAAGGTCTGAAGTCGAGAGACTCAAGGCGAGAGCATTATAGACCTAATTGTCTGTTTTCTACAAGTTACAGTTATTGGCACCTGCCATTATTCCATCGCGCCGGCTGTCACCCAGCACAACAATCCGGCATGCTCTAATTGCAATGGCCTTTTCATCAAGGAAGATCATAGACAGTAGCTGGCTAGATGAGCCCGGCTCTTTGACTATGATTGGCCTGTCATATTGTTATGATTGTTTCAAGTTTACAGCATTTAGCAGCTCGCCTTTTGAACCTCTCTTTGTACCTGAATAATATAACCTGGTTGCCCCTATCATTTAAGAGGCTACTATGGCTTTTCAAAGTTCAGCGGCGCACAATTGCAAGAAGGCAACCGGTCTCTGACAAAAGATCAATATTGTCCTTCCGAATGCTGGAGTCAAGCTGCTGCTTCTGTCAGTGGAATGCAGGCTGTAATTGGATCATAGATGCAGCAAGTCATCTGACTTTGCCTTCAGCTCTGTCCCAGCTGTCACATGTCATCCCATTGTACAGCTGTCACTGCAGGAGGGGATGTGGCTCTTTTCTCCCTTCTCTCCCCCATGCAAATGTCCACTTAGTGGATGAATATTGGAAATATTAGACACCTCTTTATGCCTTTATGCAAAGCACAAAAAAGAAGGAAAAAAAAAAAAAAGCAAACAAACCAGTGTGTCGTCTGTGAATTTCATGGAAATAAGTTGCAAATGATTCACTCTATAAAAGTGTATTGAAGCCTGAAAAATGAGAAATGATGCGGTTTGGGGTATTTAAAATGCAATATTAGCTTGGATAAACAAAAAATAAAAATTATCGTTTATTTTTTTTTTTTCCATTAGAAAACCGTAGACTTTTTTTTTTTCCCACAAGATTTTGAAATTTAAATAGTCTGGTTGTCTTGTAGAATTTAAAAGCTAAAATAAAAAATATGCAATATATTGCTAATCTTTAATGATCTGCAATGCCATTTGAAAAATAAAAAGGGGATTTTGGTTTATTAAGTTGTATTAGCATTCTTTATTATCGTTATTATTATTATTGCTATCATTTATTATTCTCTATTCTGTATTGGATTTGGATTTGCAACTTTGTCAATTAGGAACTCAAAATTGTATATATATATATATATATATATATATATATAACATAATATATACAACATATATTACCCAAGTAACATTTCAAAATTCCCTAAATTTTATTTCTAATGCACAACAAAACATTTGCAATTTTGTACAATTTTATTAAAAGATCATTACATTAACACATAATATTAAACTTGATTATTACTTATTAGGCTTTTATTGTGTAGATTTTATTATCTTAATACTTATTAAAAGCTGTATAGCAGAACCTTTCATATTTAATTTTTTTGTATTTTTATAAGAGAAACATCTTCTTTTACTCAGCGGGATATATCATATTATTTGGCTGGTTCACCCTCACTGCTTCTGAGCTCCTGGAAAATGCTGTGTGCATTCTGAGGATTCTCTCCATGAGAATACTTTCTCTTAAGCTGTCACTTTGATAAAGGAACACTGATACTTTTACCCTTTTTTAATGTTTCTATTATATTATCGCTATGTTATTTTAGTGTTTTCGGCATTGTTCTTCTATCATCTGGATGACTGCTTTTTGCCCATTTTGGTCCAACACACCTTAAAAAATAATATTGCAAAATTACAGAATTTGCTGGACCAGTGAGTGAGAATAGTGACCCTTATTTCAAAAGAATAACCCCAAAGTTCAGTGAACTTCCATGGTGAGCACTGGACCCAGTAATATGGTCCATATAATACGCTTGAGCCTTAAATGTACTGTGTGGGACAATACATTTTTTTGCCACGTTATGTTTGTACACTTCAGACCTTGCTGGTTTTAAGGCAATTTTACCAGTAACAGTTTGCTTTGTTTATTTTTTTCCATTGCATTTGCAATTAGCAGATTGTTCATAACCATTTGTTAAAGCGATCTACTTGCTGCTTTAAAAAAATATCTGCAAAGGAAGACTATTTCCACTTCCCTGTCCCATCACCTGTTCCTTGAATTTTCATTTCATTGTAGCAAAGCCATTGACAGAATTTTTTTGTTTTGTTGGGTGCCTGGTCCCCTGCTGTGCGGTAGATGGTGAAGGGTAAAACCACCAAACAATTTCTTTCTGCTCTAGGGGACTTTGGCATGACACCTCGGTGCTTGCATTTCAACATCTTAACAGCTGCTTTAACTGTTTATATTTCATAGAAGAAAAATCCCATTTTCAACAGAAATGTGAAGAACTCAGTGTTGGCTAGAAAAGAGCCAGGAATGGTGGGAAAAGGGGCTTTTTTAGTTTATTTTGTAAAGGAATATAGACTGTTCACATAGCAAAGTACATTTTTCCCTTGCAGTTAGTTCACAGTTAGTTTATTATTTGCAATATACATTAACTAAACTAGAAGAATGATTCCTTTGAGAATATATGCAACAAATAAAAAACTTGTAGTATACTGGGTAGCCTCAAAGCATACTTAAAGTTAAAATCTGACTCAAGTTCATCTTTAGACTTAGATGCTTGCCTGACCACCCCAAATACTGGCCTCTGCATTAGGGACCCCTAAAGCAAATGCAGCTGTTGCCTCCCTTAAGTATGTGTGTCATAACTGGTCAAGGACAGGACTATTGGGAGACAAAGACTATGATTGGTTAGAAAAGAATTGACCCTTGAAAAAAAACAATTTGAAGTCAGGCCACACAAGAGCCAAGTATTTGGGGAATTTGTTAGAAGTGTGGACATGCACATAAAATGAGGAAAAGGGTAAAATCATTAAGTATTCTTCTGAGGCATATGCCTATACTGCATAGTCAATACAGCATTCATATTGAGGCAATAATAGTTAAGGATTTTAGGAGTTAATGCTCATGTGAACTGTTTGGGGTCTTGGTGGTTTACCAAAGTGGGTAAAAATACCACGGAGCAAAGAAATGGAGCTAAGGGTGGGCAGGTGTTTTAGGGAAAAGTATATAATAAATAGCATTGGGGTATGATTAATAAGGTAGGGGTACCAGGAACAAGACATCAGTGAAACCAATCTTGAACTTTGTTATTGGTGTTCATGACGGCAATAACATTCTTTACGATGAGAAAACCCAATTTGCACAGGGAACACATAGAACTGTATTGTGGTTTCATATTTCTTGGTCTTCCATTGGTTTGTTGGCTAATGTTGGGTTTTATAAAACTGCACAAATGAATTGTTTTATAAATCCCTGTGATAACCAAGCAGTCCTGCCTAGTGCATTGATTCCAGTGGGAGAGCCTTACTTACTGGTTCATTCGAGGCTGCCATAGGCACAGCTCTCCAATGCTCATGAATGCCCATTGCATGCACACAAACTTATAAGGGAACGAGCTGGCAATTTCTTTAGAGAAGAGGCTGTGCAGTACTGGACAGAATCACACTGTGAAGATTGTTGGAATAGGAATATATATAACCAGGTGGTCCACACTCAGGGCAATGGACATATTCACTAACTTGCAACATGTTCCTACCATGGAGAAAGTTCTTCAATTGGTATAGGTTTTGCTTTGTTGGCTAATGTTGGGTTATTTTCTTTATATTTGTTAACCCTGAAAGGTTTCCAAGAATGGAAATTCACAAATTCATACTTATATGTTACATATATTAGGATAGATGGGGGAATTGCTGTGAGCAGTAGGATCTCTGCTGATTTTTACAGCTGTCATCTCGGAATCAATCAACTCACTGAGGTCATATATACAGGTGCAGAAACAAAGAAGTTCACAGGTTTAACGAGGCCGTCTAATCAGTGAGGAGCTTTTTTGGAGTCCCGAAGAATAGGTGCACAGGAACATTCACATGTAACAAATCTATAACAGATACCAGAGCTGACAAAGACAGACATAATTTATGCAAGTTGTGGCAAGGAAATTATTATCTTCTGATTTTTTGGCCTAAGAAGACCGCAGGAAGCCATCAATGCAGTAGACCTTCTGACACCATTGCATTGATGGAAGACAAGGGGGAAATCTATTTAGGAGAGAAAAAAATGTTCATTGTACTTATTAATAATTGTAAAATACAATATAATAAGCTATAGATTATAATAATACATTTAATTGTCCAAATAGTAGAAGAATGTTGATTAAAGCTAAATTCCAGGTTTAAATGTCTAAATGCACGGACAAACCACATATAAGGAAGTGGTTTTACTTGTCAAAGTATTTGTAATTCTGTCCATTTTCAGATCAACACAGAACAACCAGATAAATGACACAACTTTTCCAGTTATAGACTATAGAAAAGATATGGTGGCATCCTCTCTCCAATCTCTGTCTGATGATATGACAACAGACAACAGGAACAGCAGGAGACCAATATGGTCATCTCTCTCTTATTCCCTTTCCCTGCTAAGTGGTATATATTTTAAAACCACCCCAGTATATCTTTGTGATTTCTTAATACCTAAAAGGATAACAGCTTTGGACTCCTTGTCTTTCCTGAAGTAAATCTCCTGATTAAAAAAATTGAGCTGCAAAATTTTCAGACTTATTAAAAACATAACACAGCCATTATAATATATTTGAAATCGATATAAATAGTTTTATTTCCCTACACAATAAGTTACCTATTGGTAAATAGGTGTCATTAGATCCCTGTTTCCTAATCTTTCCTGTTCCTTGGATTGGATTGACAGATTAGGAGAAGAAAACCAAATAACATTAACACCCCCAATATGTATTTGGAAGGCCTAAGCAACTTTTTGACCTGGAAATGATGGGGGATTTAATTGTTCTGTTCAATTATAGAGTTATAGTAGTACTAAGTTGTATCCCGTCGAAAAAGCAATCTATGCTATAGATGAGGGAAAGATTCATAATACTTTATCCCAAAATACAGTTAATTTTTTTGGGCACCAGTTAACAGAAAAGATATTATGGAACTGCAAAAAATGCAGAAAAATGGTAAGAAAAAAAGAAATGATTAGCAAAAATATGAATTCTCATTGAGGGAAGAGGTGATTAATCGAACAGTTCTATAAGTGCAAACATGGGGCTTATAGTAAACTTATAAAAGAGAAGGGGACTCTCTTTATGCATGGAAAGAAACTGGTTTACCCTCTACTAACAGAAGGATGTGTTTAGAGTAGAACTGGTCAAAATGCAGAATAAAAGTCCACAGAAGCTAGTAGTAGCCGACTCTGTATATTGGGAATAATGCTGGATATGCTGGATCTGTAGTGAGATTAAACAGCTGCCTGGCTGCCCACACTGCTGCCCTGGTTCCTAAAGGGCCAGCATTTGAACATTTTACAGAAGGCAGCAGCAGGAGGTACTGAACTGTTCATTGCCACCCCATTCATTTTATATGGAGAGCCACAAGTTATAAGCTAAATGTAGCGTCACACTGATGGACATGGTTTAGGGATGTGTAGAACTGGTAACCACACTAAATGAACATTATTACTCTGAATCATACCCAATTCATATCCATTGGGATCAAGAAGAACTTTTTGCTATGGTCAAACCAAAGATCATACTTTATCAAAGGTTTTTGGCTTCCTCTGGATCAACTGTGGGTTTAGGGTTTCCTTGATGCAAGTTTTTTATTGTATTTATGCAATGAAACTGGATAGACATGTCTTTTTTTATTCTATGTATGTACAACAAAACAATCAAAGGGACAGTTTAATAGCAGCCATCCATGGCTGTCTTCTTTTAGGCTGGACTTTTCTTGAAAAGGTGCCCAACACATTATAAAACAAGAGCTTGTAGGGTTCCTATATTTAGTAAAAGAAAATGTCCCCTACATATTTTCTGTTGCCTCTACTGACCTCCTTTTCTGTAAATGCTGTTTTTTACTGCCCTAACTTCAATATCACCCTCATTATTGACCTGAGCATTGCAACCCATCTCCCAGTCTTGCACTTCCCTCTGACAGTCTACATTCTACAAGATCTACAAAAGGCTTATTCTAAGTTACATTCAGATACTTACACTGCTTGCATGTAAAAAATACGTTTCTTTTAAGCATTAAAAAATAAAGAAATATAGATGCACTAATCTGTGTTTGTTCTACAAAGATTGCAGTCTTATTCATCAAAGGAATAAAGAGAATAAATAATAAAAAAAAAAATATATATATATATTTATATATACCCATTCCAAATATTCATTTAAGGGGTCTATTTATA
>NC_092864.1:40475627-40619166 GCF_032062135.1 Pyxicephalus adspersus | reverse complement strand
ATATATATATATATATATATATTCCCATTTCAAATATTCATTTAAGGGGTCTATTTATAAAGAATTTAATCTGGCATTAAGGTTTCACTGCTTTATAAATAGATCTTATGTGTGACTATATTCGTTACTTATTTAAATATTTGATTGTAAAAAGAGAGTCCAAGATCAAATTCCATCTGCTTTGTCTCTTTTGTACAATATTTTTCATATATTCAACATAGAAAATAGACACTGCTAAATGTGTGACATTAAGATGTCACATGATGCCAAGGCTGATTAGCTATTGAACAATTTTTAGAGAGTAAATTTATGCAGCGCTTCGTCTTGGATAGATAACTTCCTATTTTTCTGCTAGAAAACAAAATTAAAATTCACAGGTCTCTTTAACGGTATTTTAAATGAATCAGATTTCTCTTTTGGGCTGTGCAAATAATTATTTTGTGATATATTATTTTACAACAAAAAAAAGGAAAAAGTAGCAGAGGATTAAAAAAGATCATCGTTCTGGCTCATTTAATTTTTGTGAGTGAATGATCTAAGATTAACTACAAACTAGTCAGTGCAGTTTAAAAGCTGAAAGCAATTTCCAGCCAAAGATGGTAAAATGCTACAACCGAGTGACTCTAAATGACTGTAGCTGGAAGGTCTGTGTGTATGGCCACGGGCCCTGATAAAGCCATAGCAACACAGGAAAAAGAGGCACAAAAATAGTTCTAATTTATTTGGTGCCATCACCTTAATGAGATTAATTCAGACGTGTTCATGTGCCTAATTGGTGATTTTGTTTAAACTGGTAATGAAGGATTTAAACTTGAGGCAACTTGCTGCATGCAGGAATGGTGAATGCAGAGTAATAGTTTTTAATTGTAAAATGCAGCAATTTCCTCTATAAGGCAGTAATAATAGTATATTAGGGAATGTATCCCTTGTTATTTTCTCCCTCTTTCTTCCTTTTTTCTTCTTCCTTCTATCTCCTTTGTTTTACAAAGGCTCATTGGCTATAAAAGGGCCACCACACTTTGCAGAAGTTCCTGCATAAATTCTGACTTTCCGAAAGTCTTTATTTGAATAAATGTATGCATTAATTTTTACCCCAACCTCAACCACAGAGCCCACTCATGGGCACTATGAATGGCAACATGGTAAGGCATGACTAATGTTTTCATATCATGGAAGTCAACGTGTTTCTTCCAAATACCATTGATCTGGCATTTTACTTGGCAGCCTTTGTCTATAATTGGTAGGGTTTTCCAATTATTCGGTTTGCTCTAAAAGAAGATGACAGGGCCCATTGAAAACAACAAAAAAATAGTGATATTGTTAAAACTCACAAAACTTTTGGTTGATTTGATTGACCTATTTATAACATTATACATCTTTTAGGCACCTTTCTATTATCTATATCTTAGTTTAACCCAAATGTATATGACTAAGCCAATTACGCCCAAGTAGAAATTGGGCATATTATCTACAAAATATCTGTAGGATAGGAAGTGACCTAAATTTCACACAGTCATTCTGCCAGTATATAGGAAACTTTATCAGAAACGTTTACACTGGGGAAAGTGGTCTGGAGGGTGCAGAAGGGTGTTTGCCTCATTGCCTAATAAGATATGTTGTGCCATGACCCTAAATAGAGATACTTTACCATTCAGATATTAATGAGAGCTGGACCCACATTCAGGGACACATGCTACTTAGCTACTTGTGATCAAAGCTCCTAATATAGGAAGACTTCCCGCACCAATCTCCCTTAGCAGCTCTGAGATTTCATGGGCCACAAATAAAGCCAATTCTGGACAATGTGGAAAGGTGTGTCACAATAAACTAAGCTATTTAGTATCTCCATGCTCCGTTAGTCACTGCGGCACTTAGGCACACTTGCTTGGTGCACTTTTATCAGCTGTCAGATTCAAAATGAATAATTTAAAAGACTGAATCTGATTGGTGACCAAGAGAAAAGAACAACATTTCTAGGACCTGATGCTCTACCCAGATTTTTGAGGCATTGCCAAATTAAAAAAAAAGAACCACTAAATATTTGAAATTTTACAAACAGAGATCACACCAGACATCACACAAGACAGAATTTCTAATCATTAGTATTTACAGTCGATTTCATTACACCTTAAAACAGACCTCTCACCAAAATGGAAGATTCATTTACACTCTTTAGGCCAGAGAGTGTAATGTTCCAGTCTTTCAGGTCTTCAGGAAATCCATTCTATGATTACTATATCCACAGATCACAGTACATTAGTGGGGTGATCAGTGGGAAGATTATCTCTTACAGTGCTGACCATTGGGAAGAATGTCACCCTTACAGATAGCCAAAAACATCATTGGTGTCAGTGGTAACATACCTGAGAGGTATAAACTGATCATGGCTCAGGGAATTCCCAGCAATTTCTGGAGAGACCTTGGGGTTCCACAAAAACTTTGTTGAGAAACACTGCTCCCTCCGCTTCCCCAAATCACCCACTCCTAGTATTTTGAAAGGATTTTTTTTTCATAAAACAAACTTTTCATGAGCATAAAACCTATCCGGTAAATGTAGGCTCCTAAACTGACCTGCTGTGCCCATCCAATGGATTGAGCCATAGAGGTGCAACTAAACCAAGATGGCATCAGGAGAGAAGCCAGCTAATGGCCTATAGTTATTGCTCAAAGATGACAATAAAGTTTATTTATGAAAAAGATCAACAAGTAGACCGAGACACTTTTTTGGAATTTGGAACTATTTAAAGGATGAGAAAAGGGGCCTTGCACCTATGGCAAGCCATGGAGTAAAAAATTGCATTTTGCTAGGTAAAAATTTAAAAGGTAGAAAAGTTTAGAATTATTATCTTCATTATCTGCATCCCTGAGCATGTCATCATGCAAAGCAGGTAAAATCACACTTTTCCACATTTCCAAAGCCCTTGCCAAAAACCCAAGTAAAAGACACAGGTAGGGTCAGTATAAAAAAAAAAATAGGGTGCATTTTTAACTTACTAGGAATAGGGGAAAGGCCGAGGGAGTACAAGTTCACCTTCAATTTCAGAAGAATCACTTTTATTTAAAAAACAAGGAATCTGACATATACTAAAACATTCCCCGGTGGAGAATCAATTACTGCTATTGAAACACATGGACCTAAAAGCTTCTCCCTAAGAGGAAGTTTCATTGCATGTCAGATTCACTGCTTTTTAAATAGACCCCTAAATCTTTGTGTCCAGCTGATATGTGTGTTTGCCTCTGATAAAATGAAAAAACGTACACAGATGATACTTTACCCAACCACTCAAATATACCATTTACCTCCTCCTTCACCATAAAACAAGAATCTTTTTTCATAAAATAAAATAATTTTAAGTATATTAGACATCATTTAATGCGCTTATATATGTACAGCAAAACCAATAGTGGGCGAGGGACGTTTAGCCCAATAAGACCCCACAAATGTGCTGCATGCATCATTCGATCACAGGCTATGGTCAGGGAGACGACCTAGCTTTAACTAATGTAGAGGAAATTCAGGTCACCGGTCCAGCCTGGCAGCTCTGTGTAGATCTCAGAATTGAAAGAACAGAAATACAAATCCATGCATGACAAAACAGTTGCCAGATATCGACAGTATTTCAATGCATTTCACAAAATTATAGACCATTTCATAATAACTCATTCCCCAGAAACACATATGCCTGCAAAGAATACTAAGCTTTAGTTTAATACATGTGGAGAAAGTATACACTGTAACAAAGAAAAAAAGAATTGGATTGGCAGATACCACTGACACTAAAGGTGCGTACACACTTCCAATTTTTATCGTTCCAATCGAACGACGAACGATCGATTGGGCAAAAAATCGTTCGTAAAAAAGTAACCAACGACGCTGACGAACGAGGAAACTCGTTGGAAACGAACGACCGGACCGGCGGATCGGATTGGACGACGATCATTGAACATCGTTCGTGTGTATGGTCGTTCGTTGATCGTCCATGTTCAGAGCATGCGTAATGAACGAACGTTCGTTCACTTTCCTGTCGTGCACATAGTTCCTCTATCGCTTAAACGATCGTATCTATTGTGTGTACAATATTTACGAACGATCGTGTCGTTATCTCTATGTGCAGGATCGGTGCTATACGATCGTTCGTATATATCGTGCAGGATCGTTCGTCGTTCGTTTTCCAACGATAATAATTGGAAGTGTGTACGTAGCTTAACTCTCTGATCTATTCCATAAGAAACACTAATCAGTAATCTTTCATTGTCCATAATTGAAACCTTTTTGTAAATCTTGTAAAGTTTTACTTCTTTAGGCAATAATGCAAAAGTAGTTTAAGAAGAAAAGCAGCACCAGTTTTATACAGAAGTACATCTATTTTGAGTGTCTGTTTAGAGTGTGCCGTACTCTGCTTTCTGAATGCCTGTCTATAATTTGAAGTTGAAAATGGCAGTGTGTTTTTTTTCTCTCTAGCCATGGGATGCATTAATGCTTTGCTGGTTTACAAGTAGACCATCCGCCAGTCTATAGAGATGGGTAACTAAATTATACTTTTATTCCGCAGCCGGCTAAACCTCTCCATTTGGAACCAGAATGTCACCATGGTCTCCATACTCCGCCAGCTGTATGATATAGTTAACAAATGGAGAAGCAAAACTTCAGAGCCGAAGCTTTGTGCTAAGTGATCTGTATTCGATGTGAATTTACTTTGCGTTAACCCCGTGAAATTAACAGTACTTCTTGACATTCGACCCCGCGACCCTACACATAATAAGAATTCACAATGCATCATGCATGAGTGTGCTTCTGCAATGCAAAACTGGGAAAAATGACCATGTCACCTCTTTATTATACAAAGGCAACCCAGTCCCCATGGCGAACTGCATATGTGAACGCTCAGTTTAATGTTATTATCACAGAAAGTAGGGAGAAGGAGGAAAAAAGGAAAAAAGGGTGGTGGGGGGTGAATCAGTTTTGCGGACAATAATTCACTGTTTGTGACTTTTATAGACAATCCGAAGTAGCAAGTGGATATTGTCTGAGAAGAGAAGAGAAAAGCATTGTCGTCCATTAATGCAGATATTTGCCAAGATAAGTGGAGCTCTGAGATGGTTCAATGGAAGGAGCTTCTGAGGAGCTGGGCTTGCACAATATGTAGGTCTCAAGGTTTAAGAGGGGAAGCAGAAAAGTGTTATGTGAAAATGATTTTGCAGTTATCAGTCCAAGGCGACGACGGCATACAACGGAAAGAACAAGGTTCTAGGCAGCTTTTTCTTAATGGTAAAGTGAAGATTGGCAGCTGGAAGTGAGGCTTACAGGCAGACCTCCACACGGCACCTCTTCACCCAGGACTCATAATCACTACTCAAAGGAAAAAGCATTTACCAGTAAAAAGCGGCAGTAGCCATCAGAAGTGTGCTTAAAACACCACTTAAATATCACTTTATACGCTATTACTTGCAAACTGTGGCTTGGTATTAAATTATACTTGCATAGACTTGGCTTAGGTGCTGATAATGCTTTTGAGGTTGCATTGGTGAAGAGGAATTTAGGATGCTTTAAACAGAGACGTGACTAGCATATCCCCAAACCCCTGACAGCATGACAGGGTGAAAAATTACAGGACTGTACTTTCTTCCCCCATATAGATTGTAATTTTAATTGTCACGGTGGCCCTTCTGTTTTAATTATGGGTCCTCTTTGATATATACCGGCACATCGCATTGAATGAAAATATGGTGCTGTAATAGTCTTCTTTATAATTAATGGCCACATGTAGATCTCGGAGCTTGGGAGAGAAGAAATAAATGAACAATTTATTTAACTAGCTTTTGGTTTCTGGTCTTCTCTCTGCGGAATTTAGAGGCCGTTCGCTGAAATGGAACCTTTGGTTAGGTCACGTGTATGAAGATTGCAAGCTCTTGTGAGCAGAAGCTTCTTTATTCTTTAAATATGGCAATACATTTTCTTAATAGTTTCCTAATAGTTACTGAAAAAAAAAAACATTATAAGTTTAAAATGTATAAATTGTCAAAATAGAAATTTGACGTTGCTTTTAGTATTTACCAGGGATTGCATATTTATAAAAGCATTCAATGTGGCATTGCCAAACATTTACAAATGGTTAATCATTCCCTCTAATTTAAAACGCTGGGAAGATTTAACTGCATTTAATTTTTAGTCAATGTCACATTCAGTGCTTTATACATTTTCCCCTTGCTGCCTAAAAGCTGCTCAAAATATATTAAATTGTGTGAATGTTCAATAATTATCTACTAACATGCTAAATAAATAAATAAACAGAAATCTGCTTTTCACATGATTGGATTATTCAAGGTAATCTATCTATCTATCTATCTATCTATCTATCTATCTATCTATCTATCTATCTAGTTTTATCTGTTACCTATCTATTGTTATCTATTGTATCTATTACTTCTCTATGTATCTATCTAGTGAAATAAATATAGCATAGGAACTAGTAATGTCATATTTTTGATCAATATCACTTACTCCTTCCTTACCTCCTTCTCATTTAAGAATTTATATTGTTTGCAACCTCATGTAATTCTATGGTATATCCAGGCCAACCTTTCTGCTACCATGTTACTGTTTACACATTATTCTAATTATCCTTTTTTGTTTTGAAGTTTATTGAGTATTGAAGTTTTATTAATATATTGATAGTTTTATCTAATCCTAAATATACTATTTGCTATTGGGTTAGGTAATTGCTGCCCCTTATGGAGTTATGTGGTGCTACATTCTTCAGAACTTAATAGGGTGAAAGCACAGAGAAATAGCAAAGAAAAAGATGTTAGGCAGGTAACTGTAGTCAGATTAGTTAAGTGATAATAATTGATTGTTTGATATGGACTCCTGCAGTTTTCACATCACCACTGCACTATCTATACGATTTCTTCACAATCCTTCTAAAAAAAGGATAAATAATGAAATAAATAAATGAAATAAAATAATGAAATAAAATGACATATGTATCTATGCTATTACTTGTATCATCTATTTCTTATATATATATATATATATATATATATATATATATATATATATATATATAAGAAAGAAAGAAAGAAAGAAAGAAAGAAAGAAAGAAAGAAAGAAAGAAAGAAAGAAAGAAAGAAAGAAAGAAAAGAAAAAGAAAGATAGATAAACAGATAGATCAATGGATAGATACAATTGTAGATGCTATATAGATAGATCAATAGGTAAAAAGATTGATAAGAGAAGAGAAGGATGGTTCAGGTTTGCCATGCGTTCAAGGCAAATTCTGTGGTTTCCTCATTTCCTACAGTTTCAGGATTCCATGCAGTTTCAGCAAATTGTGCAGATTGACCCAGAATTTATTAAACCATAATGCATTTTATAGTCTTGGCCAGCAGGCTTAAAAAGTTTAGAAGGGCTAATAAAGGGGCTTTTGGATAAGCCAATCTTCTTACTAGTGTTAATATACTGGATATCAGCGATGTCTAGACAAGGTCATAGGCAACCCCCACCAAATCACCCAAGGTGGCTACCTTTACTCTCTACACCATAGCCCAGTGTATTATACCAGTAGTCACAGGTTGCTAGTGACTTTTAAAGACTCAAAAACTACAATTACAATATTTTAACCAAATGGGATTTTGCTGGCCATAAACAATGCATTTTTAAAAACATAGCATTCAAGTGACTAAATTGTCATTTATTTTTTTTAGAGTAACGAGCAAAATACTTGATCATTTGTGACTTATCAAGTGCATGTCAGCCACAAAACATTCATGTTTAAAAGTACTGTGTAGTGTGCATTCCCAAATATGGATGCCATAGACAATGAATGATGGTTACTATGAAGAAACATTTTGTATAGGCTACAAAAATATATCTTATGAATAAAAATCTATTATAAACTTAGTTTTACAAGACTAACACTTCAGGATAATGATTTTCTTTTAAAGTCACATTTTTTGAAATCTGTGACCATTGAGATTTTAAAATACCATCCACATGGCTAAAACAAAGATCTAAATCCTTGTGTTAAAGCTTCTGGATTGAATTAATTCATTGATCATTTGTTTAAAACAGAGGTGTGAGCTTAATTCTTGTTTGCTTCACTCACTGGGCAACCCCCATTTATTCTTCTCTGGCTCCTACTAACTCACAAATTCCCTCTTCCATTGACTTTCCTCCTCCATCCATCAGCCTGCTTATCCCAGCTGAACAACCCAGGACTACAACTTGTTACAGAACAAAATATATTCAGTGTTATGCCCTATAAGTAAACCTGATGGTGTCAACCAGAACTGAATATTTGACCTTTCACATGCTAAGGAAACCTGCTCCTTCGGGTGTTAACCATTGCATTGCATTGGATGCAGTCCATGTTCTGTGTAGGGTAAAGGAAATACATCTATCTGGATTTTCTGTGCAAATATTGAATTTGGAAAATCATAATCTCTCCTGTTCTTTAGAATGGGAAAACCTTTGCTAGCAAGTATCAGAAGGCAACATCCAAAACTGAAACCTCTAAAATGACCTCTTTGCCCCGTGTTATTTTTTTTATGGTAGTAGATTTCCATTAGGTTGATAGCTGATTTGTCCCATGTAGATTAATAAAAATCTAAAGTCCAAGATCTAAAACCAAAGAGAAGTCTAAGGATATACAATACTCTACTACTTTGCAAAACTATCCTTCATCTGTTCAGTATTGGAGCAGTCCATCAGCTGGATTTTTTGCAGGTACCTGCCAATAGGGTAAATGGGACTCCATCTACTTACTGGCAACGCAAGACATGAACCTTTTAAAATGTAATTATTTATTTCATTTTTAGTCAATTGAATGTATGGAGACTTAAATTGACATCCAAATGATACATTAATTATATTGCTAATTTCCCATCTCATTTCCATTGCTATAATAAGGTTGTGGGTTTTCTTTTTCAACGTCACTGTTTGTAGAATTTTTCTCATTAAAGTTCTACGAGGGCCCTTCATTATTATGAACTTTGCTGATGAACTTTACTAATGCTGAAAAATAAAATATAGGATCATTCACATTTCTCCTTATGCATCTAATGTTATTTAAATTGTACTTACAGTGCTCATTAAAAGACACGCACCAATTTGTGTCGTCGCCCAAGTTAAAAAGAGTTCGCTGCCGGTCTCCCATTTCTACATATCTGTTTTTCCGTAACTCTTTTTTTTCTTTCCTACATGACAATTACCTTTCATTACAAATTTATAAAATCATTTACATTTTAGCAGTTTAAATGTTTCTGCTGACATTTTGTAACTATTAGCCTCTTCTGGAATGGCATATGTTCAGGCAGTTAATAAAAAATTAAATGGAAAAGCACAAGACAAGGTGAGGCTTTGTAGCCGAGTGTTCTGCGGATTCTGAAAAATATCATCTTTGTGTTGCAAACTGTGAAGTGAGGTTAGGGCTATGCCAATATATGTATTTGTCATAACTGTCAGTGAGACCCTGAACTAAGCAATCACAGGCTCCTAATTAGACAGTTACATTTTGTTTTTTTAGAAAGAAGCTTGGCGTAGAATGTGATACTGGAGATTTGACAAAGATACTTGGACTTTAAAAGAGAAAGGAGCTTTCAGTTATCTATCAATTACTGATAAAAGAGAATGCAGTATTAACTGCTTTTTTTACCAAAGCATAGAAAGTGATTGGCTTCTGCAGGTATTGCTATAGGGATGCAGGTTAAAAGGATTAGAAAAACTAAGCTTTGACTTTCAGGGTTGATCTCTGGTTTAGACAATGAGGGTATTATTTGCTACACAAAATTAAAAACTCTATTATGATCCTCAATAGACAAAAAATATATAACTTCCACTTTGTGTGAACTAAATGCCTTTGCAAAGCCATGTAACAGTAAAAGTATCGATAGCCTATGTAGAGAGGGATGGACCCTGCATTTCCACCCACTACAGGCTATTTGCAGAAAGCTACAAGAAAGGGTGAATTCAGGACCAGTGTCCCTGCCCATGGAAAGAGAGCAACAATGACTGGTCTTTATTACAGGAAGCTGCACAAAAGCAAAGCATAGGAGATGTTTCATACTACACTGATCCAGAAGAAATCCACAAAGGACACTTAGATTCCCATTATAATACTCACACCCATTTACTTATACTATTATAATATATTTATCTTTACAGAAGTTCAGTTTTAATGTATATCTAAACCCCAGAATAAAAAATTAATATATCATAGCTTACTAATTATTTAATGTGATTGTTGCTTAGGTTTTGTTTTTTCATCTGGTGGTTCCTCAAACACTGTGTCTGCACATTTGACAGCTGCTGGCAGTGAGTGGTATTAGTACTACCCACAGCCATCCCTATTTATTCCCTAGAGGTCATGTAACGTCTCCAAAGAGGCAGTGGTTCCTGAAATAAGGAAGTGGTAAACGCACCGCAGCTAGTGTGCACCTAGCCTTAAACACCATGTTTATTGTTTTCATTGCATTATTGTTTTTTTTATTTTGCAACACGTAGGGGGCTTTTGATAAGCAGCAATTTGACCTTTCCTAAAACATTACCTGGTGGAGAATCTTCCAGGTTTATGTGTTTCAATGGCAGTAATTGATTCTCTACTAGGAGCTGTGTCAGTGAATGTCAGATTCACCGCTTTATAAATAGACCATTAAGGATCTATTTATAAATGTTTACAAAAGGAGAAATACTTTGTTGGACTAATGCAGACTAAGGGAAACTCAGCTCAGGTGCCCCCCTTGGATTTGTGAAACATCACAACTATTGTGAAATCTGGGAAAGTTTTCCTCTGCTCTGTTCACTGTGTATCTGGACTCTGATACCATAATACCATAAAAGAGGTGATCCTGTAAAGCCGCAGGAAACCCTTGAACTTTTGTAGGGGTTCTACCTAGTAGTAATGGGGTGAATATGACATTACTAAGTTGAAGGATGTGCCCTTATCACCTGGCTGTGCATATACATATAGAGCACCCATTGCCCTACCCCAGGTATGTCACTTTATTCTGCACTCTCCTTAACATACAGCATATACTTTACTAACAGGTGAATGCAGCAGCACAACAACATATACATGCAGATCTTGAAATCTTATTTGGGGTTTCTTCCGTGTCTGATTCCATTTTCCCCCAAATCTTTATTCAGTAGGCATAACATACAAGTTTTAACAGTCATAACAGATTAACCTCGCCTGTGCTTTTCGAGTCAACCCAACTGATGAATTTACAGGCAGACAGAAGGAAATGCTATTTGAAAAGAGATTGGGAGTTTATTTGATTAAATCCATTTCTTCACTACCTTGACCTCTTCCTTGTGAAATAATCAGCGCTGTTTAGCAATAATATTCAGCCATTAATAATGAATTACTCTGGAACAGGTTCCATCTGCACTGCAACAAACCCCATTGACTTGTGAGGGTTCATGGTCGTTACTGCACAAAATAAGTTATTCTGCAATTGAAATCCTTAATTTATATTGGTGTTTAAGATCCTTACTTGTTTACAAAGCTGAATTTTGTGCTTTTCAAGTTCTGCTTTGAACGGAATTTGATGGAAATTGTTTATTTTCAAAATTCAGTTTACTGTTAAGATATAGGGGGATAAGTTAAAGGAGACTTGTAGGATAAATGGGAAAAACGGAGAAACTGCCATTTGTAGCTTCTCTATTACTATCATGTATTTATTTATCACCGACATATTACACAGGGGGTAACTTGATTGTCATATCGCTGATTGTCTTTCAAAGGGGCTTACAATCTAATGTCCCTACCATAGTCATATGTCTATAACACAGGTTATTTGGAGGGAAGAAAATTAACCCAATGCCATGTGTTTGGAATGTGGGAGAAATTCCACGCAAACACCGGGAATACATACAATCAATACAAATGGTGCCCTGGCCAAGATTTAGGCCTGGGACCTAGCGCTGACCTCTGACCCACCATGCTGCCTATGCTAAGATATTATCATGCTGCTATGCTGATGAGTTGGCTTTATTACCTTGTGAGTCACTAACCCACAAAAGGCATACAAAAAATGTTTTCCCTGTAAAAATTGTCTTCAGGTCTATGAAGTCAGAAGACTTCATGTTCTTCGGAAGTATTAAAGCAAGATAGAAAAACTGTTTTCAGAAATTTACCACCAATGACTGCCTCTGTATTTCTAAATACTATATCCTAAAGTTTATTTAGCTTTTTGTACTACCCCGTCGGTTAAACTAGATGTTGATCACTTACAGCATTGAAACATGTCATTCTATTTTAGCTGTGTCTAACAGTTATTGAAGTGCAAGTGATTAGTCATGTATGATATTGGGTTTGGTTTGCTACGGGTTCAAGAAACTATCTTAATATTTCCCAAATCTATTCTTTACAAACCTAGTCATCCAAATACAACCAGCCCTTACCAAACACCAAATAAAGTATCGCCATGGACAAAGAATGCCCATTGGTCATTAAAATAGCCAATGTTTGCCCACATGAGTGTTGACAGGGTGCACAGGTGAACAGTAAATATGAAATCTTTTTGGCTTTAGGTTGCAATTGCAGATCTTCCTCTTTCACCCTAAAATCAAAGAACCCCTCATCCCGCAGTCTGTGGCTACAAGGATCATTGTGGGTCTCTGAAAACATTAAAGACTATAGAGAATCTATTTGTAAGGCGATGGTAAGCACCAGTCCCCACCAGACACCAGTCCCCGAATCTAACACTGCAGTCTTCACCTTTAGTAAGCCCCCACTCAGCCTCCGGAGACTGTTTGCGTCTCCCAGCACTGGGTTGCCCCCAGGACTTACTGCGCAAAGGATGGTGTCTGGGAATGGGCTGGCAGCAAGCCAGGAGCCCACAGATAGCAGTACCAAGTTTCCAACAGAGCCAAGTCCAGAATACAGAGCAGAGGTCATACACAGAATATCCATCCACCAAACGAAGTACACAAGGACAGAACACAAGCAGAGTTGGAGTCACAGGCAAAGATTGGTCCAGGCAGCATAAACTGGCAATGTCAGAAGCAGGCAAGGTCAGCAACAGATTAGCCCAGCCAAATGCTACAACAGGGCCTGGTGACTGGGAGCCGAGAGGCTTTAAAGTCCCAGCAGCCAAAAGCAGTGCAGGACTGAATCAGGGGCTGATCAGCCTCTAGAATCCCCTTCAGCTATGCACAGCCTAACAAAGGATGCTGGGGATGCCATAAATCCATCAGGCTGCACATCTAAAGGGAAGCAGGGACTGCTGGTATCCCAGCTCTCCTGGCTGCCGCAATTGACATTGACAGTGTATATTACCATGATGGTGCACAGCACGGAGTCACCGGACAGATGAGCATTTCCTAACACTAATATTAGATGTCAGACAGTCATTGTCTGGTACAATTGTGTGATATAAAAAGGACATGTAGGGTACAATCACTGGCACTGTGCAACACTGTTTATCTAGCACTGTATTCATAATGTAATTAATTATTATACCTGCCCTCAGATATGCCCAGATATAATATCAGCAATAAAAACAGAAAGAATGATTTGTAAATGAGAAGGTCACAATAAGCACTATTTAACATTCTTGTCCAAGAAAAATATTAAAAAGAGGATACATATTATGTAATATTAAATAAATATACCCAATAAAACGTTCCCCTCCGCTTTCCCTGAAGCATTTTGTTGCTTTCCACCTTTGGCCTCTAGAGGTAACAGAGTTTTTGGCCCATGGCTGGCGCAGACCCTGACATGGTCTTTGGATGCTGCCTGCATCTTATACAAGAGTCATTATTCTTTAAAGACCTAAAAGGAACCAGTTCTCTGTTTTTGCAAATTTTGAATATTTTCTCCTCGTTCACATGCGCAATACCAAAATTCTGGCCAATCCCAGTCCTCTCCATTCAACATTTGACCCACTTACAGCAGCCTTTTTTAAAACTTAATGAAATGAGTCATTTTTTATATTTAAATGATTTCATAACAGACTTCTTCTATTCTTGATATAATTATGTAGATTTTTTTTCTTTTTTCTTAACTTTGTAAAATTAAAGTTATGCTTTAAATCCCGGTATTATCTGTTTACCATAGAAATGCACTCACTGCTTTTCATTATCCTAAGCATCGGCTTTGTAAATAAGCCTTTGTAACTCAAAACTGAAGCATTGGATTTTAATTTAAATGTATCACAGTAACATTCCTATTGCATTCATATCAATAAGGCTTGAGTTTTATATAATACACGGTAATGGCTCCTTGAGATGTCTGAGTAGTGGAGAGCCATTATAAAACTACAGTATCATGTCTCGCAACCAAATTAAACTCCATTCTAATTTGTTTCTTAATAACACGCACTTCACTGTAATATGTAAAATGCTCGGCTTTATGAGAAAGTCAAAGGAAATGTTGTACAGTGTCTCATTTGCATTTAGCAACTATATTACAGTAGAGCGTATTAAGTTGCAGGAAACATAATCTCACATCATAATTTTAAAATGCAATTTACAGCCCCTTCCGAGAGGAAAACAAAGCAGATATCTAAACACAGTTTGCTGACCTGTGATAATACTGATAAAAAAGGTGAAGAGAAGAATATATTTACTTTTCGGTGAGAGCTCCGGTAGGGCTTGCTATGAATATGAATTTTTTTATGCCAAATAAGCATTCAATGAAACTCTGATATTGTCTTGTTCCTGTTTTACTTTAAGAGTCCCTTTGCATCTTTGCATTGTTACGGTATGCTGAAAACTAGACATGACTGCCCCACTGTAGTTCTTTTGCAGTGGTATGGCACCATAATTTGTGGTAAAAGAAAGGTTTGAAGACATTCCTTAGGAAAACTACACAAATTGGCAGATGTGGACTGATAATATATACTTTTCATCTGAGCTACTGTTGGCCAAATATTCTTCTGGGCTCAAAGTATTGAAGCCATTGGACCTGATTCATTAAAGCTCCCCAAGACTGGAGAACTAGAGACTGTCTATGTAAGTACAGGTTTCTTTAAAGGGGTCAGTCCATGGGATTGTATTGTTTTGGGTTTTTCCATCACTTTCTCATCTCATCATTTGACATGGCTTTAGAGAAGCCACCGTTGTGTCACCCTTTGTTAGAACAATTAGGTCAACATAGTATTTGCCCCCTAGAAGTATATTTACTGTAGATAGCACTCTATAGAAGTGAGCTAGAATGCCCAGCCTAAAGCACAGTCCTGAGATTTCACTGACTTGGAAAAAGGATGTTGGAAACTTTTAATGACCACATGCTTCTCCCAGGTTGAGAACAAGCTAAGTCGAGGCTAGAGATGAAGATTATAACCCTGAGCTTCTCCTTCTTCTATCCTAAAAACTAATTTACCAATGGCAGCTTCAATATTTCTATCTTGAAAATGTACCTTCCTAAAAATCACTCTATAGTGATATATAACAGGTGTAAAATACATAAAAATAACAGCTCAACAACTCAAGTTATATAAATATTACATCCACAAGCTGTCTGAGGTTTTAGTTTTAGACAATAACATTTTTTCATAACACTATAAATATACAAATATAAAACAATGTATTTATTTACCTAAGAATATGCTAATTTTCAAAACAGTAATCAATGCCAATAAATTTAACACATACATACATCTATGGTGTGCTATTTTTTAAAAATGTATTTAAAAAAATTAATACATTTACTTGGACCTCTGCATACCCCCTCTATTTACAGGTTTTTGCATTATCTTTTGTGCTTTATTGACGGCCACCAGTAGATGGTGCTGTGTCCACATGTAAAGTGCGTAACAAACTCTTTAATAATAGATCTGACAGCAAGAGTTTGTTACACACTTTTCATGAGAACACATCATCTATTGGTGTGAGCTGAATACAAACCAAGATATTTTTTCTAATGGCATTTTCATCTTCATAAAAGAAATCTCAGTATACAAAGTACTTGTTTGTAGCATAACAATTCTATGTATTTCTATAGGTAATAGCAAGACATTTTTTAAACCAAATGAACTTGAAAAAAAGAAACTAATCATTTTAAATCATCCCTATTAGTATTATTTTATATTTTTGAGATTACCCTCTTTCAAAGTCTTCAGATTTAACAGCTCAACCCTATATGATACACTTCAGTCCAGAACTCCTTTTGTTCTGTTGTTTAAAAGCTGTTTTGTACTTTTTATAGAAATGCTATTTAATAAGAAAAGAAACACAAAGTATACATACTGTTACATCATATAGCTTACTAGGTGGTTTTTTTTTTTTATTCTTAGGGTTTTGTTCTCCTTTAAGAGTTTACGGAGGCATTTTTTCAGTAACGTATCTCTATATGTACCCTGCAGCTCGGCTTCATGCAGTGCGCGTGGCCACTTTTTCTATTTATGTTACAGATTTCATGCTTTCCAGAACCACATCAGACCTTAAACTTATTAATACTGCATTACATCAATATCAGACAGGGTCGTGCTAACTGTAGCACAGTGAATAGACTTCTTTTAGATAAATCATCTGCTGAAAATCACTGCCTTGACAGCTTACAATGCACCCATTCAGGCAGACCACAATAAAGATCATCAACGGCCATTTTGAATCTACAGAATAAAACGCTGCCAAGGAAGATATCTCTATTAAGCTGTAAATCAGTGACGTAATATAAAAAATGAGCGTCTTTAAAGGGAACTTCTTTTTCAATATTCATATATTTACAAAATTATCACTTGAATATAAATAAACTTACAATTGTGTGTAAATGTTTGAAATATGGTATTTTCAAATGTGCAATTATATATTGTTATCAAATGTGTGCAATTTTATATCTACAAGAGGCAGCAATATTTGCTTATTACATGGGTTCATGCTTCACAGTGTGGCTAATATCCAATCCATGTACTCAACAATTAAATACAAACTTTAATACTTTAATAACTAATACTTCAAGAATACTCCCAGAATCCAGGGAACATGCTCTTTTTCCTAGATTCTAGATCAAATAAAGGAGATTAGAGTAAAGTGCATTACTTTTATTAGTTTTTGTGTAAATAACAAGTAAAAAGTTACTTTAAAGTTAATCTGCACACTATCCTGAACCATACAGGACAAAGCAGCAAATTACCTTTAATTGTCTCTCTATTTAGAGTAAAAGAAATGCCCTGTGTAATATTCTCAAGGAGTTGAGAAATATTTTTTTTCCTGTTGGAGCACATTAAAACATGCTTTATACATTTTTTCACCTTCCTCTGGATTAACTGTGCAAATACCTGTGTGTATAGGTTTCTGTCTAGAATATGCAGGTTTTCTAGGCTTCTTGTACTTCTGGGGACCTTGGCTTGTTTCACAATATTATGGCATTATGCTTCCATTTTCTTCCTTCTATTTTTTCTAGGATCTCCTTCATCCACCTCTTTCTGGGCCTTCCTTGTGTTCTCATTCTCTCTAATCTTGACTGTACTATTGCTTTGCCCCCGTTTTCTTTTCCAAATTTTAAATTCATGCTTTTCTTTAACCCTTTAAAAACCTCACTCTGTCTGCGCCATCTATTAAGTTGTGATTTATTCTTATTCTTCACATTTTCTGTATCTGGTACAGGCTCATAGATCCTATGCAATATTTTTATCTCAAATATCCTCAAACTAAATAATCTCAGGTCAACATATTTCATGTTTTTTTTTTTTTTTTTTAATTTTCCTTTTGGATGGATTTGTAACTTTTTTCAACCTAACAATATAAGTCTTTAGACTCATACAAGTAATTTTCTTTGGCATCTGTCTTAGATAGGGGGATGTGGTAGGGATGTAAGATATCCCTGAATTCATTACTGAATGAATTTCATGTATTAAGGTTTGTTGCATTGCATATTTAAGACTTTCACTATTGTTTTGAGCACATTGGATCTTACTATTAAGGGTATCTTTTGTTGATTGATAATCCAAAGTTATTATCAGGATAATATATATCACTAAGGGTGATTACTATCTATCCAGTGAGTGCATTAGACCCACTAAGCCCATGGTTGCTCCTTAAAACTGTTCAATATACGGTAAGCATAAGTCCATTTCTGTAGTAAACACTATTTATATTTATATGTATATATTAAGGATATATATATTTCTTTATATATATATATATATATATATATCCTTAATATATACATATCCTGGTATTATTATATATAAAAAACATTCATTATCATTCATTTTCAGCTTACCCTTAATATTAGGACCTTTATTCAATTTCCATTGAATTGCATAAACTACAAATCTTCCAGACATTCAATACAAGTAGGTGGTTTATTCACATACATTACTTGATCAAGTATGAATGTTTTCAGCATAACTACACTATCATATTATTATGAGTAATGTTTCACCCATCAAGCATCTACTACAGTTTTTTCCTATTTCTTTGTGTACATTTACACTTATACCACAGTTATATACTCATATCAATCTCTAATACAGTTTGATGTGATATAACATATTTAAATGACTACTTTGATAGATATCTTTGAATATAATTGTATGAAGTGATACTATATATTTATATATTACTTTACGATACAGCTGTATAGCGTTCCCATCATGTCCCCTAAGGGAGCCTAAAGGCGAAACATGTCATGATGTAGATATTTGCACATTTTTGGAACATGCGTAGCTGCTTTTGTATACGAATTAGGCAATCTCCCCCAGTGAAATTTAACTGGGAGGCGCCTATTCACCATCTGTAATTTGTTCTTTTGACTATTGCTTTATGCTTTTTACAAACATTTTATGACATTAAAATACATGTTACATGTTTTTGCCAACAAACTCCAGCTTTCTCTGTCCTTTTTCTTTTATATTTTTCATAACATTGGGGTTGGCACTACAAAAAAAAATATAGAAGCTAGGAAAGGAGGGTAATATAACTTACCTACCCTATACCTCTATAAGTTATATCAATACACTAATATACTGTACACCCGAAATGAGACATCTTTTTTTTTTTTACATGCCCGATAATTTAAATAAGGTAAAAGAAAAATCAATATATATTCTGTATATAACATACTGTGTGTAAGTATTCATCAACTCCAATGTTTTGGAGTAGTTGGCCATTGTAGCCAATCAGCTGCCAGATCTACTTTTTACAGTTTAAAAATTTCAAATAAAAAAAGGATTCTGACCAGTAAACAATGGAAGATGATTGGCTGTTATGTGTTATTCCAAATTGTTCTTTCCCTTTTGACATACGCCCAGATCTTTTTATTCCTGTAATACGTACAAATGGTTCCGAGCATTTACCTTCTTTTTCCTGACCTGTCTGAGGTTTAATGAACACATCTGGTCTCTCTCTGGCCCTAATGCATTACCATGTTCATATTTTAGCTCAACAAAGGATAAGTCGATTGTTCGAATAATGCCACCTCACGGTAGCTTTGTATGAAATCGGATTACATCCGTGATATATGATGCTTGGAAGAATGACTGGCAAGCACAAAATATGCTCTGTCAGGAAATTCTTCTTTCTCTGTTCCCCAGAGATTTTTAGACAAAGAAGCTTTCTTGCATGATTGGGGTTGGTCCTGTCTTTGTCGGGTTAATTTGATGAGGCAATGCAAAGTGCAATGAGTATGGCAAAAAGTGCTGTAATCCAGATCAACCAATCAGACTTCAGTGTTTGGTAGTCGTATTACCTAAATTAAAATTTTTACCTACAGCTGGCCTAAAATAATAGGTTTCTCTATTCCTATCTAGCATATGCAAGGTATAATGTTCATTTTATCTAGAACAGATGATGGCATTGAGGTTCCCCCCACCCACATTCCAGGGCAGGAGAGAAAAGACCGGAGTGCAACCTCCCTAGGACTGTGCGTTAAAATCAGCATAGGAATCTGATCTCCGTCAGGTCTATTCACAACCTACAGCTGACTAGTACTCAGAAGAGAAAGTTTTATTTCCTTTTAGCTCATCTGGTTCTGTGTGGTGTTTCAGTTACACAGAGACAGTTAAACATGAGCAGGCAGTGTTGTTTCTGTTTTTTCATCCAGCTATTTCTGCACACATGGTGAGACTGTATCACCAATTTTCATAATATTTATGTTTAATATATATTTTTTGCATTACTTATATACATTCTAATTTTTACAAAAATATTTGTTTTTCCATTACAGTTTATTTATGTGATAATTTTTTTAATGCAATATTTTGTAGTTGTCAACTAAAAATGAAAAACAAATTACTAAAATACTATATGTTCCCATTAAAGCTGAGCATTAGGCAAATCGCTAAATATATCACTGAAACATGGGTGCCAGAGGAACTCCTATCACCCCAGTAATGCAATGGGCACCGGCGTACCAGACAATACAGGCTTGTGACTTGTTTTTTTTTTTTTTTTTACTATAGTTCAGCCTGTTAACCTTCCTGCATACATCCTGTGATTGGGCAGTGATGAAGCTCCCATGTCAGTACATGTGCTTGTAAATCACTTGATTAGCTAATAGTGCTTGCCCCTGTCATTTTCCAGTAAAGGTATTTATTGGAGGGGGCGGGGGGATATCAGGAATTTATAAATTTTACTAGTTGAATTAAAAAAAAATGAACAAATAAACACTGTATAACTATATACATAGTAATAAATATTATGCTTGAAGTTTTTTTTTTTTAAAGCTTGAGTTTCAGAACAATGTAACTACCTTTGAAGCAATGTGACGGCAAGTTTCTGCTACAGTAAATCTAGAATGCTGCCACTCTGAGTCCCAGAAGCCACTTGATTGCTGTCTCCTGAGTGACAGAAGGGCCACAAATAATACTGCAGACAATTGTGCAGTAACAGTATTCTGTAACTGGAGTAGTTAAAGCAGTGACAGCTGTTAAGCTGACATTGCATACACATCATATTATCCTCCTAACAGAATTAGTGCTATGAGATGGGGGGACTGCTGCACAGAATTCCCGGCTCTGCATATTGTGTTATCAGCACAATGCAGCCCTGGGTTCTCCACAAGGAAATGATTACGCATTTTCAGCGAATACTTCATTGAACTATTACTCACCTTTGCATATTATTTTTACAATTTTGTATTGTTTTTTGTTACTATTTTAGAAAATGGATTTCATGCAAAGATTTGCATTAAAGTCTACCAGACAATGCAATCAGCATACTTTCTGAAATAAAATCGTAACATGATAAGCCATGGAAAATGCAAAAAAATAATATATATATATATATATATTTATGATACATTAATCAACTCCTCCCAAGTTACAGCAAAAAAGGAAATATACATTTTGGTGGTAATGTGTGCCCATTAGAAGACTTCTCTATTCTTGTTTTTGGTAACAGCTCAAAGGGGTCCAATTATAAAGCAGTGAATCTGACATTCACTGAAACTTTCCCTGATGGAGAATCTTCAAGGTCCTGTGTGTTTTAATGGCAATAATTTATTCTCTACAAGGAAATGTTTCAGTTAATTTCCTGAGCGGTAATCCCGAGTGTGGCTCGGTGTTACAGCTGATAGCAGTAACCCCAAGCCACACTCGGGGTAGCTAAAAAAATAAAAAAGAAAGACTTACCTGGTCCCATCGGCGTCCTCCATTGTCCTGCTGGTCAGATTCCATCCCCGGGCCGCTTCCTTTTCCTCCGATCTGCTGTCCCCTGGCAAGTGAGCTGACATTCCCCGGGAGTTCCCCGGTGACGTCGGTGCATGCTTCTGTGCATGCGGGAGTGTAGCAGGAATTTTAATTTATTTTGTTTTGGATTCAATACAAAATAACTGTATTGAATCCAATACAAAGTAATCATTATATATATATATATATATATATATATATATAATATATGCTACTGTACAGTTATATTACAGGTTTCAGTACTTTTATGCACCCTTGTTTTAACAGATTTTTGTATTTTTGTGTTTTTTTGTTTAAAGTTTATTATTAAATTTATTAAATATTGGACATATTTCGGTGAGTTATGCCTAAGAATTACAGGCCTACAATGTAAAATAAATTTTCATGAAAAACAATGTACCGCTTTTATACATATAAATCCGGACAGAAATGAACCACCCAGAAGGTTAATGTCCACTTTCTGAAGAGATCACAAAAATATAGACTTTCTCTATTTTTAGTCCTGTTGACAATAGTTACAAATAAATGGAAGGAATCTCCCATATATATCTCCCTTAAATATAGTTTTATTATTTAATTATATATTTAAATATATAGCTTCAAAATAATAAAAAAAAATTGAACAAACACATGTAAATAAAATATTTAATTGCAGCTGCAAATAAATAATATATTCAGCTGCTTTAAGGAAAAGAAACATTTTGGATATGGCTTAAAAGCAAAATAAATTGAGCACGAAATGAGGTTTGCCTTGAAAGTTTCTCATACATTTAGCAGCAGACAGATAGAACAAAGAACAAAATCAATTAAAAATTATTTTCAACTCAACACCTTTCTATGGCTTCAACATGAATCTCTTTAATGCATCTGTTTACCAGGTTGTTGAGCGTTTCTCCCCTGAAATACCACTGAGCTGAGTTGTGTGCTGCTGCCCTCTCTGGCGATATTATATGGATCAGACAACTGCAAATATATTCAGCAGTATCAGAAATTATGGGAGAGGAAAATGTGATCGTATCCATCACCTCTCATAATTGCAGCAGGAGGAAGACGAAAAGGAAAGAGGATACAAGTTCCAAAATCACAATAAAATAAATGTACACCAAATTACTTATATTTTATATAAGGTTTATCTTGTCATTTCATAACTATTGCTACTCTTTTTAAGTTTGCAGTTCTCATTTAATAATAACCGATCCTTCCATGATGGTCCAGGCACTTTTTGTAATTATAATTATTCAGTATTTATATAGCGCCAACATATTATTCAGCGCTTTACAAATTCCATAGTCATGCGACTAGATGTCCCTCAAAAGGGCTCACAATGTAATGTCCCTACCATTGTCATATCTTACCGGTATTAACACAGGCTAAGGTCAATTTGGGGAGAAGCCAATTAACTATCTGAATGTTGAAGGAAAGCGCAGTACCCAGAGGAAATCCACTCAAAACACAGGGAGAACCTGCAAACTCCAAACAGATAGTGCCCTGGCCGAGATTTATTCCAGGGGCAGAGCACCCCAAAGGCCAGAGTGCTAACCTCTGAGCCACTGTGTTATAGGATGACATGTTCTATCCCTGTCTCTAAATTGTGCTTCTGCATCACAGAAGCATGGTCTAGTGCAGTGGTCGCCAACCTTTTCAGACTGGCAGACCACTAAATTTACCAGCTTCCGCCCGCGCATTTGTGGGAAACCAGGTGTCACTCAAAATTGAAGAAACTTCCCCTTTAGTGACATCATGATTCCTGAACCCGTCCACTCTCATGATTCCAGAACCCGTCCACTCTCATGATTCCCGAACCCGCCCACTCTCATGATTCCTGAACCCGCCCACTCTCCCATTGTAGGCTCAGATTTTTGAGAGAGTGGGTGGGTTGTGTCCAGAGACATGACCCACCCACCTCCTTGAGCGCGGGATCCGTACAAGGAACATGGTCCGCCGCTCTGGCTGGTGCATCCCCCCAGCAGGGTCCTTCTCCTAACCGTCCAGAGCCACGAACTACCAAAATTTTCTCGGACTGCTGGTCTAGTAGTATCTCCATCAGGAATCCCAGTGAAAAAGGAATAAAAGGATTAAAAAAATGAAGATCAACTTCACAAGAGAAGATCAGTGAAAAAGTAAAAAAAAAACCTTAATTGTTTGTGATTCTTCAATTGAAATGTCATTCAGTTGTGATTAAAATTTTTTTAAACCTGAATTCCAGGATGTCTAGAAAACATCATTTAAAACAGGGCCTGGAGCTTGCGATTAGAAGGAGTGAGTGGAAGGCCAGCATGACCAGGTCCTAGTGGGTAGCAGAGCAGTAAGGGATTGAAACAGGGAATAGTGAAGTCAAGTGGTGGATGATAACGAAGAGGAATCGGTGAGATTGAATGATAGAGGAGGAGGAGGAAGTTAAATTGAGGCCAGGCAGAAAGTGAGGGGGTGAGTCCGAGTCTGGGATGAAACAAACTGTCCTCCCACCCACCCTAGGTAAAAGGTGGTAAAATAGGGGGGTCATGTAGTAAGTGGCAGTTGAATGGGGTGGTTAAGGTCCTCGGGGGACATCATTGGGCAGGATAAATAAATCGGTGGGGGAGCCATTTCAGGTGTGGCAGCTCCTCATGTTAAAAAGGGTAAAAGTGTTTGAATTTTGGTGGTGGTTAAAAAGGGGCTGCAAATAAGAACTTTAGCCAGTTCCAGAGCCAGTTGGGTTTGTGCAGATGGGAGGAATAATGTATGGGTGTGCAGACTTCCAGACATTTTTGATTGGTTGAGCAATGTCTTCGAGGACCTGCAACCAGAAATGGAAGAAAATTTCAAAATGTTGTAAATATCATGAGAATGTAAATGAGGTCAATGCTTTGAAAGTATTACATATTTACATAATTTAGTATCTCATTTTGATAGGTTGATGTTGATTTTATTGGTTATCTGAAAGAAAAGGTGGTGTATGACATTAAAGTGGCCTGCAATGCCATTCCCCAAAGAGAGTGTGTGCTGTGATTTATTAGGGGAATTGTACGGGGAATGGTGGTGTGCTATGTGGGGTAAAAGGGAGTGAAGGACATTAGATTTGGAGTTACTCTGAGGGACAGTCAGTAGCATGACTATGGGTTTTGTAAAGTGTTGAATAATATTTCAGCGCTATGAATACAATACAAAAATGTATGTATAAATATATATTTTCAAACAGAAAGGAGAGAACAGCAGGGGATTTGATGTGGCTCAAACATTTATATGTGATTGTACAAGGTGTATACAGTAGTAGAACAAAGATATATATTTTTTTTATATAGACAGAGACCATGTGCATAACCCTTAATGGTTTAGAGGGTAACAAGGCCTATACTATACAGAGTCCCAACATGTTTCACAGGTTTAGGCTTCCCCAGAGGATTAATGGTAAACCAGTGACAATATTTAGAAAAGCAAAAAAAAAAAAAAAAACATACAGAAAGTCATAACAATTTTGTTAACAACTTATATGTCAACATTTCAAGTCTCAAGAGGCTAATATCAAAAATCAGAATCATTTTTCATTTGTATATGTATATATAAATAAATAACCAATACATATCGAATATATGTATATAAATGTACAGATAACTTTTTCCTATGTTCACCAGAAATCCCATAGTGGTACTAAAGCTAGAGGATGAGCAGATGACCACACGCCAGTGCACAGCCAGCCGGTGAACTACGTGTCCTATAGTGGCAATACTACTCGTGAAGAGGAATGGACACCCTTACCCAGCATTGCTACTCTATTAGCAATTCTTAGCACCAGTTTTTCCTTGAACGCCACTGAAAACTTTTTGCTTCCAAACATACCCTTCTACAAATTCATAAGTGTAATCTTATTTTGTGGAGAACACATCCTGTCCATAATGCTAATGGTTACACATGTGAAAAATTGTGAAAAATCAGGACTGTAAATGGCCTACTACTTTTTGAAATGTCTATGTTTACCAAATCTGAGCCCCAACATTTTAAAAATATTACAATTAGCTCATGTGCAATGTGTATTTGTAACACTTTTAGGCATCTTCATCACATCAAGGAGATTGAAGAAAAACTGAAGATCATCATTTTAATGATAGAGATTTTTTTAAAAATAAAATCTATACTGTAGCTGTATAATGTGATGTGTCAGGATATGGAGACAGGTAAAGTCACTGAAAGGTCAAATTTAATGTTAAAGGATTATTTTTAACCCTGGAAACAATGTAATGGAGTGTACCTGTGATAGAGGGCTGGGACTAATCAGTCATATCTCTATCCTGAAGTATCAAGTGTCATTCATCTGTATCCTTGGAGATGAGTAGAATAGGAAAGATGGAACATGGAACCAGCAGGCTGACCATCCAACAATACAGTTAACAGTTTAATTATCTAGGTGTCTCCTATCAGGAATAAATTCGCACAGCATTACCAGCTTCCTAATTGCTCTTGAAATGGCATAACGATAAGAACATTATGGGGGCAAAATTACAGATTACGGTAAATGTGCTTAATTTAATTTTTTTTAATTATAGTCTTAAATGCTTAAATACCTGTGCTGATAAATCCAATAGCCAGTCACTCTTGAAATGCCACCAGGTGTTTTTATTTAAAAAAAGAAATAGATTTCATTGATTAATGTGTGTATGTTTTTTTTTTCACCTTTGATGGGAATAATCTGTGCAGCCAAACAGTAATTTGTACATTTCTATTAAATGTCTGTCCTGCAAAATATAATGTGTAACTGTCAATGTGCAGCTAGTTATATTGAAGGAATATTTAAGTTTTCAAAACAATTAGTAAAACTAGGACAATAGGTATCCAAAGTTGGGTTTAGGTCTTCGCTTTTAAAAAAAGTTGTTAAAAAACGTTTTTTTGCCAAACTCATGGTTTCTTAACCTTTTTAATGTGGGGTACCCTTGGAATACCTTTCAGTTCTTCAGGGAACCCCTGCTATAATTACTAAATCCATAGCTCACAGTATATTGGCCTGGTGGGCAGTGGGAATAATGCCTCTTTTATTGCTGGCCATTGGGAAGAATGTCACCCATTCAGATAGCCAAAACAATCAATGGTGCTAGTTCAAATGACTTGAGAGGTACAAACTGGTTAAGAAACTCTGGTCTAGTCTTTCGGGTCTCTCTTTAGGTCCTTGAATGGGGCAGTTGGACTTACCAACAGATAGATTACAGTGCTAGCAAGGTAATAGTTTTCTTTCCTTTGGTTGAATGGTGAAGAGGTCTATGGCTGGCCTTAAAATTGCTTAACACATCTACCTTAACATTTTTTATATTATATAATAGGGTGTTTTTTAATTGAAAGAGGAGGACCTCTCCTCTTCCATCCATTACTCCTCTTTCATCCTTACTACTGCGGCGGTAAAGACTGAAGGGAAAACCCCCAGCTTCCTGCTATACATGCGTTACTTATCCCAGAAGGCAGCGGGCTGCTCCTTCTGCACATTATTATTATTATTATTATTCATAAACAGGATTTATATAGCGCCAACATATTACACAGCACTGTACATTAAATAGGGGTTTCAAATGACAGACTAATACAGACAGTGATACAGGAGCATTCTTGGGCATTCCCGAGAATGTAAATACACAGTGAGATTTGCTCTCCACCTGATCTTACGCCAGCACAGTGTGAGATTGGGTGACATATAAAGAAGAACTCAGAAGAAGAGGAAAAAATTGGCGACACCCAGTGTCCAGTCCACGCGGGGAAGAAGAAGGAAGATGGGACAGAGAGGGACTTTCCATCTATAATGGTAAGTGTTTTTTTTTTTTTTTTTTTTACTGAATGTTCTACTTCAAAAAGATTTTATTGCACACTCTCAAAATGTTCATTGGAAGCTGCAGCAAGTCAAAGAGAGTCCATCTAATTTCCTACCTGGATAACATTAGGCATCATACCCTCTTCTCCCCAACCTTAGACTGGATTTAGACTAGAGCTGTTTGCAAGTGGTTTTACCACTTAAATTCAGATCATTATCCTTTACTTGACATGCAATAGAAGGCGGCAGCAATGCCACGCATTTTATTGTATGATACATGCCGTAATTAGGGGGGTTTCCTATCTCTTCTACTTTCATGAATTTGAAATAGTTCTACTTGCAAACATTAAAAAAACTAAAGTTTTTTTAAAGCATTTGCAAGCAGTTTCAATACAAAAATAAATTGCACTTAAAAAAAAAAGAAATGCTCTGCTAAGCTTTTGCAGCGCCTTTCAAACATCGATACAGGCATTTGCAAACTAGCTTTGACAACCTGTTACCACTCCCTGGCACCTAATTTTTGACAGTAGGTGCCCAAGGGCAGGAAACACTGTAGTAATATAGGACAAATCTAGACCCTGTTTCACTATCCATGGGACATCCCTTTTATTTAGTTGTTTCAATCATGAATATTTAGCATTGCATGGGGATGTAACCTTGGCGTGTCTGCAGCCTGTCTAGGAATGCCCAATCCTTCGGACTAACCAATGCCAACGCTTTGTACCTCCCAAGGGTTCTTCTGTCTGATGTAGGATACCACTACAACTGAAAACACAATTATGGTCACTGTAAGGAAATCCACCCTGGAAAATACCATGACGTCCTTTCTGTTCATTCATGTAGACAGGAATTGGCTACAAAGAGATTGGAATGAATCAGCAGCAGTGAGTTGCAAAAAGGGATGAAAATGTAACAAAAAAAGGATTTTAAATAGAAATTCAGTTTCAACATATAGTGCTTTAGAAAACTAAAATGTATTACCTTATGATTTATATTACCTACCCAAAAAAGTTGGTATTTTATGCCTTATATAAAAGGATTGTCTACCCTTTTATGTAAGGTAAACATTTTATTTTAGGTCTGCTTTAATGTATGAAGTCAGATTAAATATTAGGGTAACACATGAAAGTTACGTTTTGGGGCCACGTAAATAAATAATGATAGACTTCTAAATCAAACAATTTAGAGCCACTGACAACTAATGCAGAAATGCTCATCACAGTGGAATCTCAATGGTTAAACGGCAGTCAGCATGCTTTTTTCTGCTCAAAAATACATTTTGGAGCATATTGTAAAATAAAAAGAATTTACCAAATTTCTCATTCTAAACAGAACTATTCCTCATATTACTCTATAGACAGTTCTCAAAGTCTGAATAGCCTAGAACTTTTTAAAACATATGCAATTAATTTCATATAATTTCCATACACTTACATGGCATCCAAGCATTGTTCTTTCAAGTGCATGCCGATATTATGGGATCTAGGACCTAAAATTACCTGAGTAATTTAGCCAGAAAAGCTCATTTCTAACTATTGCTATGGTGACTGAATCATAGAAAAGTAAAGGGTGGGAAATTGTCATCATAAAGCAAGTCAATAGGGGGGTTTTAGTGTTCCAGCCCAACCTATCTGATTACCTATCACTTTAATGCTTTCTTCCACTTTTTCTCTCTCTCCAACGCTAATGTTAAAAATAAAACTATTATGCAACTGTCTGTCTTATATATTGTATTAGCCTTGCTTCAAAGTGAAGCTGGTATAGCATCAAAGAAAATTTAATTCAAAGCATTTAAACTAAAATTAGTGAATTAAATTAGGTTGTGCACTCGGGGTACCCTCAGTTTTGGATGGACTGTTTGTTTAGAGATTGATTGATCTTCAGAGCTGACACAGTGGGCACCACCTTTTCATCCATTGGGGACACTATTTGGACATATTGCATTGCTGGGTTCTAGAAAGTTAAATTTTTACTGACATTTCCCTATTACCTTTAGGAACCCTAACCATGAGTATACACTATACAAAGAATAGTGGTTGTAAAACCATACCAATACTTATAAATAGAATAAACATATGTCTATTCACCCTATAGAGCAGTTTCCCTGTTATAACAAGTCACTGCTGCTCTTTGTTTATGAGTGGTTATGTATCTACCCTATCTTGCAGGTTTCGGCAGGCAGCCTTTAGTGGACAAACCTGCACAGTGATATCCCCCATGCCACCAAAAACCATTGGGATCAGGGGCCTTGTTAAGTACTGTTTTTTTAATTTTTGTAAACAAACTGTTGGAAAAAGCATTTTAAAATAGGATTATGTTGGAGGAGCAGGGCAACCCCCCTCCCCCGTTTGCTGCTTTGTATGATGTAAAAAAAACTCCCTAATGAGAATAAGCCCTCAAAAGACTGTTGCATTACCCTAGGAGTGCATGTTGGTGTGATCTGAGTTTACCAGGGCATCCTGATGGTTATATGCAATTTTGAGTAAAGCATTTGACAAGGTGTTGTCAAAGCACTTGACAAAGCTTAACCCAATAGGAGATGGCTACTAAGGGCTCTATCTTTACTACTTGCTGTCCTAATATTATCATCTTAAACAAGGATGCTTACCTGCATCAGAACCCTTGACTTTATTTTTCACTGGAATTCCTTTTCAGTTACAATTTCCCTTTATAATACCCCTGAAGAAGCCAACAGGCAAAACGCGTCGGAATAAGAGATGTTACGTTTTTGTACAAAGTTGGCACAGTTTAGCTTTTGGTCATTTAACTTATAGACATACAATAAGGATCAACCTAATATTTAGTGTAAAAGAGTGTACTTATGTCATACAGGCTCATTCTATTTTGTGTTTTGGGCTTTTGACTTACAATACAATCCCTCAGCTTTTTTCTCTTTTCCTAAACCTCATCTGTTTTCCTATTTCATATAAGGATGTGGGGTGTGCATAATTATGTTCACAAAGGGAGGACGTAGCAGTTTTTTTAGTCGTTAATAGTCTTGACAAGGTGGTGCATACAAAGGATACATGTTAGAGAAGGTATATTTGCAAATTTCGGTTCGTAAAGAGACCACCTAGACAAGATCCAAATGCAGCATATTGAAATCTTCATCGAGTTTTGAAAAAAAAAAAAAGCTTATGTTTCTTATTTTAGAATAATACAGTTAATCATTTTAAAAGTGTGAAACATCACATTATAAATGGTGAAATTTATTTAATAAGGTGTCTGGAACAAGTGTGATTGCTATCTGGGGCAATCCAGGATGCTTTTGTATCAAATATATATATATATATATATATGTATGTACACATAAGATTAAAATCAAGACATAATTGTGAATGTTCTATCAGCCAATGCATTGACTAAATCTTTCATTGTAGGAATTTAACCATTGTTCTGCCAGATACATAATAATAAAACATTGTAAAATAAAAATACAGAAATAAAATCATCTACACCATGGAAAATGTGTTTGGCTGACCATTATTAAACATCAGCACTTAACCATAGTCAATAGATCCTTTTGAAACAGACTGAGATTAAGCTTCTGTATCCCTAATGGGACTGTTCCACATGATTGGCATGCACTCCATTTTCTGCCTATAGTTAATTATGGATAACATGTTTCAGGATCATATTTTTAATAAAATCAATTTGCTATTAACATCTCTCCTCTAATTTCAAATATATTACAGAGTATGGAAGAGAGATGGATTAATAGATAGATAGATAGATACATAGATACATAGATACATAGATAGATGGATAAATTGAAGAGATAATGATTAAGAAACATTTTGGAGAAATAGATAGATGGACAATTAGAATGTTGGATAGGTAGACTGATAAGTATTATGAATTTAAATAGAGAAGGAGAAAGAAAGATAGATTGACATATAGTGAATAAAAAAGTCAAAATTGGAGAGAAATTAAAAACTCCTTGAAAAACAAGGACCAGGAAGGTCTTTTCTGCAGATAAACCTGCTTGATCAATGTCTTTCTCTGTCAAAAGAGGCATGCATGCACCGCTCTGCACGTGATCCCAGGATACACGGCTAATCCCCGCCTGCGCTGGAGTGAAAACAGATGGGTGCAGGTAAAAACTGCAATCAGACAGGTAAGGTTATGCAGAAGGGACACCACCTGGACATGCTTAGTAATAACTTTTTAATTTTTGAATTTAGTTCTTTAAATAGAAATGCAGGATAGATAGATAGATAGATAGATAGATAGATAGATAGATAGGTAACAAAAAAATTGATAGATAGATAGACAGATAAATTGATAGATAGATAGATAGATAGATAGATAGATAGATAGATACCAATAGATAGATATTATTACTGTATGTTTTAAATGTATCTGATCTTTATTTGTAAATCCTTCATTTTTGCAGTAAATAATACCAGACAAATGGTATGTTTGAGAATGAAGACAGATGCATTTTATTGTAGATACAATCACTTTAATCACTTTGGTAGTCCCTTGCTGCTGCTTCCATCGACTACTACTATTATAAATGATAATATTTTTTGTAATGTTTTCTATTGCACTGCTTCTTTGTTCCATTGAAAAACCCTTCAGGAAAATTTTGAATGAAGTGACAGAGTAGGATAAAATAGGGATGCATTGCCCAGTTCTGCCAGGTTTGGGCATTCTGCATGACAAAAAAGATTTTCCCACTGACACCATGCCCACTCTGTGTAGTATAAGTGTGAGTTTGTATTTAGCAATACAGGCAGTAGCTTCTGGGTGAATGAAGTCTGTAATAACTGGTTGCAGGCTTACATCATATATACACTGGGCCTAATATAATAAAGATGCTGACTGGAGAAGACAGACTATCATAGGAGAACCTGGTTGATCCAGCAAATGTGGGTAGGACTGAGAACATTTGCCAACTAATAGCAAATGAGTTTTATAAAATCCATTCCAGGTTTGTGGGATCATCCAGGTACTATTTTTTCCAATGTGTTTTATAGTTCTTGGTGACACATGAATATAGGTCTATTGGTCTGTTGTTTTGAAGCTGAAATAAAACTAAACATATAAAAAGGCATACAGCTTGAATCACAAAAAGCCCAACACATGCCAGCTGTACTTTCTGTGTGGGTACTGTTTTCTTTCTGCAAAGGCCCAACATGCTCCCCTCTGAGTTAGACCTAGAGCTCTTCAAACAGCAGGAATCAAGGTTTGCTGCTGCTGCTGGTATGGTATAGCGGACGGTATGTCAAACTACTGCACTGGGACCAGTACTTCCAAAAACAGGGCAATCATGATTTACAGCATGCTGGCAGGGGATGGTTTTTCTACCCTGGTTGTGACTGTTCCTTAAAAAAAAGGAACTGTAAGTTCGTGCTCAACTTTTGTATGTTGCCCATGGAATGTTATATTGTTACTAGTTAACATCACAGCCAAACAATAAAAGTAGGTAATCATGAGTTTAATGTTCTACTTCACTCATGGCAACATTTCATTAAAAAGTTTACCCAACATTGGAAAATAAAGTATGCCTAGAGCAATTATTCCCAACCATAGCTTGCTAGAGGTTCCTTGAGCAATGAACAGTTTGTGACTCTCAGGTCAGTTTAGCTGACACCAATGATCTTTTTTGGCTATCTGTAGGAATGATAGTCTTTCTATTGGCCACAACAGTAATGTACTGGGGGTTGTGGATATAAAAAATAAAGCAGTATAGAGTTTCCTGAAGGTATGAAAGTTATTTCAAGTGTTCCTGTTAAAAAAAAGTAAAAATACACTGGTTTAGACCAAGAATTATTTTGAGTGTAACAGTTTGCTCACAACTAGTTATACCAATATAAACACAGTACAACATAGAGGGAGTTAATAAACATAGCACTGACACTGTTTCACTTTCAGGTATTGTTGTTATCTGAAACAAAGGAATCTTCCACTACCTACTTGAATAATCCCACTTTCCCACCCTGTGTTAGCTCAATGGCTATACCAATAATAACTTCTGCAGTTGAGTAAGCAATGGAAAGCAAAGTTCTGTTCATTAGAACTATTAACTTTAAACCTCCTCTATTATGGTTATTAAAAATATCTAAAAGATGTACCTTTGTGGTTCTGTCTTTTGAATTTAAATCAGAATGCTAATTATGCTGCACTATCAGGCTAAACATCAGAAAGCACCTTAAGAATTTTTGCCATTTTTTATTCATTGGCTTTCCCTGTACTATATTCACTTTGTAATTATATTGATCCTTAGATAAAAGGTGAACAAATTAGAACAAATGACTGTGGTATGATGTCTTTTGTTAGGACTGATGGGAAACTATAGCCTGGTATCATCAGACTATTTTACTTTAATCTAAATCAGTGTTTTTCAACCAGGGTTCTGTGTAGCCCTAGGGTTCCCTTATGGGTTGCTAGGGGTTCCTTGAGCATTTAGTCATTTGGAACTCTCGGGTCAGTTTAACTGACACCAATGATCTTTTGGCTATCTGTAAGGGTGACATTCTTCCAAATAGCCAGCAAAGTAAGAAGAATTCTTCCTACTGACCACCATACTAATGTACAGTGAGCTGTGGATATAGTATTCATAGCAGGGGTTTCCTGAAGACCCAAAAATATTTTCAAAGGTTTCCCCATGTTGAAAAACATGTTTTTCATATATGTTTTAAAGTTGCAGGGTTAAGTTGCCACAGTGATGGCTTAATAGTCAACCTGGTTTGGTTTTGGTTTTTTTTTTTCTTTCAACAAACCAGTATCTACACAAAACCCTATAAGAAAAAGATTTCACAAGGTGGTAGGCAACCAAAGAACATACTGGTAGAATAAAAGGTGTCTTCCAAAAATTCGCCTGGGCTTGTGGTGGGGATATTAGATTGTAACCTGCTCTGGGCAAAAACTCCAGAGATCAGTCTTGTCAAGCATTTGTGTTCATGTTCCAAAAGTTGCTCAAATGAACATCATCCGAGAAGTCTCAGAAAACCCATGGGATACTTCAAGATCAATTGAAATTCCCCATCCTGACTGGTTGGACACAAAAGTAAATAATAGTGATACACTTTGAGAAGTACATTTATCCTGTGGCCATTCACAGATAATAAATATTGAGCTGATCGTTTTGCTTGCTGGATAAAGGTATATTTACATGAATGTGTATGATCCAGGACAAATCTTGCATTTATAAACCAATTCCCTCCCGTTTACCCATTTTCTCATATTTAATCAAGAAACTTGTCCAAGCATGGCTTCCAAACTTTGCAAAGATATCTGGTCAGAACTGAGCTCTGGTTCACAGAGCTGACCACTGCTCCTCTCCGATGATCTCGTTTTCACAGATGACCCCGACAGAACTACAGCACATCAAACATCTAATTGAGTTACTAAAATGAAATGGTAACACTCATTTAATTCTGTAATATCATGCTATGTGTTGTACCAAGGCAATCAAATAGAGCAAATGATTTAAAGAAATTCTAATGACATTAGAATATTAGGAAGTCATTGAGATGGAAATCAGGCAAGTTATCATTAAATACATCATTTTTTTAAAAACTGTAAAAAAAACTACCTTAATATATTATTTAAAAGTTAATTCAATGCGTATTTTAAGAGAATTTATTAGCATGAAAATCAGCAGACTTCCAGTTGTGTGACACTAGTCGATAGGAATAATGGATACAACTGTCTTTTAAAGTCTATACAGCAATCTAATATGTACACTATCTGCTCTTTAAAGTGGAACTAAACTTCTCTTTCTAAAAAGGATGCTGGCGGGTTGGGTTATAATGACAGTAGAGGCTCTGGACCTAATTTATTAAAAGTCCCCAAGACTGGAGAAAATATAATATCTTGGGAGAACCTGGGTGATGCATAAAACTCTGTGATTTTCTGTCTTCTCCAGTCTTGGAGAGCTTTAATAAATCATGCTCTCTGTGTTTGTTCTGCCACAAATACTTCAACCTGTTTGTTAGGGTTTAAGCCAATGTGCTGCTCAGTGTACAAACCTGGCATGCTTATCGCCAAAGTTTATGCATGGGAATAACAGCATCTTGATCCAGGCCAAAAAAGATGGCCAAAAACTCCAAACATACAGTAAATGGGTAAATGCACCCGAGTGCACCTTTATATTCTGTGAACATTTTTTGAAGTTTGCTGAGCCCATTCAACAAACCTTAGAACAGGTTCTGATGAAAAACAAATGCTAAGGTAACTAGCAAGAAGACTTCCAGTTTGATGGTTCAATTCTAACAACTACCAGCCAATGTGAATGCTGGCTGCTATGTACATCAGAAACACATACACAAGGGCCATCTTGTCTCCTTTCTGTAAAAAGGACCTACATAGAGGTGTTTTTTTAATTTGAAACTATAGTTCCACTTTAAACAACTGACTCACCAACAACACCAAAGTGCAGCACAAGGGAAAACTTTTATTTGTAAATATTGCTGCCCTCATATTAAAAGCCTCACCGTGTTCAAAACCTCACAGTACTTTGAAAAGAATGTTGTCTCTATATGATTTTTAGATACATAAATAACATTAAAAGCATACCTCTATATTAGATAAACTATTCTTTCCATTTAAAGAAAATTAACAGTGGAGGGAGTGCCCACAAAGGTAAGCAGAGGGCTTATTATTGATTTACTAGGCCTTGTTCTGCACTCTCAGTATGGAGTTGGCTATCTTGGTAAAGGCCGGGGTTTACTTCCCCATATCCTCCAGCCAGGAAAAGAAAGATAAAATTATTTGGTGATATCACCAAATCTTCCTCCAAATCTCCTGAGACTGGAAATCAGAAACAACAATGTCTTAGATGCAGGAGTACCTTGACAGTAAGTGTATTGCTAAAGAAATTCTAGAAAATCTGTGGATTTTTTAGGGTACAGCTTAGGCTTAATTGCCTATTTTAAATGTTACTTATAACATAACACATCTTTATTTTTTAAATTGCAACCCCATTTCAGGAGTTTAATATCAATCACAATTTAACTTAATATCAAATTAAATTAATGCAAACATTGCTGTTAATTTAAGGTGTACAGCATTTATTCACAGCAGAGCAATGACTGTGAATGCAATGTGTATCATTCTAGGCATTCTTCACACCATCTCTAATAGACATGCCACAGTCTAAAAATCGAATATATCAATAGTGACGTTCCCTGCCACTTCAATTACAACCAAATCTCACTCAACATGTAGCTGTACTATTATATCCTGATATGGGTTATCTTGTGCTCAGCATGCTCATGGCCAAATAAAGCTGGGAAGCTGAAAACCAGGACCACTCGGCAGGGGGGCGTCCTGCAGGCCCAGTAATGCACTGATCCCCGCTGGGCTAGGTGTCACAGACAGGTTTAGTCTATGAAGTGGAGCTGTCATTCAAAAGCATCATAAGAGGTGTCAGCTCACAGAAGGGTGCACAGACCCAAACTTTACTTTGGTTTATTTTAAATGTACAGAAATCCCCTGTACACTTATGATCTTTTACAGGGGTGGTTATCTGATGTACAAGATTTCACAGTCAGTATGAATTTGGGTGAATGACATATTATTATAAGTGCTGCCCTGTTTTTATAATAAGAAAGAAATGCTGCTTTTAATTAAAAGTTTAGAAATTTTAGTATCCATAATTTTCAGGCATAACATCTCTACAATTACATTAGCTATCATTATGTTATATGAAAAGTATTTAAAAATTAAGATTTGTCATGCTTTTGCATGTAGGCACAATGCTGTTAAAGCTGAAGTTCTACTTACATTTTGCTTTGCTAACCTCTCCTCCCCTGTGATGACAAGGAATCTGACATTCCCTCAAACATTCCCTGATGGGAATCAAGAGAATGTCAGATTCCCCGTTTTATAAATAGAGCCCACAGAGAGAAATTGTGATATGGATTGTAATACTAGAAGCAACTCCCTGTCCTGTGATGGGATAAGAAGGAAGTAATCCTGAATCCCAGGCAAGAGCTCCGTGAATGAGTGGGAAGATGTGTTTGTGACCTTTTATCTAGGAACTTGTTTGAGGGAATGCCAGATTTACTGTTTTATAAATAGAGTCTATAGATAAATAGAGTTATAAATAATGCCTTCTTGCAAGACTAGGCCTAACATAGCTCTGAAAAACACCGCTATACCAAGGACAAGATAAGTGCAAAAAAATTATGGATGAACCTCACAATGATTTCTATATCTAGCCATACCTTAATTGAGAGGAATGGACTCCTTTACCATCAGGAGGTACTTACCAACACATTGAAAGGTTGGCTTAAACTCAACTTCAGCCAAATGTAAGGACCAGTATGCAGCCTAGATGAAGGATCCAAAGGGCATTACAGAAACAATGGGAATAATTTGAAGGTTTTTAATAGACAGACCATTTCACAAAATGATGATTTCAACAAAGAACAACCTAAAAATTGACTATTTAATTTCGGCTCTTTGAGAAAATGAAACTGTATTTAAGGCAGTTGGCTTTTAAAGCTTTTAAAGTGAAAATCCTTTGGCCGACTTCACAATTAAATCCTTGATTACTTTCATGTATTGTCTATTATTATTATTATTATCATCATGTATTTATATGTGCAGACATTTGGCTTTTTATAGCTTTATAGCTAAAGCTTCATATATGCTTGGGAACTCCTACTTTATCAATATTTAGAAACTCAATCAGTGTTTAGAAGGTAAAACATGTCGCCCATGTTTGCGTATATTTTGTTTTTTTGACTTTTCTTTTTCTTGACTTGTGGGTTCTAATGGCAGATTTTGGTTATTTGACAGGGTTATGTCAATAGGGCCTATGCAGGTCTCTAATTGGCTGAGCAACCTTTTTGTTAGGGACCTCTAGTCTCCTTTTTTTTAGTATCATATCATGTATTCACAGTCTTCATCACAAAGAAAAAAATGTTCGCTACCCTTTGAGTATAAATTTTCCTCACTGATTAAAGTAAAACTTTTCAGTTCATTTTTGCCTGCCATATTAGACAAATTTAGACAGTCTTTGGCGTGTGGGTCACAAGTTCAGAAAATGGTTCTTCTGCTCATTAAATATAATCATAATTTAGTGTTAAAGAACAGAAATAATATTCTTTAAACATTAATGCTGTGAATTTGTTCAATATGGTCTTCGAATTAACTGTCCGCTGTCAGGAATCGACTTTAAAAATCTATATGTAAATTATTCAGAAGGATAATTGTATTAAAGATGAAGTAGAAAGTTAATAGTTTAAGCCATGAGTTGTCACATTGAAAGTTTAGCTATTTTTTGCATCAACTTTCAAAATTGTGATGAACAAACTGCATGTCCATTTGGATAGAGATGTAGCTCTTCGGGTGCGTCATGGTGAATACTGTATCTAGGGGGCATTTCTGTGAGACTTGGGAGAATTAATGCATTTGACAATGTTGTCTATTACCCTAAGGCTAGGGTTTTGATCGTCAATGTAGCTAATGTATCCTTCCCCGTAAAATGATTTCCACGCTTACATGTCAGATGTGAAATGACTCACTTTTGTTCTCTTTTAGTTTAAAACTGACAGAATTAAATTAACTGTTTTATAGCAAGTTCTTATTTCCATAATTGAATGACTGAATTCCTATATACATTACTGAGCTGCAGAGCTTCATGGAAAGCACCATGTCCTTCTTATCATTTGGCAACATATTCAAAACTCTTAATATGTACACATGTCTGAAACCAATAACATATTTTTTTTTGTGGTGTGTTTAATAAAAGAGCAAACAGAATAGCCAAAAACTGTGCAACAACTACCAGCAGCCAAGTATAATTCACAAAAGTACAAATTTTGTTTATTTATTCCAATTTACAACTTGTCTATTGTTTGTTGTCATAAAATGCATTTGTATACCAAAAAAATTAGATTATACTTACCTTACCTCCATCTTCCAAATTGCTAGGTGTGACCCCATTGTTCTTTGAGGAAGAAACCGGGAGAATGCAAAGCTGATTAAATCCAATGAGATGACACTCCAGTACATTGCAAAAGCATGTTCTCCCAGGATTTGAGCTGTTTTGTGTTTTCCAGGACCTCACTGGAAGAACCTACTTACTGTAGCTAGTATGTTACGGGGAAGAAGGCCCAGACAGCCTCAGTGGACCTTTTATTTGTATGCAATGTCTGTTTAAGTTTGCACTTTAAGGATTACTACTGTCATGATCTCTTAGTAGTTCAGCAGCATAATCAGTACAGAAAGAGGAGAGTAGAATGTTGAGTCCTGACTTTCACAACATCATTGATCCTACTCTGATCATTGAGAATGAATAACTCCACGGTGGATATACCTTCACAGGTCAGTGAGGGCTTCTTTTAAAGCTCATTTGCTGCTTGTTGAGCATATGTATGTAACTGAATGTCTTGTTTTTGTCCACAGTTTTTTTATACTGCTTGGCTGTTTTAAGTACATGACTTATAACTGAAGCCAGCTTGTATATACATCAATAGCACCTTCTGTATTTCTCAACAACTGCACTTTGAAGAGGCTTATTCAGAACAAGGTGACATAAAACTAAATTAAAAAAAAGGTTTACATAATGTTAAAGGTCTTTAATTTAGTGGTATAACTGAAATTGTTTTGAATTCAGCTTTAAAAGGTCACTTTTTTGAAAATTTTGAAACCTTTACTCTGGTGTTTTAGATTGGGGAACTGGGGATCCCCTCAAATCCCAACCTCTCCATTGTTTTGTAGTCCTAAACCCGAGTAATCAATATGACATTCCTTCTGTTACATTGCAATGCATTGCAGAATGGAAGGAGCTTTCTTGGTGGTTTCAGTGGACAAACCTAACAGTGGGTGAGCACAGGACTGGTAAACATAAGTCGACCAGGAAGAGGGTTTTTGGGAAATATTGCTATTTTGCTTAAAATAGCAAAGCAACAGATTCTCTTTAAATGTAAATAATTTCAGGGTAACAGTAGAGTGTGCCTTTATGCTTGAATGTGGCTAAAAGGATGCTACCTTCAAATCCCCTGGAATTATAAAGAAGATTCTATTTTCCTTTAAGAAGCCTGTGATTGTTATTCATATTCTAACCTTCTACTGGTTAAGTTGAAAAGTCTTTAAGAACATCATATATCTCCTTTTTATTTCAAGGCAGTTTTAAAGTTCGAAAGCCCTCTTTGCCCTGGAATAGGACACCAATGGCAGTTGCATTGAATTTTTGGAAAAAGAGTATTCTGATCATAGATTCTCAAGAAGGTTAAACATAAATTAGTCATAAAGCCAATGAAACGTTTCAGCTGTATGATTAACTCTAATTTGAAGTGTTTAAGCTTATCTGTGTTTAATTAATTAAGACAAGCAGCTTTCTTGCTTTTTTTATGAACAATTCTGGTTACATAAAATTTCAAACATGAATGTGTAACTCGCAAATGCAATGGCGAAGATCTGACAAACGTTTAAGACAACAAAGAGTCATTTGATAGTGTTTTTTTTTCTGAGAAAACGTCTCTCCTTCCTGTCTTTGATGTATGCTGGGCTTGTTTAATCAATTATTAATCAAAGTTATAGAAGTCTTTTTATATGTTTAGGTGAAATTAGGTGACGCTGTCACTAGGCTTGGTTTTCAAACAAGACAGAAGAAAAACTAATTTGATGAGGCATTCTTAGAGGCTGTACCTTGCAAAATATTAATAACGATCTTGCTCGTATATATATAATTGGTTTTGGAAGGGTGATCCATTTTTTACAGCAGTCAAAAGAACAGGTGTCCCAATCAGGACATTCCCAGTACCCCCTGTTCAGGATTTTATGATGTCTGTGTCTCGGTTAATGGGATCCATTCTCACTATTGATGCTGGTGATTATTGTCTTTGGCACAGGAGGTAATGAGTAATCCAAGATTTAGAGTTGTCATATAAAGAAGATGAGCAGAAATCTTTTGATAGGTTGAACTGTTCTTTGGCAATTGGCATAGGAGATACCCCTCACTTTGCAGAGATTTTCTTTTACCTCCTACTGTGTCTTTAGGACATAAAGTTAATACAATCTGAATCATAACTATTCTCTACCCTAAAGCAGAACTAAAGTTCCACTTAAAACATTTGTGACTAGGCAGGGATTTATTCCTTCCTGCAACTAAACCTACTTACCTGCCTGATTCTTTTCATCTGTTAAGTCAAGCATACCAGCTTCCCCTTTAAATGGCAGGGCTGAATGAACTCTTGTGAACCTGCGTGCACTTACGTCATCCCAGCCTGGCCAATTAAGATGGTCAAAGACCGAAACAAGGAAGAGAAGAACAAGAAAATGGTTTAGTTCTGCTTTAAATGTTACATACATAATCACATACAAACACATTAAAAATGCAGTTTAGGGTATAAATTCCCTTTAAAGGTTTCTGTTGTGTAGGATATATTGTAATTACTAAGTTTAAAGACTTAATGTCAAATGTAAGCCGTCAGTGAACCGGGGGTTAGATAAGAAAGAGAGATGAAGGCTTAGCCTTTGAATAAAATCCAAAATTCAAATTTTCAGTGTAGGTTCGTCTTCATAGCATACATGTTTTTGGCAAAGAAGGCAGTTGGAAACAGTGGGTAGAACAGGTTATGCGTACCACTTAGCTCATTTGGGAAACTGGGGAATAGAATAGTTCACATTGGGGCTACCATAGACAATAAATGGTACATTCACGTATGCCTCACGTATGTATGATTTGACATAGTCCTAAACAAGAACAGTCTTGTGGGGTGACCTTAACTTTATAGCCGAATGGAGAGGGTGAAGGAACAGTTCTATTGCTGGTTCATTGGAAGGAATTAAATAATAATCTAAAACAGTTTATCAACTGGTTGGATTGGTGTTCTTCCCTAGTGTTGACTAGTGATTGCGCCATCAATTATCCTCACAAAAAAGATTGGGATCAGGAGACTTCTAACCCCTAATACATCTTTAGTGAATTTTTTTAATTCATTATTTTTCCTCTGATTTAACGAAGTTATTTTACTAAAATAAGTTTACGTTCTTTGCTTAGCAAAATTTATTTTTACTTTGGAAGATAAATCGTATGAGGTGAAGCCCTATTGACTTCAGCCATGTGCTAGCAAAAATAATGTTTTTTACATTTTCTTGCACTATTGGGTATCCTTTAAAAGGGAATTTACATCACATTTACTAAGCTAAGGCCACTATCTTTTGCAGAATGGTAAATCACTTTCTTATGTGAACAGCCTAAAGTATTTTAGTAAGTCAACCATGAAGTTTTGAAGAACTCAATTGTGTTGATTTGCTAAAGGAATTTGGGCTGCACATTTATCAAAGTGAATTGCCCCTGTAAGGGATATTTCACTCATTTAATCTAGTGAAACTTCAAGAATGCACAATCATGAACAAGGAAATATTAAAACTGGATGGTTCAGTCAATGGAGCATCACCCTATTCCGTAAGCAAAATGAAATATTCCCTGCAAAAGGATAGTTCACTTTACTAAGTGACCAGCCTATATTTCTTTAGTAATTCACCCCAAATGGGCATCTAGGTGCTGACTGAAACAATTGGCAGAATTTGGCAGGCTAGCAGGGACAAAAATGACTGTTACAAATATCTCAGCAGTTGCTAATTAGCAGCAGTGAACTGTGGGTAGGACCGTATATTTTAATGTGAGAAGACTGTCTCTGCAGTAACCGCCGTACAGAAAATGCTCCACAGCTGACCCTGGTGGCACTGTAAGCTGCATATTGCAATAATTCTGTAAATTACCAGGCTTTCTTATACAGTAACTTTCAGTTAATTAGTAATTTAACATTCTGCTGCGCTATTAAATGTCTTCTTTGCATTATATTATGTTGTTTCATGGGCTTACCTTAACACTAATAGGGTTTTGCTATATTTTCTCAAAACAGTAACAGTAAAATAAAAATGAGCGAGAAAAATTAATTAGTTATCTCTTACCTTTGATTTGCCTGTTATTAACAATTAAGCGGTGATCTACAGTTTCAAAGGAGTGTCTGAGGTTAGGAACGGTAGAATTCTTTGCATCATAGTTCAGACGGAACAAGGTAGAGAAAAAGATCAGTGAATTAACATTTGCTTTCCATGTTCAGAGCAAAACAATTTTTTATCATTTTCTCATAGTCATTTTTTTGGGGCAGGGAAGACCCCCCTATACATACTGGTATTTAGTTTTTTACCCAAAGAATTATGGTGTTTTATTTTTAGGATTATAGGGGCTAGCTTACAGGTAGGTTAGGGGCCAAGGTAAGGGTTCAGAGAATCAGATTTCAGGTTACCAAAGCCTTATCTCCAAAATGTTGCCATAAATTATAGGGATACATGTAGACTAAGGATCATGGTGGGAGTTAAGGAAGGGCTCATCCAAATAATTAGGTTTAGGAATGGGTAAGTTTGGTGACAGTTTTAGAAATTATTATAGGGTTCTATTTAAAGAAGTGCTACAGTTTGTAAAGCTATGTATACTAAGGTGGGGCAATAATGTGTATTTTATTTAACTGAAATTGAGAGATTTCTGGCTTGGAGGTTCCAATAAAAAGGAAATTGGAGGTAGGGGTAACATTATAGGTTCCCCGATGGGAGACAAAGAGGAGTCAGTACCATGCAATTTAGCCACAAATACATGAAGAGGTCACCTCTGCATCTTCTCCTGGAGTACTAAAATCACTTTCCTACCCAACTGGGGAATGGGCAGTGAATGCAATCAATTCTTTGAAAGTTAATATGTCTGGAAAAAAATAGACATACAGTTTAGGGTATGTATATACATTCAGTAACACATTGAAAAGAAAAAAAAATGGTTTACAGGGTGCAATAACACAGATCAAAGAATTAGATTTCAGGTTACCATAGCCATATCCCCAACAGGTTGCCATAGGTTTGTGCAAAGTGACTTTTAATAATTGCCTAATTCTAACTCCTTTTCCCAACAGGAGTACAAAGAGCATACATCACTCAAGCAGTGTTCTGTATATTGCTTAGTTTTTTAAATTTTTAAGGTAAAAAAGAAAAAAAAAAAAAAAAAAAAAAAAAAGCAAGCGTTCTTAAAAACAATTCATGGCTGCATTGCTAACACAAACACAGATTATACTTATCCTTAGGCTTTGCCTTAATAGTAAAAAAATAAACAAAGATTTATGAAAGTGATTGAGATCAGCAAATAAAGCTTTGTAACACAATAAGGCAGCGGAGGTCCTTTTCTTAAATAAGTGTCTGCTACCATTTACCATGGAACGTCCAACTGAGCTTCAACGTTCCATAAAAAATTCATTCTTGCTTTAAGAGATTTCAGCTTCCTTCCCCATCCTCTCTATTGTTAGACAAATTGAAGCATGCACTCTCAAGGAGTACGCCAGTGAACTGAGAATTTATTTACTCATTCGATTCCAATATTGAGAGAATCTAGTCTCTCCCGTTCAAAGGCTAGAACAACAATGCAAGTGACATCGGGTCAGCCAGCACTTCATAGCTACCTGCGCGATGGAATTGTTCTCCGTATAGATAGGAAGTGACTGAAACACCCTTTTTGTCATCAATGTCTATTATGATTGATGGCTGTATGGTCACATTGAATATGCCCTTTTTAAATAATTCACAATGTCATCACCATAGTCCCAGTTTATAACTAGCCCGTTATTTTTACCTTTGTTCATTCGCTATGAGAAGGTTATATAAATTAGCTTTTTTTTTCTTATGTTTTTCAAAAATCCTAAAAGTTCCTAGGAAATGCATATAAAAACAGTTTTGGCAGTGAAAATGTATGTATATGTCATACACACATATATATATATGAATATAGATTTTTTTTTTTTTTATATAGTGCTGACATATATAGCCCTTTGCAAAGTCCATATTCATGCCAATAACTATCCCTTAAAGAATCTAATATTCCTAACATAGTAATATGTTAATAACATAAGTCTAAGGCCAATCTGGGTGGAAGCCAGTTACCCTACCTATATGATTTTAGGAGAAGGTCACGCAAAAGTGGAAGAATATGCAAACTTTAAGGACATTTTGGCATTTTGGTCAATATTCAAAAACGCCACTTTGCTGAAAGATAAAACTACATATAAATGTTCTCATTACTACCACCTACTAATGAATCTGCTGCACAATGTTGCTTTGTAAAAGGTAAAACAGACCAATAATAGTTTAGGTTACGATCATGGACATTTTGATAAGGGGTGCATGTAGATGGGGAGACATTAATGTCTTTCCCAATATAGAGTGGAATCTTCCAGGTCTACGTGCTTCAATGGCAGTAAATAATTCCTACCAGGGAATGTTTGAATGAATGCCAGATTCCCAGATTTATATAGTGAGCCCTATCTTTTTCATTTAACATTTATTATAACATGTAAAAATTGTGTAAATTGCTTGCTTTTATTTCTGTGCACTCAGAACATTTATTTTATTATCTATATTTGCAATGCCTGAAAAGTCTAATACATTGTATGGTACTAAGATTTTTTGACCCATACAAACAATTTTTTTTTTTAATTATTTATTTCAAAATCATTGTCAAAATTTTTCTCGTCATCTGATTTTCATTGTAGAGATTTCCCATCCTTACCTGCCCACAATAGAAAATGAAAGAAAATATTCATGGAGCAATCCCTGAGTTGTTTAAAGCTCTCTATCCTCGATTGCTTTTTGGACAACCAATAAGGGTAGCAGTGGTCACCAGGACAAATAAGGAAAGGTAATTTTTCTGGTGGGCTCAGCAAGTGAAACTAAATTTAGAAATGGATAGGTGATGTCCCTTCTGCAATAAAAACATACATACCTGCCTGAACCCTCTCTTTATCTGTGAAAATTAAATCAGATCAACTTAGCAAGATGGGATACCCGGTGCTTTGTGGGTTTCCCTGTGGCTGCTGGGAATGAATGAGCTCCAACGTGCCTGCATGGGAGTAACATCATCTTTACCCAGCCAATAAAAAAGGTCAAAGATTGAAAGAAGGAAAAAGATGGTGGTGCCTACAATGAAACAGGGACAGGTGAGTATAAAAAAAAAATGTTCTACTTTAAAGCCCAATTGAGGCTTCTATATCTTAAATATACTGCAGAGAGGTTGCATATATGGTAAGAAACATGTTTATATTCTTTTATTTAGGTTTTGCTGCAGCAATGGTTAAAATACCCCAAGCTTGCAGCACACTGGAGTTGGACTGCTGTTCAATACAGAATACAGCAGCCCATGTCTCCAGCATTCCGACACACCTCCATTCTAGGTGCTCCAATAACAGAGCTGCCCAAGGAGCATTTACCCTTCTAACTGGAAGGGCAAATGTAGTGTTAGAATGCTAAGCACAAGTGCTGCCCCGCTTTGTGTTGGGAAGCGGTCTGACTCTCCTGCATGCCAGCTGAAACAGAGTATTTTAACCCTGAAAATATTCAGTCTGACTGCATTACAATAATAATATGGAAGCTTTAATTGCACTTTAATGACTTGTAAAAAAAAGTTTCAGATCTTTTAAGTTCTCAGACTTTTACAGTTTTTATTGAATCTATGCGTATAGAATCATATTCCATAAGTTGCAGATTCACAGAACAAGAAGTGATATGCTGACATACTTCTGATCAGCAACAAAAGGGTCCCATGAAATTATCTGAAAAACATTGGCAAGAACGAGCTCCATACTCTTGGGTTTTTGAGGTCAAGTTAGCACTCCCCATCTCCAAATAAAAGACTCAGAAATAATGTAGGCCTATGCTGAGTTGCACTAAATTTGTTCCTTAGTTTGCATTGTAAATCAGCAAATAAGTTGTATGAGATCTCATTTACATGAAATTACTGGATTAATCGAAGGGAGATCTCGAATTCTGGAACTTGATGTCTTCATAAATTTCATTGCAGAAAAATATATCTAAGAACTGAAAAGGGCAGACTTTTATCAGCACTACTGAGATCCAGCAATGGTGCACACTGACACTGCACTACATCAGCCGGCTCACCTAAAAATAATTGCACCATATGGTTTCCGCCTCCCTAATAGATCACAACTCATTACCAGACCTGGAGTCCAAATCTCTCGCCGTTTATGCGCTATAAACTGGCAAGGGCTTATATTACCTAGAAGCACAAACAACGTATATTTATGATGCAGCTGACAAACAGAGAAAATTGAACTCAGCTTAGTTATACAATGTTACATTTTTTATAAGGATTCTTGCTTCAATTTTTATTTCAATTCTTACACTTCATATGAGCGGTTCAATCAAATATCAAAGCTCTAAGTTGTAACCTGCTGTACTGAAGAATGTGTAGTTTATTAGGGGTCTATCATTGTTTATAGTAACACATTATGGAACGAAAAGTTCATTACTTACTTTTATATCAATTCAGTGGTGTATTTTGCAAATAACAGTATACTAAAAAGTTTATCTTTCAACACGAAAAGTTGCCAATTTGGCCAAGTACAAAAAGCTACACATATTATTTTACTTTTTGTTTTATTGGATCTATAGATTGACTCAGTTGCCTTTTTTTAACCCTTTTATAGCCAGGGGTCACTGAAGGCCTAATGCACACCAAGGCCAAACAGCTGTGCTGCATTTACCTTGTGCTAAAGAAGCATGCTGATAGTAAAAGAGTGAAAATTGGCTATTGTCACCAAATTAGTAAGTGATGGGAAATCCAAAACACAACAAATGTCCCTGGAATAGAAATAGATGGAGAACTCTTCCAATGAACACACATTTTCTACAAGTTCCATATCATTATTATTATTAATATTATTACACAGTATTTATATAGCGCCATCATATTACGCAGAGCTGTACAAAGTCCATAGTTGTGTCACTAACTGTCCCTCAAAGCAGCCCACAATCTAATGTCCCTACTATAGTCATATGTCATTAATGTAGTCTAAGGTCAATTTAGGGGGAAGCCAATTCCATATTCTCCCCTTCTCCTTAAATGCCTGCCACATTTACATTTTTAAAAAATGAAGCACATATACCCTAATTTTAGATTTCCTCAAGTTGGACAGAGGGCAAGCTTGTTCATTGTTGGCCTGTAGGTGACCTTTAATGGTCCCTAGAACTCACATTAAACAATATTATACCATGAGCCCATGCTGCATGATATTAACCCATAGGGCCATTGACAGCTTTGACTTGCAAGAAGGAGCTGCAAGATTCTGGAAGTGAATAATTCTGATTCTGGATATGCTGATAGCAAAAGAGTGCAACATGATGTTGTCTCTAGTCACAGGAGACATGTTGGCTATTGTTGTAAAATTAGTAAGTGATGGGAAATCTAAAATACAAAAATGTTCCTGGAATAGGAAAAGATTGATAAATCTTCCAATGGGGACACTTTTTCTACTGACTCCACATTTTCTCCTTCCCTTTAGATGCCCCCCACAAATACATTTCAATAATATAAAGCACACCTACATTAATTGGGGAGATGTTGACACATGCAAAGCCCAGTGACCTTTAATGGTGCATAGAACTCCCATTGAACAATATTAAACCATGTGATGACGCTAACCCATCAGATTATTGATTTAACTTAAAGGGTGTTGGATGATTCTGGGTGTCATTTGACCCTAAATTAGGTTGACCACTGGAGGCAGAGAAGGATGAGATAGACAGATAAGGTTGGTGGGATTTAAAAAATAGAAATAAAAAAACTGAAGTAGGACTTTAGAGTGTCTTCATTTTAAAATATTGAACAGCAATCCCCAGGTAGATATTTTCTTACCTAAAGTAACAGTAAACTTATTTAATAATATTATTAAGACAAAATAAATGACACACAACAATTTGTATATGTATATTAAACCTATTTTTATGCGGCTCCCCAGATCACATAGCAATCAAGCAAAGTTGCTTTTTACCTATATTACAAACAGCGGAGACTTCCTATGTGAACACAGCAGGAATTTCTCAACATTTGATAAATGAGAATCATTTGGTTGTATGTTAACTAACCTTTATTTTTCTCGGTTTTGTACATTTTACAGCAGAATCATCTCCATATATTGAAGATATGAAATATGTGACATGGAGACAGGGAGAACCATTTTTTCTGATTTCCAGCGGAATCATATGTCATGCCTTTTCCCAGGGAAAGAAAAGTTCCTCTACTCTGCAATGCCCCAGTATATTCTTCCTGACACAATGACAAAGACATGTTTTTTTCACAGCACATTAGCACATGCAACAGTCCTCCGCTGGCACTACATCTTCTTGTCATGGCGGAGGTGACATGCATTGTTGCCTGTTACTTCAATTGTCTTGTAAGTATACAATGTCATGGTCAGTACAGGTGTCATGATGACAGCTAACGCTTCTCTTTACAGCCCTGACTGTCTGCAGAGCTGGCTAGGCTGTGAGAGATGCTTTAATTAAAAAGGGTTTTTATTCCATCAATGCTCACGCTTTTTATAGGATTTCATTTTTTTTAAGCTAAACTCCAGGCAGATATAAGATGGAAATAATATACCTATGCATTCAAAAAATTCATCTTTAAAGTATTTTTAAAATGCAAGTAGAGTACGTTTCTGCATTTGATTTGGTGTCAGCTTCTAGCAGCCCAGCAGTGCTCAGATTGTAAGAAGGATAAACCACACAAGGAGCCAATCAGTGGTGCTGGAGCACAAGGAGCTGGCTGAATGGAGAAGAAGAGAACAGGTTGAAAGAGAGGTGTATGTACTGCCTATATTATCAATGTCCAGTTACAAGATCAGAGAGGGGAGTGGAGAATCGTAAGTGATCAGAGAACAATCTACCCTTGCAATGGGGGTTACTATGGACTTCAAGGGTCAATAGCTCATTTAGGTCTAGGATGAACATATGAAAATTGTCCCTAAACCCTACATCCTACATTTTGTCCGTACAACATTTGGAATGTGTTATCAATAGTATAAAGTAACAGCATGTGACTTGGAAAGGATAATAACTGGGTAAAGATAAGCAAAGGTCTGAAATGTCCAATCAGTTATTGTTCTGCTGAAAATTCTAAAAATTCATAAACCTCAGAAATCTAGAATTTGTGAAATTGAAGTCTATTAAAATGAATAGAAATCTAAACTGGGCAGTGTGTATTAGAAACAATTCTGCAACATTGTTAAGGGTGGTTTACAATCCATGTCATGATATGTTTTATTTTAAAGGCCAATCTAGAAATATCTATTTTGGGTAAATACTAGTGATAAAAGGATACGGTGTAGTGAGATTTTATGAAGGTTGCCATTGCAGATCGATCTGAAAATGCAAGTTCCCTGGCTGTGAAGCTTATCCTGGAACTTTTGTGCTATTCCATCATTGGGGCAGAATATGCAGGTATTTTTGCTAACTTGGACTGATCTGCTGGTTGTTCCATTGCAGAATCTCAAAGTACTGTAGCCAGAGACAACCAGCCAAGAAGATATCACCACATCACCATCAGACGAATTATTAATTAAAAATGCCAGCCTTCCCCAGAAAATTGCATTATAGATGTCACTCATTTCCTGGAATATGTTATTCTTCAATATTTAGAAGGGGCATTGTAATGACTGACAACATTCAGAATAAGTGAGGATGTCGTTCCACTGGAGTCACCAAGATTTTCAAGTCCCATTCATATTGAATGCACAACAGTAACACAAGCAAAAGCTTGAAACACAGTGCAATGCTTTGTGGTTTGAATTTATTCCGCAACACAAGACACTTAAGGGCTCCTCTTGCTTGGCGAACTTGTTGAACTATCTGTGCATTGTGGTGCACTGCATTAAACCAAAATCCAGTTAAGGTGCATTGTGAAGCTTTGGAAGCCCTTAGACAGCCTAATGCAACCCACCATGATGCCACACTTCCCCACAATGCACTGGTGTAAATGTGTCCTGATTATCTTTGCAGAAACTACACTGGAGCAAAATGATACATTTGTTATCCTTTAATAAAGCCCACCAGTACAATAGAATGGAAGCTGGCACTGAAGCTATAAGGGCAGGTATTGATTAGGCAGGCCACAGGTCAGGAAAACAATTATTGATTTTTTGGATGGACAAATTACAAGCTCTCCACATTGACACCTGACCAAAATATCAATATTGCCCCGTGGCTATTATTTAGAAATACCCTCATGATTTTAGTTCAGTTTTTCTATCTATTGTCTTCCATTGGTTTTTAAATTAAATTGTCAGCAAGGGTCCCAGTTCAAATCATGCAATGTCTAAATCCTGAAAGAAAATTTGGTTCCTGAAAGTGTTTTTAATTTGGCTTCATTTTTTAAACTGTTATTCCACCTGAACATTTTATGTTTTTAGAAAAGGTGGAGATTTATAAAACTGTTTCTAGTAACATGGGGAAGATTTAAAAGCTTTTTAAGGGTTGCTTTTCTGCCTTTGTGACATACTTTTTATAACACATAAAGTAAAATGCTGACCCACCCACGAACAGGTATTTCTTTTTGATTTAGAGAAGCATATGCCCCCACTTTCAGTCTACCTTCTCTGACATGGCCTGTATCTCAGCTCTCTCCCACTAAAAGCCACACAAGGAGCCATAGCAAAATGTATTTGTGACGTCTCATTGTTAAATTTCAGCTTGAGCTATTGAGCTTTGTAAACGGATTTGTATACCAATAAAGTAAGAAGGCAACAGAAAGAAAACATATCCACTCACTGGCCGAAAAGAGAAATACAAAATAACTATGTAAAAAATGTAAAATTTTTTAGTTGCAAACATTTGAAAAGAAAGAAAATATCAACCAAATCTCTTTCCTCTCCAGTACAACCATCCCTTAAAATAAAAATGCTCTTCTCTGCATTTGTTTTTGTATAGATGGACATGTAGTGTATGGTAGCTCAAAACCCTCACTATATAATTACCAGTGGTGGAATTAGGGGGGCACTTGGATTAGGGGGCCCCAATGCTACAACATTGTTTTACAACTTCTGAGGAGACCCAAAGATCTCTCCAACCTACAGATGTGCTTTTAGAAACTTATTACTGCCAGTATAATATCATCACATCGGGTCTGTTTTAAGACACAAGATCCATGCAATAAAAGACTGCATACACTGACCTCTTTAACAGCCTAGTTCTCCTACTTTTCCTCTAATCGTGGAAAACCTTTTTGGCATTTGACATTTCCTGGAGTATTTAATGCCTCTCATAAAAGAAAATTTTGGTGGTTCGTGGCTCTAGCCAGTGTGCCCCCGAGCAGGGTCAGGAGAAGAACCCCCCTGGGAGGATGCACCAGCCAGAAGCATGTCCCCTGTATGGATTGCAGGCTCAGGAAAGTTGGTGGATTGTGTCTCTGGAGCCTGCAATGAATTAGTTGGAAGGTTCTGGCATCATGACGTCACCCTGGGGGAAGTTTCTTCCACTTTGAGTGACACCTGGACTGGAGCTGGTAAATTTACTGGTCCATGGGTCCAAAAAGGTTGGAGACCACCACTCTAGTAGAGTACCACAACCCCCTCAGGAGAAGTTTACATGGGACCTTGTCCTGGGACTTCCTGTGAGGTGGTCTTATAATTCTATTTACCTGTTAAATTTGATAAGTGGGACAGAATGAGAAAAATGTACATTAATCAATACCTCTATTTCGTCCGATTGTCTACTATATGTTGCTATGGAAAGTTTTACTAAATTATTCCCATTGTGGCTGCGATGATGTCATCATGACGTAGAAATCTTAAAAAAGTTCCAAATATTAAGAATTCTGCATCCTAAACTTTAACCTGTTACTTGATTCTCGTTCCCCTTTTTTAACTGGCCTCATCAAGTCTAATAACATCAGGAAATGAAGAATAACTAACCTCCGAGGCAGCACACCAGTACAGTTTTATTTTATCTCACCACCTAGAATATGATGAAACTTCTTAAATCAAGATATCAATAAATAATAGAAACTTCTAGGATTCCATTACGAGACAGAGGAAAAAAAAAGCACACACAAAAAGAAATTGTCCAACGTTAAAAGAGAAAGTTATTGAAAGCTCTGGAGAATCGTAGACATTTGTTAGCAGAATGTGTAGAGAGGAGCGCGAAGACACCATGCAATTTTGCTCTTGAAATTGGTTTATATAGATGACTGGTTGCTTGTGAAGTGCATGTCAGGATTCCATGCAGCTGTTATGAAGTAGCGCAATTGTCATTGCCTCTTACATGGTTGTTGAGAAGTGGAGGGAGCTCGGCTCAGTCAGCTGTTGAATAGATAACCTAACACCGTTAACGCGGCATACTCTCACCAGAATTACATGCCTGCCACACCGAGCTCCTGGGCCTTTGGTCTAGATAATAACCCTGGTGAGTAGACCACGTGTACAGTCTGTCTGATCGCTCGGATATAACGAATGAAACACGGAGAAAAATGTCACTTGACTACGAAGGGGAAAAATTGTTGCTGTAATTTTGTTTAAGGTTGAATCAACAACTGGGAATTTTTTTTTCTTTTTCTTTAACCCTCAAATATACCAAAAGGTTTTGCTGTCATGTTTAATCCTTGTCATTACATAAGCCCTGAATAAAGTGCTAGTCCACATTTCATTTAAGTTTGTCACAAGTGATATTAATACTAGGGATTTTTTCCCTTTTTTTACCCTGTGACTAAGGCCCTTGTCTTTTAATTTTAAAGCCAATGAAAAATCCTTCCGTCAGTTCAGATTTACGAAGGGCGACTGCGGAGGCACTAAAAAGGGTAAACACTTGTGACTTTTTAACTGCTCTGGCATATTTCATTTTACAGAGTGGCTGCTAACTAATGTAATTAGAAACTGGGCTGGGAAGAGCGCTTATGTTCTTAATATCAATGGACAGAGCTGCATGAAAATACGTCTGTAGAAAATGAAGGCGGCTTAAAGCTGAACTGCAGACAAGGAGCTAGATACATGGATGACGTACATTTATGTGAACTGTTATAAGTGACAGAGGATTTGTTGTTCTATCTGGATAGTCTGAAGATGTACACACCACTGCCAGACAGCCGAGCCAGGTTGGTGAATACATTTCTCACTGCTGGAGTTAGATGGGTCCTTGCCCCAAAAATAGTTTTGGATAATGAAGGAGCAGCAAATGGCAGATGGGCCCACCTCTCAACACTTTGTTATCTTTTGCACTGCACCACAACTGGGTGACTTCCTTTAGCTAAATTCACACTGGCAGTGAGGTTACAGTGCATTTACCCCTTCCTTACACCAAGACCCCCTTTGTCTCAGGGAGACACTTCCTCTTGACATTGGAAATAAATAGGGGCAGCAGTAAGCCGTACTACACAGTTGTCATATGTGCAGATGTAGGTTCCCTAAGAGTGCGTAGCTGCATGGAATCGGTTGATGCAGGGGCAGGGGGGAACTTGTCTTTACACTCTCCCACTCTAAGGCTTCATTCACACTACGTGCAATTCACACTGGGTGCAACTGTACACACATAATGTGCCCCAGACCCTCTTCAGCCACCAGGGACCCCTGTGGTCAGTCAAGTCAGTTTGTTCAGTTTGCACTATTGGATATATCTGCCACCAATACAGTGTGTTGCTACAATGAACTGCTGCAATCATTTTGGTGTGTTTTTGTGTACTGCTCCATTCATTGTAATAAAGGGGTCTGTGAGACAACAGACAGCAAATCATGTGGCTGTGCATTGCAGCACAGCCCACAACAAACACATCTTTAAAAGTGTGAATAAAGCCTAATATGCATAGGCCTATACGAGGCTGATACTAAGTTAAATGCAGGTGCTTTAAAAAAAGCATTTGATTATTTGTTCTACAAAGTGTGCTCCGATACATTAATATGATATATGATTACATACTGACTTTGTAACATGAGAATAAAGGGTACCTTTTAGCACACAGTATATAGGCAAATTATTAACCCCCTGTTACATCTTAGTTATAGAAATCATTAAGGTTTATTAGGCAAAATTTGATTACAATTTACACTTGAGTATAAATCAATAATTTTTGCTCTTAAAATTACACTAGAAAAATAAAGCATGTTTAGACTTAGGTCACAAACGTTTGCTATTTTATTTTAAAGCTTTTTTTTCCTTTTTAGGGATTTAGTTTTTTTTGTAATAATAATCAAATTATTTTTGTTCCGGGTTGTAGGCCACCAGTAGATGGTTATGTGGTTTTACAGAAAATATGTAACAAACTTTTTGATCATTTGATATTAAAGTTTGTTACACACTTTACATAAGGACGCAGCACCATCTATTGGTGGCCAACAATTATGCATCATTTCATTAATACTCAAAAGTACACAATACTTTAGCCTGAAAAAAGTGGGTAAATGTTGCAACAGTTACCAATCAGCATTTGTAAATTAATTTTTTTGCTATTCACTAAACAAGTGGCATAACAGGAGTTGTGTCCATTGCAATTTCACTTTATATTAAATGGTGACTATATTTCCCCATTTGGCCTGATTTTCTAAAACTCTCCAAGACTAGAGAAGGAACACTTTCATCGGTGAACTTGAGTGATCCAGTAAACCTGGATTTTTTTATAGTCATTTGCTAGTTGTTAGCAAATGTTTTCAATCCTGGACCAGATCCATTTCATGTTTGCTGGATCAACCAGGTTCACTGATGAAACAGTCTTGGAGAGCTTCAAAAAAATCAGACCCAAGGTGACAACGTATGAGAGCAATTGGCAGAAAAGGGGACAAGCATTGTCATTCTGCTACAGAAATGGGAAAAAAGAGCTGCAAAGCAGGCTGTATAATTTTTTGTTATGCATTATGTTAATGCACATGGGTTTACGGGTGCAATGCTGTGCACAACCATTAAGGCAGGAATGAGCTGCCACTGCACCATAAAGTGCAAAAAAAAAGCAGAGGACTTTTGTTTTTTCCAATACCTGCGCCACAGCCTACTACCATACAGTGATATGCACAGTGGTGTACTGCAACACAGACCAATACCAATAATTGCACCACAATATGGCAATGACATACAGAATTCTCATAATTAAAATTACCTTTCTTTAAACGATATTACCATGTTAACAGCTGCATTAGAACAAACAAGATTTTATTATTTTTCTTTAATAATACTAAAATTGATCATATATATCCTGTTCATTTATACAATATAGTAACAAAAGTAATCTTTTATCCATTCTACATGAATATCCACAATTTAGTGCATGCCCAGTGATCACAGCATAACGGAGCATAAGGCAGTACCCTGCAGTGCTTTATTCATCCCAGTACTATCAACAAAGACAAACAAAAGTTCTTGAATTTCCAAGACAATAATGATAACAAAAATAATTATTGTTTTTGCTATTAGGAGTTCTGTGGTGGATAATAATGTATGATGAACGCTCAGCCCCAGTTTCTTTTCACAGAGCTTCTCCTCCTTACATCTGTGCAGCTAAGTGGGAGAGCTGAGATCTGAATGAGTATCATGCTGAATGGACTGCAATAACATACAGCAGGGGATTGGCTGAAACAGGTTGGAAGCAGCTTAAATGTACAAGCACATGGGATCTCAGCACAAGTCTGTATAGACTTGATTGACAAGACATCCATCTGGTGCCATGTAAAGCCTGACAGCAGGCTGCTGTCACATAGGAGACAAAGCAGAACGGGAGCACAAAAGCCAACCGATACTGCCAGGGTTGTTTTCATAATCCTCCAACTACGAATTACAAATAGTGATAAAGCAATATGCTAACCATCGTGTGTCACATACTTATATATGTGGCTATGTAAATGTGTATATATATATATATATATATATATATATATATATATATTTTTTTTTTTTAAACATGCAGAAAAGAACAAAAGCAGAAGTTTGTTTTTTACATTTTCCTCAGTCTTTCTAAATTTTTTTTACGCTAGATCAGTGTTTCTTTTTAACTCAGAGGAACCCCTTGAAATATCTTTCACAGTTTCAGGGAACCCCTTCTATAATTACTATATCCATGACTCCAGTACTTTAGGGTGGTAGTCAGTAGGAAGAATGCCTTCTACATTGCTGCCCATTAGAAAGAATGTCATCTCTACAGCCATCACCACGTCATTGATATCTGTAAAACTGAACTGAGAGAATCACAAATTGCTCATTGCTCAAGGAACCCCTAGCAACCTCTGGAAGAACCCAGATTGAGATACACTGCCCTAGGGGATCACTTGAAATCATTTTCAGGTTTAAAAAAAACTCTAATAAAACAAATCTATTTGTGGCCGGTAATACATTTGTCCCTTACATTAGTGGTCACTGGGTGGAATTCCCAATTGATGCCTTTGACTCTACCACATGGTGTTGGGTCTAGGACTCCACTAGGCATCATCACCATGGGAGATCAATTAGTCACAGATCAAGGAACATGATAAACCTTATAAACGTCTGAAGGAACCTTAGGGTTCCATGGGTCTATGGATCAAGAAAAGCTGCTTTAATCAATCAAATTTTACATTTTACCTACTCAGCATAGTTCCATAGTTAGTTACTGGTGATGCAAGCCTCCTTAGGTTGAAAAAAGACATACGTTCATCAAGTTCAACCACTAGGGAAATAAACATATCCCAGATATAAAACCCTTTGGACAAAGTTGATTCAGAGGAAGAAAAAAAAACCTGATTCAATTTTCTCCAACGGGAAAAAAAATCCTTGCTGATCCTGTGAGGCAATAGGAAGTTTCTTGGATCAGAAGTCTCCGTTGTCTTATTCTTTACCTTAAAATATTAATACCCAGTTAAATTATCTGCTTCTAGAAAAGCTTCCAGCTTTTTCTTGAAGCAATCTATAGTACTTGCTGCAACTACTTCCTCAGCGAGCCTATTCTACATTTTCACACATCTTACTTCTCCAGAATAAATTTCTTCAATTGCAAAGTGCCCCTTTTCTTTTGTGATGACCTTAAAGTGAATAATTGGGAAGAAAGTTCAATATATGGACCTTTTATATTTATAGGGACCAAAAATGTATTGCATTGCACCTTGCTGGTCAACATCAACAGTCCTTGCATACTAGTAACCAGTAAGTATCCCCTCTCTTCATGTCATCTGGACACAATAGAAAGTGAAGAGAAATCACTCCTAAGTAAGGATAATGCCCTCTGAGAAAGCCATCACTAGAACAACATTGGGTATGTAGGGCCATGGTTCACTGGGTGACATGGAAGTACCACTATCACTTAAAACCCCATTGGCATTTCCATGTCACCCAGTGAACGAATGCCCTACATACTGCTGAGGCACAGAGTTCAATAAGACACGATATGTAGCAGAACACCTTGCGAGTGATGATGGGCTTTGCTGTAGATGGTTCCCACAGTACAACCCTCAGATACACCCAAAATGGTAACAGCTTACAAGAATGAGGCATGGTGCAGGATCAAGGCACTATATAGCAGCCAATCAATCAAAAGGTCAGGACAGGCTGCAAACATGAGCATGTGTTGAGACTTTGTCAGGGTTGGGTCCCAGTATAAAAATAGCCTACACGTGTAGTAATTGGGGAATGATTCTAGTAAATATTTGTTATAAATAACAGAAATGGAAAACAAATTTTTTAGGAACTCTGTGTTCTCTTACCAAGCTGAATTGTCATTGTGCAAGGGATACTTCACGTAGCTTGGTGAATGTGACGCATTTTGCAAAGAATATGCAATTACAGACATGGAAATGTGAAAAAACATGATTGGATAGTTGGCATCAGCAGAGCTTCATTGCATTTACTAAGCAAAGTAAAATATACATTGCAAGGCAATAATTTACTTTGCTATTTGGACAGAAAAATATACCCTTGGTAACTCAAGTAGTCAAAATTATTTGTTTTGTATACAGCCCCATTTATTGACTTGGGGTGAAAATAAACCTCATTGCAATGAATATGTGCCCTACCCCCACAAATCATTTTCTCTTTCTTTGGGAATATATTTGATATATTTGGTACATTTCAGATGCTTAGCACCTAGTGACTCAAGCCTCCTATGAAGTGGTGACAATATTTTACTATTCTTATCACATATTTTTCAGAAATCTGTATTTGTTATTTCTGAAGGAATATATGCTAACGAAGATTTGCATGAGTACATTCTAAATGTGTCACTGCAGCTTTACAATTCAGCTTCGTTCACAGCTGTTCATAGGCTTGTACATATTAATTCAACTGAAATGTAAAAGGTAATGAGAACATGTCCTGTGCTTACAATGGGCTTCGCTGCTCAGCTGTGTGTAAGAAGAGAAGGTATTTACGAGCGTTACATAAGAGCACAGGAAATGCCTGACCTGTTTGTAACCCCATACAATGAACTTCTCCTATTTGTTCCCACTATGGTAAATACCACAGAACTGAAGAAGAAGAGGGAGGGTATGTGTTCTGTAGTCTTAATACATGTATAAAGGGTTACAGTGCTGCTCTTCCATAGATGCAGCGGCCCTGATTTATTAAAGTTCCCCAAATCTCAAAAACATAGAATATCCTAGGAGAATTTGAGTAATCAAGAAGACCAGGAATGGATTTCTTAACAATCACTTGCTATTAGTTGGCAAATGTTTTTAATCCTGGACCAGATACATTGCAGGTTTGCTTGATCACCCAGGTTCTCCCATAATAGTCTGTTTTCTCCCATCTTGGAGACCTTAAATAAATCAGGTCCAATATAAGAAGTAAGTAGAATATATCCACCACATGTAAGGACCAGTAAAGAGCAATACATTACATTTTTGGGTTTGAATTTAGATACTTTAAATATCAGAAGATTGTTGTAATATAATTATGGTAATTTTGTTGAAATCCCTCGAAAATGTGCAAAATATTCATCCCAGATATTTGCCACTAGAACCGTTGTCCCCATTGGATGATTACTGCTCTGATAAAAACTCAATAGGCTCTATTTATAAGATGGTGAACCATATCCTCAAACATCCCCTCGTGGAAGATTTCCATGAGGGAATGTTTGTGGGAATGTCTGATTCCCGTTTATTTAAATAGAGCCCAATATGATAAATTTCCCATTATTTTCTTCTTTGGTGATGATGGTCTCCAAGAGAAATAAAAGAGATAAATCTCCCCAGAATTGGCACAGATAGCACTTAAATATTGACAGAGGGTCTCCCACTTCTCTACTGAAGCCACAACTAAAAAATGATTTGCCCTAACGCCCTTTATGTTAGTACTGAGGTCTTCTTAATTGATAGCATTATTTGGCTAATTATTGCTAATATTGTACTAATATTGTACTAGGGGTTTTTTGAGGGCCAATAAATAGGTTTGTACAAACGTTGTCAAGTCGTTAATTGTAGTAGCTCAACATAATATTCATAAATCAAGCTAGTACAACAAAAAGTAAATACAAATATTTTGTTGAACAATAGTGATCAAATAGTGTTAGTTAACAAGTACTAAATGACCAGAAGTCATAGTCTTGTTAAACAGATTCCCTCCTAGTTTAGTCTGAAAAACAAGTAAAGAAGGTCTCTAGTTCTTACGCATTTCTCCTATTGGGCTTCTTCAGGTCTACTTGTGGAGACTAGTATATATAGTGTGTTATAGGAGGGTACTATATAGACCATGAAAAAAATTACAATGTCTTCCAAGAAAGAGCTTATCCAGGCTCAACTTATTTGGAGAATAGGTATATCCTGATGAGTCAAATAGGTCTTTACACTGAGCAAACGCTTCAAAGGGCAGAACATGTCTTCACAGCTTTTTTCGATCAGCAGGAAATCCAACTGTGCCACTGACACTTTGTAAAAATTATGCTTGTAACCCAAATCAACCAAATAGATTTTTTTTTACTAAAAAAACCCAATAACGTCAATAACCTCAATATTATTTCATGTTAAATTTCAAAGTAGTGGAAAGCTCCTCCTCCGATCATTTTTAACTTCATATTAGGACCCTGTAGGTCAATAATGTCCTTATTTAAAATGGCAACAAACATAAAAAGAGTTCTAGTTAATAAACCTCACTCATTTGCTTGACAGGCTCAGTTTTTCCTAAAAATAAATAAAAAACACCAGTTTGAAATGAGAATATAGTCTTCAGTTGGTGAAAACATCTGCTGTAATTGTTTTACATGTCTGAACGCTAGATATTTTTGTATTTTTTTTAATTGTTTCTCTAAACATGCGTACAATTTTCACAACGATAGACATTTTTTTTAATCAAATGTACATTTTATTATGTTACTTCTTCAGAACACAAAATATCTTTAAAATGTTTCTGAAGAAATTTGGTCTTTTTTTTCAGTAGAGAAGAAGTGAATTAGCATCGCTGATCTTAACATATATCATTTTAAAGAAACTCAAATTATTCACAGGCTGCCTGTAATAAAAAAAAATCATAATATACTGCCAAAGAAAATAGGAAACTCTTATTCACTGTCAGATTAAAATTCAGATCTCACAGGAATGTTCTGGGCTGAATCACAAATCGAACTGAACCTTGTTGAAATATCTTTCTATACGGCTGCTTGAATTAAAAAGATGCATTTTCACAACTCGGGATAATGGGCCACGAAGGGAAAAAACTTTCCTGTCGCTGATGAGAAAGCCGTTATCTGACGGTTAATTTTCTCCCCTTGCATGTATAACTAGTGTATAGCAAGAACAGCTTTTCAGTTTTTCTTGAAAAATTGTAAAATTTTATTTAAATAGAGTTTATAAAATGATTACATATATAAATTTCATATTTAGATTGACTTGATAAATTTATTATCTACGCATGACAATTTCTGGCAGAGATCATAATGAAAACTTGATTTTCAATAGATCCTTTAAATAATTGCTAGAAAAAGTATTTCAGTCATACAACCGAAAAAAAAAGATTTGAGGAAATTATTTTATATTCATAGTAGCATGTGAAGTAATTCTGTTTTGGAATTTTTTTCCAGACTTAGGTAAAGAGACCCTGTCTGGTCTCTGAACATTTTAGGCCAGAAGAGACCTTTATTGGAAGACATAGTAAACTCCCTTCTTTGGTGGACTATTCCTTCTACCTCTCCTTTGTTGGACTAATTTATCAAAGCTTTCCAGGACTGAAGACAGACTATCATGAGAACCTGAATGTGCAGCAAACATTGATGGATTGCTTAAAATCATTTGCTGCTATTTGACAAATGTCAACTTTCATCAGGTTCTCCTATGATAGTCTATTCTCTCCAATCTCTAATAGAAATAATAAGAGCTTTAATAAATGAGGCTTATTCTAGCTCTGCAGATTCTGAAAGCCCCCAAAGCATTAATCTCTTCCAGAAGTGGTGAATGTCTTGGTCCCCTAATGCACCCTTGTTGCTTCCTCTAAACTCCCTACATTACAATGGCAGACATAGGATGTTCCTGGATGTCACATGTAGGTTTCCAAGACCTCTGCGTTATATTGTAGAAAAAGTAGGAGATATTGGCTGGGAAAAAGGTCAGTTCATATAGTCTTTTACTACAGGGATCCTGTGTCTTAAAACCTTACACTAGACTCCTAACATAGTATCTATGATGTAAAAAAAAGTGATCCCACTGGAGGCATTAGTTTGTCTGTATTAGAAATATTGCCACAGTATCTGCATGGACTTAATCCTCAAAATTGTATCTTTGTCCTTTTGAATCAAAACTTCAGGATGTTTAAAGACACAGGGACCAAGTTTAACACTATTTCAGACTATAGTAATTGTAATTTTATTTTGAGACAATTTTACAAGTAACAGAGATCCTAAGCATACACGAAGCATACAAGTTTTCTTAGGTACCTAGACTCCAGACTTATTTCTTTTCATTTTATTAAATAAATAATAAATGGCAAATGGATAAATATATGGCAAATAATCATTTGACATTGCTTTGAGACTCAGATGGAGCTTTTTGGGCTTTTATTCAGAATTCCTACTTAATCTCACTGCTAAAAAATTGTGATCTCTAAACACTATAGAGTCTAGAATCTTTAAATTTCCCTAATAGAGCCACACATTTTTCATTTGTTTTATAATATATAAGCAATGACTCTGGGACCCCATGGACGATGGTTTAATGCTGTGAACTAGAGTTTTGAAGCTGGTAAATAGTTTACCTCCCCATCATCAACATCATTAGAAAAATACCAGTTTACTACACTAGCGAGATATGATTTAAAGCAAAGTGGAGAAAGTCAGAGTATGACCTATGGTTATTTACCATCATTTTAAACCATGTTTGGGTCCTATATACACATATAAAAGTGTATCTCTTACTCTCACACATCATAGACATAATACACAACCATTTTTTTCCTTTGTAAAGGGTTTGTAATGTATTGTATTAATTCTTATATTGCACCACCTTCATATGCTTATTAAATCAAGAAGGGAGGTGACATAAGTTTAATATAGTATTTGTTTCTGTTATACCATTATCCCACCTTCAATATGCCTCTTAGATGGCTAGAGAATCTGAATAGACCTGAGAAGAATATTTTATATTTTTTTATTTTATATTAATACAGACTTTCTGAAAGTCAATATTTGCATAGATTTCGGAATGCCTTGGGCCCAACTCCCGGCACTGATTGCTTTATTGCATTGCGGTGATGGAGATTTGGCTGCTCTGCTCGTACACCAGACTTCTGGTTTTCTGAAAGGGCCCCTTTATCCAGAGCTAACTTAATTTGAAAATGTTGTTTCTATTAGGGATTACATTTTGGAACTAGCAATCCTTCTGCAGTTTGCAGCTAGTGTGTACCAACCCAATAAAACATTACAAATACAATAATTTTAAAGTACATGTGCAATAGTAAACATCCCAGGTAAATTCTGTATTTCCAAATCTGTATCTTTCATTAAAATAATACCTGGAGATCCATTGAATATCGTTGTTTTGATAGTTCTTGTGATATAATGACAACACTTTTCCCCCATCTCCTAACTATGATGCTTCATTGTTGACTTGTTATACAGGCGTCCAATTGAGTCTACAAGTTTCAATGTACCTATCGGGAAACCTATACAGAGTTAACCCATGTGGCCATGACCGATTGCCATCAACACCAATGATCATTTTGGCTATTTGTAAAGCTGCGTACACACGTCAGATTTTTATCGCCCGATAATCGGCATGTATGTACAGTACTCGTTCATGCATCGTGTAGTCCTTTGTCGTTGGAAAGGATCGTGAAAGATCCTTTCCGACGACAAAAATTGCACGTGTGTACGCAGCTTAAGTGTGACATTCTTCTCACTGATCACCATGCTGAAGTACCATCAGCTGTGGATATATTAGTTATAGTAGGGGTTCCCTGAAGACATAAAAGTTATTTCAGTGGTTCTCACATGGTAATTAGGACAATAAAAAAAAAATTGAGCCTGAAAGCCATTAGCAGAACAGAGATGCAACAAAAGATGAAAAAAAAGCATTCAAATAACATATGATTATTTTTCTTTTAGGGGTCAAATCATAGAGCTTTCTCCAATGTGTGCCACATCCCAAAAAAACTTGGGAATATAACATATGATTATTACAGTCAGTGTTTTTTGGTAATGTTACGTTACGTTATGTTATGTTACGTTACGTTATGTAAAGTTAGAGTTTGGATTTACTTAAAAGAGTTAAAAATTAAAGTCTTGTAAAGGAGGAAGCACATAAGTGAACTAAATGCACTTATATATGAGAGTGTTATTTACACATATGTGTATGTGTGAGTGTGTGTATACGTGTGTATATGTGTATATATATATTTTTTTACACTTCATAGGCAGACTTTTGCTACAATAATGTAATTGTAAGTGTTTTCTGAAAATTAACACAAACATGTACCAATCCATTACCAGTGAGGTGTTAAAGTAATGTATTTCATTACATTTCTGACTGCTTGATACATCAAAAGATAATTTGCCGTGTAATTTCAAGAATAGCTGAAATTGTAAGCCACCATAGTTCCCTGATAATACCATCAATACATCAAGAGTAAATAAAATGTTTAGCGGTAAGCACATTAATTATTGCTTTCATCTGCTGGTGTTTAAAACTAAGAAATAATTAAATGCACTTTAATAAGATATTGTTCTGAGCAGGCGAGATCATTTATGAATCGCTGGAGGTGTGTGCAGAGCTCCTTCTCCCTTGAGAGACAGAATTTATACTGAACACCCCGCTGATTGTTCAGGAGGTAAAGAACCAATAGCAGAGTGTACAGAGGTTTAATTTAAAGTGTGTTCCTCACTAGGCTGCGCACAACACTTAATTAAACTCCGCTGTTTTGGCAATGACAAATGCTATAGAGCAGTAAGAACGGACTAGCACTGACTGAGAACGTTTTCTAATTTCGTTCATGTGCCTGGGCATCCACATTCAGGTCAGAAAAAATAATAAAATAGAAAGAGAGATAAAATAAAAAAGATTTATTTAGTGCATTGAGAAACAGAGAAAAAAAAGTTGTTACTGCAAAGTATACAAAGCAGAGACCATGGAATGGGGCTTGCTCTACAGAACTTTGGTCAAAGTAGTCATTTTTTTTCAGATTCTGCAGGGTTTACAAGGGTAATAGAGACATTTATTTGTCAAAGCAGATTCTCAGCTTTTTAAATAAGGTAAAGTCACATTCACTTTAAATTTCTTACCATGGGAAAGCTGGATTAAAAAAAGAAAACAGGAGGCTTTTTTGCTTTCACATGATTGAATGATTGCAGTGAACACAGCTTTACTATGTTAAGTAAATATTAAGGATAAGCAGCGTGATTTCATTTAAATTGATTTTGCCATGAAATTAAAGATTTTACCATCAGGAACATTTAAACATTGTGGAAAATCTCAGTTTTTACCCATTGACCTGTAAACCTGCTTATTAAAATAAAACAAATCCATTCTTCTTCATATAAAGGATGGTTGTCTGTAATTATACATAATATAGTGTAGTTTTTTTTTTTGAGGAGGGGGGGGTTCTTTTGGTGTATATTTTATTAATATTGGGATAAAAAAAATGAGGAAATATATTAACATCAGGTAAAGTTGTAATGAAGCTGAGTCTGGGGACATCTGAAAAAGATATTAAGAAAAGGGGGTCGAGCGGGAGTTTTTTTTTAAATTTAATTTTAAAATAGGCCACAAGAATAGCTTCTGAAAAGCTAAAAGAAGCTTACCTAACCCACAAGCCACTAACACCCACACATTTAACACCCTTAAAAACCTCCTTAATTTTGCCTATCCTAAGATTTTAAGGTTTTTAGCCAAAACTGCAACTTTTATTGAATTCCCCCAACTTTTGGTTGAATTTCAGGGGAAAAACAACGCTAGGATTTATCACATTCCTTTCCACTTTAATAAGTGAAAAGTTTCTATTCTTTTCAACCCTAGAGTATGACAGTGACGTACGAAGACTTTAAAAGCTTAATTTAAATCAGATGGGTATCACAGTGGATGAGAAAAATATCAGAGAACTGTATAAAAGAGTGTTTAGTTTGCTTGTTAATACATAATTTTGTGGAAAACAAATAATACACAATGGCTGCTCATTGTCTGGATAGTGAGCATCACTTCTATTGCTGCTATATGCCCTGGGCATAACTTACACCACAGAGAAATATTTGTTCCATTTCTTTAGCAATTGATCACTACACTTTATTGTTTAATATTTAGTTAGAGGAAATGACAAATGCAGGCCCCCAACTATCTCCCAATATGCAGTGATAAAACACACTTTGGGAAATAGGTAGGTAGGTAGTTTTATTCACCTTATCTCTTGATTTCATCCGGAATCCTCCTTTTTTCTCCAGTGCTCCAGGTTGAGGTCAGGCCCTCTGTGTACCAACTTCAATGCAGGAGTGTTGGTCCTGCATTGTATATGACTACTCCATGGGTCACAGCAGTGAAGGGAAGTAACTTTAGGGCACCAGTCGTGCAGCTGGAAGAAATCCTGTGGGAGCAAAAGATGGGGTAACTGCTTTTTTTAATTTACCCCTTTATTTTTTGATTTTACACAGAATTCCACTTTGAGTACATTGCAAAATTCCCTATGCAGACAGTCCTGGCCCCATCCCAGCCCCAGCTACTCTCCCATTAAAATATATTTATACACCAGAAAAAGAGAATACTCTGTAGCCAAAATATATGATTGTCTAGGAAGTTACTGCACTTCATCAGCAAAAGTGAAACACAGGTTAGGTTCATTGCCATTTTAAGGACATTGTACAGTGTTTAGCGCGTGGCTGACCTTTATGAGAGTCGGCCTTGATGTGAGTGCTAAACTGGTGCTAAACTGACTTGCAGTGCTTTGTACAAGCTACCGTATGTGACTGAAATCTTTATTTGGAATCAGAACACATACATTTTTGGCAGTATAACTACAATGTAATGCATTTTTAAAGTATCAAACTTTTTCTCACACTCCTCAAGAAGACTATTTATTTTCTTAGGACAATATTAATTTTCTAATTTATTTCTAGGTAAATCTAAGCACACGTAGACAAGGCTCTAAGCAAATAAAATTGAAATGGATGGAGGTGGATCTTTTACTGCAGTATTAAAGTACAAACTTCCCGAATATTTTAACCTTCTTAGACATAGGGGTTCAAAAAAGTAAAAAGCAAAAGTATTGACCATCTTCCTACTGCAGAAACACCCTCTGATGGGTGATCTGCTACATCTACTGTATGTAGGAACAGTCTTTGTAAATGAAGTCATGGCACTTTGGAATAAATTGAACTGCATTTAGAGAAAATAAAAAAAAACAGGATAAAATATTTTTGATTCCTAGGTACTGTTTCCTTCAATGTCCAGATCCTTGAACCTTGTAGAATACCTTAACATCCTAAATACAATTATTCTTTTATAATATTAGTATAATACATTCGGTTTGAGTTTTATTTTCACAGTATTCCTTTACTTTCCATTAAAGACAATTCCTTGCCATTGCAGGATTTGGGGCAAATAGAATGCATCTCCAAGGGTCTGGTCTCTCGTCTCTATCCAGAAGGCTCTTCTCTTGGCACATTACTGCTCCTGCCATGCCCAGGCTTACCATTCGACCTCTTATGCCTCCTGCCTCTTAATACTGTTGTCTCTCTTGTAAAAACAACAACAGTACCACCACTGCACACTTGCAGAATGCAATGCTATACAATGCTATACTATACTAAAAGCTTTATTCTGCCCTCCATGTACCCAGCACTGCACTATACTTAGGGAGGAAATGAAGAATGTTTGAGGAAATGAAGGAATGTAACTCAGCTCCAAGGAGATTTGTGCATTACAGATATTGTGGAAGAAGAACTGATATGCACAAGACACGATGGTATGCAGTGGAGGCAAGAGGAATGAGAGCCTGGTTGTGAGAGTGGGGTGGCATGTTTAAACCTTACCATACCAGCCATACCTCTATCACCACCACTGTTCTAATTACCACTACACCAACCCCCTAAAGTGGTACCGCCAGGTAAGTAACCTTTGATCTTATGCTCCACTATCATGTCAAACACACACCCCCTTCTGTTATCACCTACAGCACACCAGTCCCACCCTATCACCATTATATTAGCCTATACAGCTTCTGCCACTATCATGCTAGCAACACAGCCCTTCCCACTACCCCCACCAATACACCAGTCAGTCTCTTTTTGCTACAAACAGCCTTTCAGCATCTACCACATATGTTCATTACCATGCCAGCCTACACACCCATGGTGAAACCACCATGGTGGCCATCCCCTTTAGCATTGCACCACACCCCCACCATGTTAGCCACTTACCTACCCACTATCAACACTGGGGATTTGTGTTATTTGATTCAATGTTTAAAAAGCTTAATAGAAATTTGCTGGTCTTTGGAAAGTGTTCTTATTCAAGTCTATAGAAGAAACTGAGCAGCTGACTGCCCACGTGGCACTGCATCACTGTATCAATTTTAGCATGGAAAAATGCAGTGAAGGCACACTGCCCGTTAAACACCAGCAAAAAAAGATTTCTTTAAATGGTGATAAGAGGTGGTTCCATTATTTTTTTTAATATTTGAAATTGTTGTTTAACCTCCCTTCTGAACAAGCCCTTAGTCAATCATCCTCCACAATTAAACCGGCTTATTTAAAACATTGCTCTTCCTATGTAGTGCGTACCCCAGGCTCCCATATTGACAAGCTATTCCAATGACATTTGTTTTCGATGTTTTGTTTTTGAAATTGCAAATTTTGGAAAATTTTATAAATTCTGCTTTTATTGCTGACATATTTAGTAACATGGCAAATAGTCGCACTCTTCCACCTTTTATTTATCTACACTGAAAACATGATCGAAGAAACTATAACAATCTGCATATTTTCTTCAATAGACAAGCAGTATAATAAATAATGATCCAGTTTGCGTGGTAAGCACAGTCAAGCTGTATCCATGCAGTGTGTTGAGACACTATTGACATTATCAGTTATGTTGGTGATTGTGGATGCAGCTGGAGGTATCATTATTGCCGTACTGTGCCATGTACGTTGGAGAACTCTCAGATGAGCACAGCTGGAGTGCTTATTTGCATTTGATGTTTATAACTTCTAGTAATTGTCCTGTTTTTCTTTTTCTTTTTTTTTTACACAGTCAAGAAATCAAAAAGGTTGCCATTAAGAGAGCCTAAAATGTGGCTGGGCTTAGCATGGCGCTCAATTAGGGCTATCACCTATATTTTGTAAATCTGGACCCACTTAATAAACACTGCAAGAAGAAGAAGATGCTTCTCTAAGATAAAATTGCTTTCTGTTCCTGTTTTTTCTCATCGACAAACCGTATGAATTCTATAAATTAAATAGAATTGACAGTGGTGTTTTACATTATAATTGTTGTGACATGGCATATATTATAGAGCTGTTTAATGCAAACAGTATATGTGTTTTATTTATGTGTATTATTCTGAATTCATTCGTTTATAACTGTCAATGAGCAGCAATAAGTTATATTGCCTAACCATTTTTATTACATACCAAGGGTCTTAGACATCATATCTACATGGAGGTTGTGTTTGATTCTTAACCCCTTCTGGATATCCTGCGTCTGGATGTTTGTGTCTGGCCTGTGCAGTTGAGTCTTAACGAAACAAATAGTTTATGACTGCTTAGGAATCTTCACCCTTCCACAGCCTTGGACAATAAATAAATAAACCAACATGTTCATGAGTACTAAAAAACAGCTGATTGGCTCAGCATAAGCCAGCTAGGAGGTGCATCTTTACAATAAAAATGGCGGTGGGTGTCCTGGTGATACAGATTTAAAAAAGACAGGTATTGGGGTGGGAACAAAATTCATATAATATTGTAAATAGAGTGGGCCTTGGCATTTAAGGCTGTGCAAACCTTAGACACATTGCTAGACAGTGGCATAACTAGAGACCGTTGGGCCCTAAAGCAGATTTTGGACCTTGAACCCCGTTCCATGGCAAATGTGTCCCACTGCTGATGGTCTTCCAAATATTGATATGTAGGCCCCAATGCTTTTTTGACACAACCCACACCATTTAGAACAAGCTCCTCAAATCCAAAGCACTTCTTTAAGGAAGAGTTCCCATTAGGAGCCTCCCCTTGAATTTGGTCTCTGTACATTAGAGCCCCTTCTCTACATGAGAGTCCTCCAATTCACTTCAATCAGAGCCCTACCCTTCACAAATGGCCCTCTGCTTTCACATCAGACTCCATATTTTACATCAGAGCTTTCCCTATTACATCCCCTTCTTCACAGCAGTGACCCCCTTTTTACATCAGATAAATTCTTAATATATCAGAGACCCCTTTCATGTCAGATTTGGACAATTCAGTGTCCCATCTTTGCACCAGGAGCTCCTTTTACATTAAAGTTCAGAATCAAAATCCTACATTGACTTCAAGACTCCCCCAGACCTTTACTAGCACCAAGCCTCACAGTTGTCCACACATCTGGAAGAGGAGATCTACTAATACTGTTTTCCATTTTTGGGCTGACAGATGACATCTTGAATTGCAAAGCAATAAAGAGGAGCACAGTTGAAGTAGACATTCTGGCTGTGTATACATTAGTGAGTGGCCAGACAGTGCTTATAGGAAGGTTCATACAGGTTCTCTATAACAAGGGACCCAATTTTTATTGAGACCTCCCTAACCCCAGTTCCTACGCCACTGCTACTTGATCTTGGCCTTAATTTTAGCCTTGTGGAAACGTGGGGAGTAGATTGGTGGTAGGGATATTGGTGGTGGGTAATGAATTTGACAGGGTGGGGTAGTTGTCCTGCAGCTCCCTAATCCTTTCACTGATCACTGCATATAATTATCATGTCAAAATAAAAATGAGACATCACAAGCACTGAGTGTTCTAGGATAAATGGAAGCTGCAGTATCATTGCTTTCTAGTGTAAGTCAAAATTCACTCTTTAATATTCATTTACGTGTGTAGGTGTACCACAATATTAACTTTCAAAGTCTGTGGATAAGGTGATAGAGAGGCACGTAGCCGTAAGAATTAGGCGCAGTGACTACATGACCGGGGGCTGGGCCTAGCCCAGAGCTTTTAAGGGGTTAAGAAAAAGGGTAGTGTTGCCTGAGGGGGCTGGGCTATTGTACAACGTGGGAAGAAGGCAGTTATGACAATGGTGTTTATAAGGGATGGGCTAGAAGGTCCGAGCTCCCCGGGTCATGCCTTTTCTGCTCATTCTTGGACTTCTGTTTGACATTTCTAAATAATATTTTAAGAATTTTAGATATCAACAAAATAAAATTGTCTAATTAATTCTTCAATGTGCCATACCAAGGAGTCCTTAATGAAGAGTTTTTGTAGGTAGCAGTTAAGTGCCTTTCCTTCCTCTTGAAGTTTTTTTTAATCAAAAATCTGAAAATGGTCGTGATTAGGTTGAGGTAACAAATAACAATAAAGGTCGGTGTGTTTTTTCGGGGTGGGGAGGTGGCAGAGAAATATACAGATTGGTAAAAATAAAAAATTAATAAAGAAACTTGGATAGAAACAACAAAAGGAACAAAGAAGTTCTTTACTGAGGATGACAATAATATGTACTAGATAAAGAGTTGAGCAAATTCTAGGAAACATTTTAAAAGTACAAACTGTATCTTTATAAAAAGAACTTTTGGAGATGACAACCTTAAAATATTGAAAACATACCAAAGAATGGCATTTAAAGACACAAAACTATAGAAGTCTGCATTTTAAAAGTAAACAATGGCTAAATATCAGTTTCAAATATTGGTTGTTCATTCTGGTGCAGGAGCTGATAAAAGTACATGGATTTATTTCCTTTCTTACTTTAAATGCAAAAACTGATTAAAATATGAATTGAATTAAGATAATAAACATATATATATAGCCCAATTATACTACTGAAATCTATCAGGAGATAAAGATCCCAGGTATCCTAAATCTTAATCTGATTGCCCCCTATGGAGCCAGGGAGGGATTTTTTTGTTCTCCCAATGAGATTCTCCAGATAGGATTCATTGCCACTGCCTTACTGCAGATTTTGTGCCTTCCAGCACATGGCCTTAAATTTTTAAAGCACATCATGTTACTACTATTAGAAGCTTGTAATGGACTGGGAGAGCTCAAGTGTTGCAGGAACAATAAAGATGTTTAGAGATAGTAACAATGGTTTCTAGCTGTAAGGCACAGATGGTACATAATGATCCCCTGATAAAGCAATGTTTTCTAGCCATTGCTTTTTATGTATATCTATATTTTTTACAAATGTATGATAAAGTTTGAAAATGCAGGCTGTTTCTCTGCTCCTTTTACAGCAGAAAATGCTGGCCACATTTGTCTAAAGGTTTTAAAGAATAACCACAGAAATCCAAGTAACATCAATGCTATCTAGGCACTGCAATCCTAAAAAATGGGGCAGGGCCATCCTCTCTTCCGGTGTCATTGCTTGTATCTGTCTGTCATTTGCTACCCCTATTTAACCACCTCACCGATAAGCCCGACCTTGGTACGGGCTAAAAAAAGTTACTATTTTCGATAAGCCCGAACTTTTCTCACTGTATGTAAATAGAGTGAGAAAAGTTCGGGTTTATGGATCACTTACCTGGTCCCGCTGCGATCGCCCATCCGTCGTGTTCCAGCGTTGTCCTCCAGCGTCGGGTGTCCTCTCCGGGAAGAAGCCGGCCGGCTTCTTCTCCCTCCGTTCTGTCCAGCGTCGATCGCAAAAAAAAAAACACGTCTTCTCTCTTCTGTCTTCAGCCGGCGAGTGCAGTAACGATCACCGGGGTTTCCCGGTGACGTCGCTGCATGCGTCGGCGCGGGAGGGAGGTGGGGCGGGAAATTCAAAATTTTGTATTGAGTTCCTTTGCATTGAACTCAATACAAAAAAGCTGTATTGAGTCCAATACAAAGAAATCCTTATATAATATATATATAAAATTGTATTATATATATATTATATAAGCTACTGTACATTACATTATACACTATTTTTTTTATTTTTAAACTTTTTTTCGTTTTTTTTTTTAAAGATTTTTTTTTAAAGGTTATTTTTTATGTTTTATATACAAAAAATTTATTATTAAATTTATAAAATTTTGGACATATTTCGGTGAGTTATGCGGTAATTCGGTGAATTAGAGCCTACAATCCAAAATAAATTTCCATACAAAAAATGTAACACTTTTTGCATGGAAGTTTGGAAAGAATTAGAATACCCGGCGTTCGCGTATGCGACCCTCGGCGATTCCTGATGATGTCCGTGAATGCGCCCGTCGATGGGGGTCGTAGCGGGAAATTCAAATATTTTGTATTGGATTCTATACAAAGTTCTGTATCCACTCCAACACAAAATAATACAAGATATATTTATGTGGTTTTGTCTATAGGTATGTGACGGACGGTTGGACACTAGGGAGGTGTTTTAGAAAAATATATTATTATACAGTATACCGAATTATCGCATTTTCAGTATTTTTCATTTATTTATGTATTCTTGTTTAAGCTGATTTTTGTGTATTTTATTTTTTTAAGAATAATTTTTTTTTTTCATGATTGTGTGTTTCAAACATTTTTTATATTCATGATATCTACTAGAACCCTGTTCGGACATATTTCTGTAAGTTACAGGTCTACAATTTAAAAAAAAAAAAATTCATTAAAACCTATAACGCTTTTGGAACAGAAATCTAGACCTCAGTGTAACGCCCAGGTGGTTAATGTGCAGCACTGCATAATATTTTGGTGCTATATAAATACTGTTTTTATTAATAATTTACCTGACTGTATTGACCTACTTTCAATAGGAGTCCCTATGTTCAATCATCAGAGATGCCACATATGATGATGAGAAAAGTAGGATTGTACTAAATATTTCTAATATATATACTAAAACTACTATATATTTTTCTTTTAATAAACACTTAAAGAAACGATTAAAAAAATGACAGTAAGCATGATCTGAATATCTCAACATATCTTCTGTATTTAAGTCAAAAAAGGAAAACCAAAGTCACATGAATATTCAAGCTCAGAACATGGAGGAGGAGATGAGAGGCATGATTTTACTCTTGCAAGAAGACTCTTGCAAGAATGAGGCTGACCTGTATAGATTAGATTTCCAACAATCCAACCAAAAAGAGAGAATTCCAATGTGATCTAATGGGGCTGATTTATTATAGCTCTCCGAAGTTGGGGAGGATACACTTTCATCAGTGAATCTGGGTGTTACAGCAAACCTGGAATGGATCTGGACCAGGATTCGAAACACTTGCTAGCAAATAGAAAATGACTTTGAGGAAATCCATTCCAGCTTCACTGATGAAAGTGTATCCCATCCAGCCTTTAATAAAGCTTTAATAAATTCTTCATTTTCCTCCAGAAAGGGTCAAAATCAGAAAATGTGAGTCATTTCACTTCACACTTCATAATTTTTAGGTAAATAGCACTATCTTACAATATGTGAGGTCTATAAAGTGTGGTTGATACACTGGATTTGGTTTGCATAATAACACTGCTTGAAGAGATGGGTCAACAGAATACGTGAGTAGAATTATCAAACAAATGAGAATTAAAAATTATGTATAGCTTTTATTTATTTTTTTTGAGTTTTATCATTTTATTATTACAATTGAACATCCATTGTGTCCAACAGTCCACTCTGTGCTCTTTGCTGCTAATTTTTCGCACATACCTAGAATGCTTTTTGGGGGCCATTTGACCTTTTGGGAGCCACAAAAACATGGAGAAAACATGCAAACTCTGTGCAGGTAGTGGGCAATTTTCGATTAAAAATGTGATTATTTCAGCAAAGGCTGTTCTTATTTTTTTATTTTAATCAATGGGCTTTTGGGGTGCATTAAGGTGCACAAGTTATGTATAGCATTAATATTTAGTAAGTTTAGGCAGTCGGTTTATTATGAATCGGCCAATGCACCAATACTATGACTGCTAATGTTAAATCAGTGGAGATGCCATTCACAATGGTGATTGCATTGCAGCAGATTTTATTGAGTCCTAATCTGTAAAGTAAATAAATTTAAAAACAAAACTGTACCCTATTGCTTTGTTCATCCATATTTCTTTTAGGTAAAATGCAAAGTTCACTGTTTTTTTCTGGACACTGAATTGAATATGCGGCTTTCCACTGTTCAAAATGGCACTATATCATATTTTGATGTTATGTGTTGAATTGCAGCCATTAGTACAGGTACAAACAAGAAAAATAGTACCAGACTGATACAAATATATCACAAAATTCAGCATAAAAAAGATAAATGTAAATTGATTGTCCAGATGGTCAATTTTTATTGAAGAACATTTGTCAAGCCTAATATATGGAGGTGAGATCTTGTGTCATCAAGACTGGTAATGTTTTCCAAGTGTATAGACCACTAGTCTAACCCTTTGTTCAGAGACAGAAAGGTCTGCTAGGTAATTTAATACAGAGAAGCCAGCACAGAGTCTGACCTTTTCTTTGTATGGATCCAGCTGGAAGTGATTGAAGACGCTATGCCCTAAAATGGAACATCTCTTTTGAGTTCAGTGCACTTAGAATTGAGGTTACACCCAAAAAGATTGTGATCTAATTCAGTGAGCAATGAGGAGGACGGATAGGTGTCCCATATTATCACAGGAGATCTGATACATCCTAAAATAACAAAAGGAAATAAACAATTCTCCGCATGCAGAAATCACGGATCATACGCCGGTGTCCAAACTGCTGGCAAGATTGATGTTGTTATAATATTTGATATTTAAGGTCATCTGAAGAAAGTTATCCATGTGAAATCTTCTTTAACTGTTTGTGTCAAGCCTATTCATGCTGGAAATAGAGGAACATGTCATGTACAGTTATCAGGTGACACTATAAAAATCACAATATATAATACCTAAAGCATTCAGGCATGTAAAAAAATCATGATTAACAATATTTGAAATTCAGTGATATCATCACTTTGTTTCTTTGCTTCTCTGTACAATGAAAACACAATATTGCTGGTAGGAGGAGTTAGCAGAGTCAACAGTTGGTATACCTTGCTACGAACTTTATAAGACCCTGCAAATCATGCAGAACACCACGCAAAGCAGCAAAGATAATGTCCATGTGATGCCAATTATTTATAAAACAATGAAAAGAAATCTATTGCATAGAAGTAGTGGACCAAGGACAATAAGACCAGAGAAGAGAGCTGGAGGATGTTGGGTGTCCTACAGCCAGGAAATAAATCTGGAGCTCCCAATGCACATTGTACAAGCAAAATTTAGCTGGAGTTAAACTTTATTGTAGTCAGATACATTTTTAAATAAATTGTTCAGTCTTTAAAAATGTGGGTGCTGTCATGTGGAAAATGGGGAAAGGCTTTAGCCCTGAGCAAGAACCAACACAAACCAACATGGAACTCATAAATGGCTTTTTACTCAAGGTTTTTGGTAGTAGAACAGACTGGAATAGTGCAGGATAGTAAGTTTGTGTAGGAGGGTGTAATACTATCATAAGATCAAGTCACTTTTCTCTTTAAAAAAGAGAGAAGAAAGAGACAACTTTACTGAAAGCATATAAATTGTACCCAGGATGATTTAATTATAGAGTGTTGCATGTGGTCTCATCCTTCTAGCATACTCTGAGTCTAAGGTATATGTGTCTTGGATCTGAGCATAAACTCATTCATTTCCTGTTCTGATCTTTGTAATGTGTCAGCGCACTGCTTGCACTTTTAAGGGATCAGTTTTAATTAACTACTACCAGTACTACCTGTCAGTGTATTATCCTCATCTTCTGGCAGAACACTGCGGCTGCTTAGGGAATCCCACACTATAATCTTTAAATACTGTGAAGACAACATAGACATACAGCTCTCTGCAGAGAGGAAATTTGACAAGGAATGATGGTATTTATAGTATTCAGGGATTTCGGTTGATCTTTTATAATAACATGAAATGGTTAATTAAAATAATTCTTATGATGCAAGTGTTTAGGGTATGAAATGTCTTGTTATTTTCAGATGAAAGTTGAAATGACAAGAAAGCAGGGTATACAGATTCATATATCGATTCTGCACATGATTACCTGAAGTCTGATGGTCAGATGCAAACAAGACAGTTAAGTGTGGATAGACAATAAATGCCTATGCTTACTAGCAATATTTTATAAAATATACAAAGCCTTGGTATATAAATATATATATATATATATATATATATATGGAGGACCATATATAAAAAAATCTAATGTCCCTAGCATATTCATTAGGGATGAGCAAGCTAGAATATTAGGTTCGATCTCGCGGCAAATCAGACCTTTCTCGCTTACCGAAAATGTACGCGAGAATGGCCTTCGGATTTGCCGAGAGGTCGAGCTCTCGCCGAACAGGAGGATTTCCAGGGCTACATTTTGCAGCCCTGGAAATCCTCTGCGATCCCTGGGCACTGAAGGTCAATTAACCTCTAGTCCCCAGGGGATCGCAAACAGGACGATTCCCAGTGCTGAATGCAGCTCTGGGAATCCTCCTGTTTTAATTTTCCCTTCAACTATTTTTTATGTTTAAAATTTTTGAATAGTTTGCCAAGAGAACCTGTTACAAAAGAAAGAGAGGTTATGCATGCAGATTCAGTGATCTCCTAAAGGTAAATGTCAAGAATTATGTTACAAAGTAGGGCAAAATCATTATGGCACCATCACCAGTTATTTTTTAAATGAAAACATAATGTATAATAAAAATGACTTTAAAATAACAATATTATAATAAAGCTTTTATAAGACTTTTGTATCTCAGTCTTTTCTACAATGCATTTTTTTGTCAGATGATATTTGCTTCGAAAGTTATCAATTCCAAAATTCTTTTTTTTTTATTTTCTAAAGAATTTGCCATTGCTATTTGCTCCTGGTTAACACTGTACAATGCTCCGTTTGCTGCAGGACAGAGAGCAGAAAACTATACCACAGAGGTGAGCTTAGACTTTTTGCTCTTGCCATTGTTATGGGGTATAAGAACATGCTTAGTCCTCCACTATTTATTGAAAAGCAAAGCAAATAGTCACGTAAAACCCAGGTAATTTGACGGCTTCTATGTTAAGGCCTTGGGCTAGCTTCTTCATCTCTTGTGTCGTGTCCTTGTATGTCAGGGCTCTCTCGTTCTTAAATGCTGAACACGGAACAAGACTATAACCCCAGAGCCTTTAATATCCTGAAATTTTCCTTATGCTTTTCAAATACAGAACACTTTTTTGTGGCCCTGCAAATGCACTAAAGGTAAACATTTATTAGCCCATGGCTTCCATAGGAAAATAGCAAATACTACAAATAATATATATATATCTATCTATATATATATATATATATATATATATATATATATAAATTATTTAGAAAGTACGCTGCAATTTATTAAAATGTGTTTTTATTTAGAATCCACAGATTTGTGAAATATACAAGTATACTTTTAAAACTGCATGCACATTTAAATATATTTATATGAAAATGGGATTTAGGTTATTAGAAATGTTTTCCATGTATCGAATAAAGATCTAAACCAAATTAAATCTGCTGAATTTGGTTCTACCTACAATCCTAATTACCATACCATTATGTAATAATTATTGTAATTATGTAATAATGTCTCTGTTCCTGGTATATAGCACAATTGCATACTTTCCATTGTAGTAGTTTAGTAACTAATTTATAATAATTTTCAAATTTTTAAGTACATAGAATATATATTGGCAGCATTTTTGGTTCAATGGCTAGCACTCTCACCTTTGCAGTACTAGGTCAAAATCTACGTTCGAATCTTGGCCAGGACTCGGTAATGAGTCTGTATGTTCTCCCCTTGTTTGCGTGGATTTCCTCTGGGTATTGAGGTTTCCTCTTATACCTGAAAAACATAGAGTTTGGTTAATTGGGTCTCCCTCAAAAATTGGCCTTAGATTGTGTTAATGATGTTTGGCTATTGTAGGGGCATTACATTGTGAGCCTTTTTGACAGATAGTTAGTGACATGACTAATGACTTTGTAAAGCTCTGAATAATATGTTGGCATTATATAAATACAAGAAATAAATATTAATACCATGGGTAAACCCTTGAAAAATGTCCACAACTCACAGTACATTAGTGTGGTAGTTATTGGGAAGAATGCCTCTAAAATAGCTGAGTATTTCAAAGAATGCCATCCTTACTGATAATCAAAAGGTCATTGGTATCAGTAAAACTGACCTGAGAGGCACAAACTTGAAACTCCAGCAACCTCTAGAGCAGGAGTCGGCAAACTCCGGCCTTTAGGCCAGATATGGCCTAGCCGGTAGTTTGTTCCTGCCTAACGGCCCCTGGCCGATCCAATGCTGGCTGGCAGATCAGCCAGTGCGGTCCGGCAATGGTGCCGCCCCTTTGCAATTGTTTCCCTATTTACCGCGGCCGGCGTTGATACTTCTGGCGCGGTAAATAGGGAAACCTCCATGAAGGTAAATGTGGAGGAGAGGGATTTCACTTCAGGGGGCGTTCTCTGATGGTGGGCGGAGCCATTAGGGCGAGCCCAGTTTGGTCCCGCCCACCCCAGAAATGGGCTAGTGGCCATAAAACTTTGCCGACCCTTGCTCTAAAGGAACCCTGGTTAAGGAACACTGGTTTATAGAGTTACTATACTCTGGCTGCCATACTCACATACTCTTCAGTGCAGTACTTTACTGCCCCAAGTTATTAGGGTTCAATAACCCCCAGCATCATTCATAAAAAAACTCTTCCTTATTATTGGTGCCAAATGACATGGATTTGCACACTGGGGGTAGGGGATCACCTTGCTTTTACAATGTAGTGATGCAGAGTTGTGCTGATGTGAACATCAGGAACATCTTGATGTGGACAATGTTGGCCATGCAACTAGCCTAAAGACATCAGATAAAGATTGATCACCCCATGTTTTAAATATCATGATTACCAAAAAGTAATGGACATTAAGAGAAAACCTTTGCAGATTTTTCTTTTTTTTTAACCTTCCATTCCTGAAAAGGCAGGCTGCACTAATATAGATAACTGTGCATTATGATCTGCCCCATCACTGTCCTAGGAAAGTATTATAGTTTTTTATTAGAAGCTACAATGGGATACAATTATGTTTTAAAGTCCCAATTGAAATCAGGTCCCACCGAAGCTGTGTTTCTGTATGACTGCCGTAGAGCATTAGATTGTAAGCTCCTTCCCTGGTGGAGATTAACATGAATGTCTCAATGTACTCCAGAACAAGTTACTTTGGGCAGGAAAAAAAGACAGCTACACTGGAATGTATATTTATCATGTAAATAGTTCAGATAGGGACAGTGCTGTTACATCCTTAAAATACAGGGGGAAAAATGCATGCATTTCACTATTCTGCAAATGCCACTACCATGCAGCATCCGTTAGAGTTAACGGTGCGACACTTTTGTGTTGGGTAGCATGAATCATTAATCATGAAACCGGCCATATCCGTGTACAGCTTCGGCTTTCATTACTTGGCCTAATTAAACAGTTCTGTGAACTGGAATCTCAGATTCCTCTGTTACAGATTATCATTAATTATGGTGAAAGTGCTCAGAGATGTTGGACTCAATTATATTCTGCTCAACGCTGGCATTGTGTGATTCATTGCGGGGCCCTGCTTTGCAGATGTACATTTTTTTTTCTTATCTTGTGCTCCCACTTTGGTAAATTGGGCCCTGCCAGAGAGCAAACTTAAGACTTATGTGCTGCATTTTCATTAAAAACATGTTGGAGAAGCACAGGCCAATTAAGGATTCTGTATTTTATAGAGAGTGATGAGATGAACACTGGATACTGAAAGAACTAGCTACACAAGAATCCGTCATGTGCAAAGACTACCTCTGTAGTTTTGGCTTGAAGGCTGATTTAAGTAACTATCTTCTTGTAGTTTAACTTATTATTGTTAGAATTTTGAGGTTTTGTTCTCACTTTTGAAGTATAGGCTACAATATTTTATATGTATAATGTTTCCTTTAGTTCTTTTCTTACAATAAATATTATTGATTTATTATTGATTTATTTTGGTCTCCAAATCATGCCAATGAAGGAATGCATTGTGGCCGTAATGGCCAACAAGCTTGGCCCAGCAATGTGCAGTATGAAATAAACACCTTTATCATATTAGATTTCGATAAATTTTCTACTAAATCTCTTTGTGCATCTTCTTGCTTTTACACCTAAACACCAATGTACAGGGACCTCAGGAGGCAGATACCAGGTGTTTTGCTGGTTGTTACAATGCTTCTATTTAAAACAAACATACATTTAAAGGTATAATAATGATTACAAAGCTTCATCAATGTATCTTTTGTATATATGCCGAAGGCTAAGCTTAACCAAATTTGCTGGTACGTACAGCAAAAAAAAAAAAAAGTACGGCATCTACTTTTTGTTTTGTGCCTTATGTCACGCAAACCAGGCTGACATGATGAAGAAAAGTGTGTCTCCTAGTATTTATGCATTCTGTTGTTAAGAACACAAATTCTTAAATGTGTCCTGTTTTTATTTGGATTGGATAAAGCTATTCTAAATGGATTCACAAAAGCTCAATGCCTGTAGGTAAATACTGCAAATACTACTAAATTCTGCAGTAAATACTCCTGGTATCTTCTGTGCCAGCTAGTATGGAGCCAAACAGCCACAAAACCTTTGCGCCAAAGCCTTTCTGGCAGAGCAGGTGGGGCTACAGGTAAGTTTCAACTTACAGAAACTCTATTAGGGTAGAGGGGGTATACATCTATAGTCAATGTATTGCTCTATCTACATAAGATGGGTTGTGTGGATCCCTTAGGGAACAGAGTTTTCCAGTGGAGTCTAGGAAGAAAATGGTATATTTCAATCATTAACACAAAGACTTATTTTCATCATTAAAATAAATGATCATTTAAATTAAAGTCTGCTGGGTGGGCTCTTGCCATAATGTGCATATATATACATCATACTTCCAGATTATGGAACATCTCACACACTGCCTTCTCTACTGTTGATACCAGCCATAGGCTGTCACTGCTCTGGCCCCCAACCACCACCAAAAAAATAATTCACCCCAGCCTAGCCTCCATTGCTTTCATTGTTTGAGTGAAGTCACTGTGCCTCCCAAAAAAGTTAGGTGCTCAAAGTACTATAAGCTTGTACACCTGCAATGGGCTAAAGCACATCTTTAAGCATCTTTTTCATGGTGATGTCCCCTGTGCCTCTTTAAAGTGTCAGAAGTTGGATCAAGATAGTTTTTCTGTACAAACTTTGGTTTTGTGTTTTTTTTCCATTTCCAATTTTTGACTAAAAGATTAACTTTTTGTATGATTTAAAACTAAGCAGAACTAAACCCAAAAAACAAAAAGCCACATGGCAAAAGTGACTTGCCATAAACAAAAACCTGCTTCTAGTGGCTTTTTGTTTTATTGCTTACACGGCTCATGCAGTATAAAGCCCGGCTCTTATCCCAGAACCACTAAGTATAAACCTAGATGGTGGGGACAAGGTAAATTTTGCACATGGAGTTATATTATTACTGCCATCACTGCAGAACACTTGAAAAAAGGTAAGTGTGTGCCATGATGGGCAAATATGCTGTGCAGAATTAAGGCAAAATCTCACCCCCATTATTGCGGGTTTAGTTTTTCTCCAACAATAGTAGCATGTCACTTTAAAGAAAATGTAAATTTGTTTTTACATTTATTTAAAAAAATCTAAGAATCATTCAGTACGTCAGCAGTGTCAAAAAGTTCCAAATGATTCCGGTTAGCTAGATCCCTATTATTTTCCTTGCTTTTGAAAATGCCGTCAATCTGAATTACATCTAAGCCGGGCAAACTTTTAAATATGAGCCGTAACAGACTGAAAGCTCCATCTTCCAGCGCTGTTATGGGTTTTAATATATATGAAAATCAGTATTCTTGTATGCATGCATATATGCTTTCAATAATATCTCTTCCGCAGATGGTGAACTAGCTAAATCTAATTCCTGACAATAAAAAAACTGTGCTTAAATTACCATGCACCTGCCTGAAATGTGTTCAAAACATGTTTATATTTTATCTTGAAATTATTTCCCAACAATTAATTTGTCTGTTCTTTCCGTTGCACCTAGCCCAACAAATATTAAGGTAAACAATGGGGCAATTTTACATGCTGATTTTTTTTTCCTAACTTGTGTTCTAATGTTGCAAATGTACATTTCTGTGGCTGTTTTATTAGGAATAAATATGTTTCTTTGCCCCTATTTACACCTAAAATTTTGACAACTACATCGTAGTAGCGGAATATCCAACGGTTTTCTCATCTACCGGCTTCACACATCCTGCTCATTGGAAATGTAATACAGTACTGACATGTCACAGGTCACCTGGCAATCTGAATTTTAAAAGGAATATGAATAATATTCTGTTTTATTTTGAAAATGAACTTCATGCCCTCCATCATGAATCCAATATAAGTCTTAATCTTCTATGCTCTTGAAGCCTACGGCTCCTATCGGAGTCCTTTGACTCCTGAACCTCATAAGAAAATAGGTTGTTTTCTGATCCAAGTTTCATTTTTAGGGAGTCTGAAGCAAACAGTCCCTATTTCAGACGTAATTGACAAAGCATAAAAAAACACGATCGCGATATAAATGTACAACTACAAATAAACCTGCCAGCAAATTGTTTTTTATTTAGAATTTCATTAGCATAAGATATTTTTTGGAAAATTTTAGATAGTGGTTTTCTCCTTTTTTTATATTCATGATGAAGTTGTGGTGCGGCAATTTATGATAAGATGAAAATATCTTTAACAATAACATAATCATAAACAATGCTTCTCTTATTTCAGTTAACCGAAACATATACACAATTAAAAAAAAAGAGAAAACAAAGGTGCTGCTAATATTTAAAATTGATATCATAAAAATCTATGTAAACGCACTCATAAAAACTCATTAGAGTTTGTTTCTAGGAGCTCTGTGTATAAAACAGGGAATCAGACATTCCCTGAAACATTCCCTCAGGGGAATCTTCCAGGTCCATGTGTTTCTATATCAGTAATTGATTTCCACAAGGAAATGTTGAGGGAATGTCAGAGTCACTGCTTTATAAATAGACTCTTAAATGTGTTCCTCCAACTTTTACCTAATATTTAAACATTGTTCACATGGAGGTCAATTAAAAAAGTGTGGATTAACTTGTACTCCTTATTCATACATTTTCTAATGTAAAAAATGTATGAATTTTGAGTTGGGTGAATCTTAAGTGAAAACATTAAGAAATGAAATAAATAATGAGATTTCAATTGCTTGTAAATTTACTGCTTTCATTAAAGTCATATTGAGTGACCCGGCAATGAAGGTTCTTGTTCAGACATTTCAAGTTATATGGTGAGAACAGTCTTTATCTACTATTTTCACTCCTTCATTTTTACACTGTTGTATATACTATTGGTTGATATTGGTAGTCAAATAGTACAAATGCAAGTTATACTGACATTGGCCTGATTTTTTTTAAAGCCCTCCAAGACAGGGGAATGTAGACCATCATGGTGAAACCTGGGTGATCCAGCAAACCTGGAAATGATTTCCTATTAATCATTTGCTATTAGCTGTCTAATATTCAAAAATCGTGGACTAAATTCATTCCACACTTTCTGGATCATCCAGGTTCATTCATAATAGTCTGTCTTCAATCGTCTTGGACAGCTTTATTAAATGAGACGCATTGGATTGGAATTTGAGTTCCACTCCGATATATATGATATTTTTTTTTGCCTGTCATTTTACAAATTTACAAAGGCACATATTAAAGAAATGTAGAAAATTAGATCACTGCCTCCCCCATTCTTCATCTATGGGCTTCAGTGGGTAAGACCCTACATGTACCATCGTACTGTAGGACGAGGTTCTGGGGCAGGCAGCCACCAACTTGCTAGTTGTTTGACCATCTGCACTGCTGTGCTGTTTCTTAAAGAAGCACTATCCCAACTCTCTCCTCTACAATATATTATGAATGCTGCAGCCAGACTCATCCATCTTTCCCACCATTCCTCTACTGCTGCATCTCTTTGTAGTTCTCTCCATTGGCTTCCATTTCACCTTAGAATCAAATTCAAGCTCCCTAGCTTTGCGTTCAAATCCCTCCACAGCTCTTGTCCCAATTACCTTTCTAACCTGATAGAAAAATACTCCCCTAGCCGCTCTCTTCACTCCTCCAATGAACTACTACTGACTTCCTTATTCATAACCTCGCACGGCTTGAAGACTTTTCTAGATCTGCCCCGACTCTCTGGAACGGTCTTCCTCGTCCTATTCAGCTTGCTGCTATTCTGCACTTGAGCACTTAACAAAAGACTTGCCTACCCATCTTCTTCTGTCTCCTAAAATACTCACTACTTCCCACCATTCCATATCTCCCCTCCTATTGTGTGATACTTCCCCCACTTCTTAGATTGTAAGCTCTTCTGGGCAGAGTCCTCTCCTCCTGTGTTAATGGAAACTGCAACCTTTAGTGTATGTACAGTGCTGTGTAATATGTTGGCACTATATAAATACTGTTATTAAAAATATTAATAATAACCAGCATTTGCACATCTTACAGCAGGCAGTTTTAACCTACTCAGTGCCGCCTGATTCATGCTTCATAGTCTGCCGTGGGTGTAACGCTACATGGAGTGTCTTAATGAAGAGGTTTCATAACTGCACTCTCACCACATTGCCAGTCAGAACAGGCCTTACTCATGATTCATACATTTTTAAGTTAATGTAAAAATTGTATGACTTTTGCATAGCAGTTGGGTAAATCTTGGAAGAAAACATTTATATCTGAACCCCAATTTAGTATATCAGAAGTAATACAGACCCTATAAGAGAATCATATTTAATAAACAATAAACATTTCATGCAAAGTGTACTTGCACACATATGAAGTAGGGTGATATGTGGCATATTAAGCTTTTCTGGCCCTAAAATTTTAACCAAATATTCACTACAATAGTGAAAAACAATTAAAGTGGCATTTTCTAAAAGCACATTTGATTCATAGATTCCTCCATGAGCGACGTGCTATTTTTTCCCCTCTGAGTGCCGTTATTGATCCATCTACATAATGTGACTTATGACCGCATATTTGATGCAAAGGTAAACTTTATGCAGAATTACCCCTGCAGAAGACTGGTGTTTATGGGTCTGTTATCCTTAAATAAATAGAAATTTATGATGTGGTTTTGCATTTCAAATATACAGCCTACCTGCCGGATGGAATACATGAAATATACATTTATCATGAACACATTTATATCCGGGATGTAATGTCTTGTTACATGTGTAATCTGCTTTAATATGGTAAGAAAAATACATTGTTTATCCATCTTCATTTACGATTGGTGGTTTGGTTTTATAAAAAACCTCAGTATAAAAAACATTTCACAAACAGTTTTTAACACAACTGATACAACAGTGCAGGATTTTTGGACACAAAACTGGCTAAAGGAGTGCATATATATATATATATATATATATATATATATAAATATAGCAAATGGCAATAATTCCTTTTATTCCAGCCGAATACAAATTAACACAGCTGTTTTCATGAATACATCAAAATTAAAGAAATTTTAATTAGTATCAGTTTGAAATCTCCCAAATAGCACAGCTGGGAGAAATAAATAAAGAAATAAATGCAGGAAATCCCAATTAGTTTCACTGTAGTGCAAGGAAAATTCTGATGGGAGAAGAGAGCAGAATGATAGACAGCTCATCTGTGTGTTGCTTCTTTTTGCAGTGTCCTGTCAGAAATTAAGAAGGGGAAAAGATTGATCATCTGTGTATTAGGCTGTTCATCTGGGACTCAGCTTTTCTTCAAAAGTCAACCTCTGCCAAGACAATGGGCCTGATTTATTAAAGCCCTCCAAGACCGGTGAAGATAGACTATCATGGGAGAACCTGTTTGGTCCAGCAAACCTTGAACGACATTTTTTTAAAATATTGCTAATATTTGGCAAATGTTTTCAGTTCTTGGCTAGATTCATTCCAGGTTTTCTGGATCACCCAGACGCTCCCATGATAGCCTATCTTCTCCAGTGAGAGCATTCATAATTCAGGCCCTATATGTAGGTAAGTATTTACAAGTTTTAAAAGGACTGTGAAACTCCTTATTTACCCATGTATCAATACTGGGGACAAATTAACTTACAAATACTGAAATATATGCTATTGTTTGCTATGAGAATAGATTTTTGGCAGAATAGCTGAGTTTTAAACAAAAACACCACTGACCTTCATTATGGCCCAAGGCATTCTACCTTTTCACAGTAGAAAAGGCTTCCCAGCAAATAAAATGACAATCAAGCTGATTAATATGACAATCGTGATCTTTAAAGTGGATCTAAATCCAATTTATACTCACATGTCCCCATTCCTTCATTACAACCACCATTTTTATCTTTTCTTTGCCTTTTTTCTCCCCTATTCTGATCTTTGGCCATCTTGATTGGCCAGGCCAGGATAATGTACTATCTACGCAGGCGTGCAGGAGTTCATTCAAGCATGCACAACTCTGATCTTGACAGATGGAAAGTGTGATAAGGCAGGTTAGAATGCTTTTTGCAGAAAGAACGTCACATGTTCCTTTCTGCAATAAAAGCCCTGTGTGATCACAATGTTTTTAAAGTAGAGTGCTACTTCCACTTTAAACAGTGAAAATTAAACAGTGAGATTTTTTTAAAAAAAAAAAGTAGTAATCCTCCTGGGAAATGCAGATCTTTAACAACTTTTAGAAATAGGACAAATTGCATTATTTTGTGTATAATTATCCCATTTTCTGGCAAACAGCCTGGTCCCCCTTTTATAAAAACTAGTCTGCCTTCATGTAAAAAGTTTGTTGTACCCGAATGACTGCCCTGATTTGCTGCCCAGAGTTACTCTTTAATCCGGTACATGTTGTTTATTTACACTCTGATTGCTCTGTTTTGCAGGTGCTGAATGTTACACTTATTTTACCTAATTGATTTGTATGTTAATTCTTTAAAGAACATAGTGCTAATTAGTCCATCAATTAAAGGGTGTAAATGGAATCCAATAGATTAATTGGAAACAGTTAATTATAAAAACATTGCCTGATATTGCTTTGCTATGCTTATTATTCTTGCAGTTTTTTTTTCTCAGTCTGAACACTTATAATGCAGGGATGGTTGGTGGGGATGGGGACGGAATGGGGAGGGGGGGCTCGTTTAGCAGATTAGGATCATGCAGCTTGTGGCGAGGAAACTATTTGATAAATTAGGACAATATAGAGTATTATAAAATATATTTTTTTGGTAATAAAAGGTAATTGTATAATGGGAATACTTAATTGGAACAGGCAAAATGGTTTTGGAGAAATTGAGTTTGCCATGACACTAGAAAATGAGGTATCAGCAAATTGAAAACGACTTCTTCTTCTCCAATAGGTGAGCAAGTTAGGGAGTTTTTGGCTTGCTTTGGTGAAATGATTGGAAATCATTTCAGGCTATCAAGAATCTTAACACAACATTTATATTTTTTGTTGCAGTTAATTATTCCTTGCAAGTGGTGATAAAAACATTCTATTTTCATGCTTTTTTACATTTGTTGTCACACTGCTTTCTTGCAAATGGTACAATGCTACACTCCAATGGACTACAGTCCTCCCCTGGATCTTCAGAGGGAGACATGTTCGTCACACAGACTGGACTATTTTCATCTCAATTCACATGGTATATTAAGGGATTATTGGTTTTCCAATAAATATTATATGTATTTATTATGATTTTCTTAATGTATGAGTATATTATTACCTGTACACTGCTGGGGATGCGTGGGGTATCCTGACTGAATGAAACGCATATACGCGGGGGTTTACGTCATCCTGGCTCAGCCAATCAAGAAAGATGAAAGAGAAGAAGAGAAAGATGACAGTCCCACCTATCCCTTCTGCAATATTGGACATCCTGCTTTGTCGCAATTTGTACATTTTTAGCTTTATTTTTAGATGATTGACCCTACAGCAATTTCAAGGTTGAATGTGATTGGTTGCTATCAAGTAATTTAGAAAGTACTTATTTGAGGTTCTGTGACAAAAAAGGTATATTTTGTAGTTTTCTACTTTATTTCACCCATCCTATAATCCTAGACATTCATATTTTTCTGATGTCATTAGCACATAAAGATGCTGAACTGACTGAAGCGGTATAAAGTATTCCTATTGATGGAGCTGGAAAGGTGGGGGCTGCTAATCAGAATAGTAAAACTTTCTTATCTGGTAATAATAATAATATTAATAATTCAGACGCTGGCATTAAGTGGATATGGGTGGGGAGAGGCAAAAACGTATTGCTACAAGTGACCGTTAGGTAGACCAGCCAACCAGTACATACAGTGCAGGCAACGGTGACTGGTCTTTTCCATCATTCTACTAGGTAAAGGGAAACATTGAATAAAACATTGCTATGCTTGAAAGTAGAGATCTACAAAGTGAGAAGAGAAGGAGCCATTCACACTGCTTTAGTATCAAACTTGAGATTTCATTTATGTTCTAGTTACACAGTCCATTGAAAATAAATTGTCCTGCAAGTTTCATGCATTTCATGTTTATCAGAAAAATATATAAATCCAAACCACAAAAGTCAATTAAGCACAATAAAGCATTAAAAGAAACTTTTAAAACATATTAGAAAAAAAATTCTTAAAGAAAAGCCAGAAAAGTTTGACTGACACTAATACACTGTACAAGACACCCTGGAAAGTCGAGTTTATCTCGTAAAATTGTAACAGACAGGGCTTGTGATGTCCCTTGCACCAGATTCTTTATTCTGTCAGATTATAGCATTTGGAGTGACGGAAAGAGCTTCTTCCCTTTCATATGCCAGCGAGGGGAACAGGACCTGTCAGTGACAGTGGAACACGCTATGTATTATCACTCTGACTGATTCACAGGCCGGGAGACTGTCATTCTTCCCAACTGTACAAGTCAACACAAATAAAGCTGAGGAGGCAAATGATAATGGCTGAGATAAATCCAAGCTCGTCCTCACCATTACGTTTTATTCACAGCGTACGGTTGACATGATTTGAAAAATGAGCCTGTGTCTAGTTCAGCGCCCATTAGTGTGTGAGCGCATTATCTCCCACTTTCCCTATAACGCTGCCACGTCTACAGCAGGCTGATTGTATTCATCAAACCAATCAGAGGGCAGGTCTAAAACAGTATGGGTAATTTTTCTCTTTTTATTGGGGGGGGGGGGTTAAAGACAATTTCAAGTTGTCCCTCTATGGACACCAATCCATCTAATCCAAGTTTTTTCATCCACATTTGGTGTTGCTTTATATGCTGAATTTAGTATATTTGTTTAAGATTGCCTCTCAGAACAAGTGGTAAGCTTACATATTTGTTTACCAGAATGCAAAATTATAACTTGTTATTTTAGTGCGATTTAGTTTGAAAGGGTATTACTCTTCAATGTGCCCATATATACCAAATATATAAGGTGGCATCAAGCGACGGACATAGTCAACAAGGAGCGCCTGCCCCTTTCCTAATTATTCATGGGGAAAATATTGGGGCATTTTGGTGGCTACCTCCCATTTCTCAATTAAGTGATAATGATAAGGTCTATATGACGGCAGCTGGGGGTACCAGCATCTGCCCCACTGGCATCTCGTGTAAATGGCTATCTGGATTACTAAAAGGCCTTGTGTTGCCCCTGGCAAAAAGCTGCATCTGAGCAAAAAGTATCCAAAAATTAGGCTTCCTTTTTTGTGTTTAGCATGTGATTGACTTGGCATGTAAAAGATTACCTGGCTATGGTTTGTGACGCAGGTATCATAGTAAATGGCAACTTTCCTTAGAAAAATACCCCATGGCAAGACCAATGGTCACTTGATAAAATGCTGCAAGTGTTTGGTGGTAAGTGCGTCTGCACCAACAGTTTACCCCAAGATCTTCATTCACTTCCCTCCACTGCTCCTCATGCAGCTTCCTGTGATGGGACAACCCTGCTGCACTGCTTCTGATTACACAAACACATACAGAAGTCCTTCGGCCCCTGGATGGCCACTGATAATGTAACTCCTACGCATGGAATAACTAACTCTTCACTTACACACCCTAATTATAGGGGTCATCAAACTAATAATGTGATCAATCAGGCTTATTTTAGTCCTCTACCGTTCTTTTTCTGGCGGGAGCCCAAGTCCATGCAATGTTCCATTGTGAGCTCAGGCTTCTTAATGATGCATCCCCAGGAGTTGTATCATTGACAGCCTGGTTCACTTTGTTTTACATTAAGGAGGACCAGGGCAAGACGATGGGATAAGGGAAGGACTTGTTAGTACCATGTTGGGAAAAAGAGAAGGTTTATGGCAACTTGATAACTTTTTATATTGAATGTCCTGATTCATTTGATTTCTGTTATTACCACAGTGACAATGTATTGCTCAGGATTACATTTGTCAATTGTTTAATCTTTCTTTTGTTTTTTTTTTCCTTGTGTCTACGAAGGAAATAGCAGATTCAGAATATCATGAAGCATACAACACATTTCTGGCTGGGGTTCTGATATTCCCATATTAAATTCAAGCCTGGGTAAAGAATTCTGGTGGACTTCTCCTTTAATGTTGGTTCATAGAAGGACTAATGTAAACCAGTTGGTGAAATTATGTAAGTACCATATGCATAATAGTCCATGAAAGCCATCTCATAATTCCCTCTGGTAATAATGGCCACTCACTTTGGGAAAAGAAGCGAGAAAAAGTTGCCAGAGGTTCTAACTCTTTTTGGCACTAAAAAATGTGTTTTTAATACTTTGGTTTCAATGTTTTCTGACTCACTGACCCAGAACAAGTATAATGATAAGACATTCTGATCTTGTTCTGATACATCATCTTGGGTTTTGTGACTTGAAGCCAGGTAACTAGAATTGTAATAGATAAAGCCAGCAATGGCCGCTCGTATGACAAAGTCACTTTGAGAAAACATTCTTTATTACTTCTGGCTGTCAAAACCCATAGAGTAATGAAACAAACATTTATATTTCTTGTGGACGTAGGCAAATCAATTAGTTTGTCAGATCACTCTGGAAGTGTCACATTCCTCCAACCCTCGTTGGCAAAATCAACTATGATGCCTTTCATCGGGAAGTAGGACTACCCAATGTGACATAATTCAGTTCCTACAGATGCCGATATCCGCAAATTCTACAAAACTCTTAAGACGTGACTGGGTTTCCCGAGGAGATTTTAACACTGTCACTAACGCTATAAAATATCCACATAGAAAGTATGTTACTCTTCTGTATAACCTTTAATTACCCCCACCACCCAAAAACTATCCCTCAATTAGCTTAGGGCTAGATTTATTCATACGTTTAGAGTTCTCCTGAGGATATAACACTAAGCATTGGGCTATCATGGTTCAGTGCTTCACATTACTGTGTTCTTAATTAGAACATAGTAAATGCTTTTCCTATACTGCTTTACACCAATCGGCTTTTCTGCTTGCTGTAATCTACTTTTAGATATACGTTTTCTATATTAAATTTTTTATTAGTGTTTGGCCAATACTATGTTTCAACTTACCAGTGATACCTTAAGAGTAATTGTAGCTTTGTTTATAAATTAAAGAAATATAAGTAATTTAGTGTAGTGGTTATATGATAAAACCAATGTTTACCTGTCTAGCTTGCATAGGGGGCCACTATAGCGTTGGTAACCTCTAGCACTCTATACAATGTAAAGAGGTAAATTGGACCCTTAAACAAGCAGCTTGGGATTTGGTGAGGCTGGTTTGGTTGAAAAATGCCTAGTATCATGCATTTTCCCACCTTCCACTACCACCACCTTTGTAATATGTCCTCCTAGTGACACATTACAACTTGACAAGGGAGGTAAACACTAGGCCCAATTTATTAAAGCCCTCCAAGGCTGGAAAGGCAAGAAGTAATAAAGGTTGTCAGAGGCTCTAACTCTTTTCAACTCTATAAAACAGTGTTTTCATCAGTGAATCTGGGTGATCCAGCAAGCATGGAATTAATTTCTTTAAAGTCAATTGGTAATTGTTTGCAAATATTTTCAATCCTTGACCAGATCCTTTTCAGGTTCACTGATGAAAGTGTATCTTCTCCAGCCTTGGAGAGCTTTAATAAATCAGGCCCACTGTGTCAACCCTGTACAAATCAGCCAACTAGAATGGGGAGCTCTGTTTAAAACATGTACATGTCTTCACTTTATCAGTGCATTGTTCCTGTATTATAATATATTTTTTATAGTAACATAGCTATTAAAATAAAAAATTAAAAAATTAAAAAAATAAAATACTCATAGTCACTGGAGAGGAGTTTATAAAATACCTAAACACAAACATTGGCACAACAAGCAAGTAAAAATAGAACACATTCACATAAGCAAAAATATTGCAAAAAAAGAAAAAAACTGAAATTTACAGTTCGCTCTGAATATAAAAAAAAACTTATTTTAAAAGGACAAGAGCAGTAACTGTGCTGCTGGAAATTCTTAGTCAGCAGGAGAATGACACTAATAAAAGAAATCTGCTGCAACTTTCTGTTGAACTTTCATTGGTGTGTGTAGGGATAATGACATTTGATTAAGCCAATCTCCCACAAAACATATTTATTTTGCTTGTGCGTCATTTGTCTTAACACCAAAGATGCTTTCATTACAAGTACCTGGCTCATTTAAATATACATGAGCCTGACCATCGTGATTTGTCGTTGAAAAATGGGGAGTGCTGGAATGATGAATCCCATTTGTTTTTCCCATTTTTCACTCGAAAAAAATGTTTGGTAATTTTGCAAAATGCTAAATGTCCCTGGCAGTGACAGATCACCCCCCAAGCTCGGGCAGACTTCTCTCTGCAACTTGCCTGGAAATAAATAGGATTTTTTTTTTTACTTACCTTTTATTATAGCGGACATAATAATTACATTATTTAAGAGGCAGACATGGGCTTACTAATAAGACAACGCAAATAGCAGTGACATAATGCAAAGTCTGATAAGGGTTGCCTTACACGATGAGCAGATGTCTCACCAAGGACAATGATCTCTGCTTGCATTATTGAGTACAGTTGGGAAAGCGAATTATACAGCTTGGTCCTGGATCTCTGCATGATTTTGGTTGAAGACCTGCAACTGGCACAGAGGCTTCCAGCACTGAATGGCATGTGATTGTGCTTAAAAAATATGTGCCCATGACTCCCCACAATCTGACATTCACCAAACATTCTTTGGTGGAGAATCAATAGCTCCCATTGGAAACACATTAATCTGGCAGATTCTTGACTAGAGAATTCTTAGTGAATATCAGATTCACTGCTTTAAAAAAAAGACCCCCATGTCCTAATGAATTATTCGAGGTCAAGTTAGCCTTTTCACATTTTAGAACTATTTTTTACACATTTACATCTTCCTAATACTTTTTTCCCATAAGTGCCACATCACACGTGGTCCCAAGTCTGTGTGTGATCTACCAAGACTTTTTCTTGCCCATTGTAGCCAGAATTTTCTTGGTCCCTTTTTTGTTTTACGTTTCACATTCTCACGCTTGCAGACTTATATATAAATATAATTAAACTAAAAAATGTGTCTGAGAGATCAAGTCTGAGATGAAGTTTGTGTAAATCTTGGGAGAAAATATTAAGGCAATGTTCCAAATAACTGTAAGGTTGAGGTATGGTTACCAACACAGCTTGGGTTAGTACATCAGCTACTCATAGAAAATGAATGGGGGTGGCAGTGAGCAGATCAGTACCACGCACTGCTGCCCACTTTAAAATGTTCAAATGCTGGTTAAAAAGTGCATCTGTGCATATACTGATTTCCTTGGATCCCCTGCATAGCAGACTTAGACTGGGGGGCAAGACTTTAGGCCAACCAGGCTTATGTTGTGTTGGTCAGTGCACAATTTTCCAGGAGTTCTGCTTTCATTTTATTTGATATGCTACAATTTTTTTTCACATATTTAATTTTTAAATATGAACTGGAAATGAATAAGAATCCCAAGGAGTAACTCACAAAAAAACACCTATGGGCCCACAAGTAGGTCAGCATCATTGATTGGCCCAGAACTTTACCAGTGCTCTTATTCTGCTACAACTGTTTCTGTACACTATAGGAAGTATCTAAAGTCTCATTAGCTACACACATACTGAAAGATACAACTTGTCATCTTTAAAGTCTATCTGAATCTGAAACATACGTCAGACGCTCACAGAAAATGAATGGGGGTGGCAGTGAGCAGTTCAGTACCACTAAAATGTTCAAATGCTGGTTATTTATGAACCAGCAATTTGGTGGAAATGGAAAGGCATCAGCCACTGAGATCAACATCAGTATTCCCACCACCAGTTTGGACATTGGCTTATTTATAGACCAATTATTTCAAAAAGTCTTTCTCCATTGGAATTATTGGTATTTGGGCAGTCAGTTTCATTTCACAGTCAAACTCCAAGCAGCTAAACACACAATAGAATTACATAGGAAAGTTGTCCAGCCCATCCATGGATTTTAACATTCCAGATAGCAAAGCCAGTGCTAGATTGACTAGCAATGGTGAACTTACTTTTCTGTACTTCAGTTAAACCTATTTATACTCACCTGTGTCCATTCCATCGTGGGAACCACCATACTATTCCATCTTCTTTTTCATGCTTCGACTTTTGGCCATCTTGATTGGCTAGGCTGATGTAACTTCTGCATGAGCGCACAGGAGTTTGTTTAGTCCCAGAGAAGCCAGGATGTTTCAGATATTTTGCCAAATGAATAGATCAATCAGGGAGGTTAGAATGCCTATTGCAAAAGGGACATCACCTCTCTCTTCCTGCAAAAGAAGCCTGGCCTGTGTACAATTTTTTAAAGTATAACTTTAAGTAATACAAGTAGGCCTTGTCCATTCCACCAGCCTGTGAATGGGCAATGAAGAAGAAGCTGCACAATCATGAGCTTATTCTGCTGCCCACTTCTTACTTTCTCATCAAATCAGAATAATCCTTAAAAGAATGAGAGCACTACAGGAGGTGAACGTAGCATTGCCCCCCTTGCTCTTCATTTGAGTCCTGTTCTGTTGTACAAAAGGTTATTATCAATACAAATTCAAATAATCACATATTTACATATATATATATATATATATATATATATTAGAATTTGTTTATTGAGTGTATGACTGTATTCATTCTGATCCGTTCTGATTATTTATATGATATATTTCTTATTAAATGTAGTATTTCCTTTGACTTTAATGACAAAATGTTATGCTGATCTCTAGGCTAGAATAAAACAACACTACGTAATCTAATTTTGTATTCAATTAAAAAAAAATCATTAAAGGAATCCTTTAGTAAAGAATTACGTAGGCTGCCATTGCTAACCTCCTTTTGAAAATGCAAATTGACTGCCTCTGGTTTTAGCATTTTTCTGAGTTGCTGACCTGGAAAAAGCATTCAGTAAGCATGTGAGAGCTTCTAATCACCATTTTTGCTCTGGGCTAATACCATGGAAAGTATTGAAGCAAGGGATCAGCATGACAACAGTCAAGTAGCCTTTGAGAGAAGGAAGCAATAAACTATGTTCATGTTTTGTTTAAATATGTGTTACATGCAGCAAAATAAGTAGGTGCATATGTGTATTTACTGATTTCCTGTGATCCCCTGTATAGCAGACTTAGACTGGGGGGAAACACTTTAAGCCAATCAGGCTTGCTGTGTTGGGCAGTGGACAATTTTCCTGGAGTTCTGCTTTATTTTATTTGATATGCTACAATATTTTTTGCATATTTAATTTTTAAATATGAACTGGAAATGAATAAGATTTCTTCACTTATTCTTTTTTCTTCATCCCAAGGAGTAACCCAGAAGAAGGTCAGCACCATTGATTGGCCCAGAACTTTACAAGTGCTCTTCTTCTCCTACAACTGCTCCTTTACACTATATGAAGTGTCTAAAGTCACATTAGCTACACACATGCCAAAAGATATAATTCTTCATTTTTAAAGTCTATCTGAAGCCAAAATAATTGTACTTTTAGGTAAGAAATGGTAAAATAGCTGTCATTTGTATTATCACTGTCGGTGTTCCATTTGAAGGGTTTACATTTACTTATTGGTTCAGAGGCACAACAGAAAGTGAAGGGAACCCTCTTCTTAGTTGTCACCAGAACAAGTAACCCCAGGGGAAAATTTCCCCTTCTTTTCATGTACTTGTGAAAACTGTAAAATATTGAATTTCCCATTCATACCTCAGTCACTTAGGGGGATGACTACTTGTGGCATAAAGACCCATTGCCTAAAGATCCAAAGATCCTTCCTTTCAAGGCTTTGTGTTAGCTTTTCGATTTCGAGTCTGCAAAAAATGAATTTTCTTTTTATGCTGATGGTCAAACTACACAAAATTAAGTGCTGCAAAACGATGCCGACCTTATACTGTGTGGTTGACTACAGAGTTGTTAATGTGAGGGTCGAATATATTCATCAGTGCCATTCTTGGCTATGCCAACTCACCAAAGTTTTATGGTGGTTGGTTGGTGGGTAATGAGCAAAAAATGCTGACATGCTTTGCCTGGGTTTTCTCTGGGTACTCCAGTTTCCTCCCTCATCCCAAAAAACATGCAGTTAGTCTTAGTTAATCATCTTTCCTCCAAATTTTTTTTTCCTGAGATTATGTTAATGACTATGACATTAGATTGTAAACCCCTTTGAGGGACAGCTAGTGGTATAACAAAAGACTTAGTAAAGCGCTACATAATATGTTGGCGCTATATAAATACTGGCTAATAATAATAAAAATCAATGGTGGTCCAATAGTAAAAGAGGTTCGCCATAGATCTGGAATGCAGGTTGCTGAATCTGCCATCATTGCAGGGTCCCTACAAAACGGTAAATGTATTCCACATTTAGTAAGCATGCTGTGCATGCTTGCTGAATATGGCAAAGCTCACCCACATCACCAAGGACTAAGGTCCAATTAAAGGAATTACATTTGGGATCCGGCCCTCCTAGAACTTGGGCAGGCACAGAAGAGCCTTCTAGCATATCAGACTCTGCCCATTCTGAAACTTTTAAAAGAACGATAAGGAACGATCCAAATTTACATTGCAATCAAGTCAAAAGCTACCTCCATATGGATATCCACCACAATATCTAAGCAGTAATTAAATATACATGCACTCATTACCGGCCACAGAAACCTTAAAATGACTCAACTGCAATCTAATTGTGTGATTTCATCAAAGAGTTGAACTCTTTCTAACATTATATTGGGTTATTTTATGTAGCCATTTTAGATGTCCCCATCACTGTTCTCCTTTAACTATCTGAAAAAAGTCTTTCTTGATTTCTTATTTGGGATCTAAATACACGTGAAAACCTGCAGATTTTCTGTAACATGCCAATTTCCAACTCATTATTTGCAGTTTGTGAACCAGTGACCCATAGCGTCTAATTTATGAAACATTTTTGAAGTGTGGCAAAGCAAAGGAAACGATTTCATGAGGCACTTCAAATAACGCCTGACAGGAGCGTGGGTAACGTCATTGAAACAGCGTGGTATTAGAGGCCACCAAATGACAGGGTGTAGAATTGAGTACAATCAGGACTGAAAGGGAGACTGACACACTTCACAGCAATCACGTTACAGGAATCAAAGGCTGCAATCGTACAGCGCAACGAATTGAGATTTGCTGAAGCAAGGCCCAATCAAGCAAAGGTAAAGAACACAAAACAGATTTATAACCATTATTTGGGTTTGTCTGACCACCTGCTGTCTGCACGCCTATGTGGGCCATTAAGTGTAAACAAGTGGAGTTTTAAAGGAGTAAATAAAGGCAATACAACTTCCTAAGTAACTTACACTTTAATAATACCTGTAAGTAGTTGTAATGGTAAGTAAATACATACAGAAGGCTTTTATTTATTTTACATCAACAACACAAGCGATAAGCTGGCATTGGAAAGGGTTCTTTGTAGTTTGTTCTTAGCTTAATCATATTAACCTAGAGCACTTGTTTGCCTCTTCCAAAAGATTTATATTCTTTGCAGTTTTCTTGGGAGAGAAGATTTTGTAAACTAAATCCTCTTTAATTGTCCAGATTTAATCAAGGTGGCCAAGTTAGGTAACAAAAAGTTATTTATCATAATAGGAATGTGTATACTCGCTGGTTAAATGTCATCCAAGGTGATTAATTGTGATTGTCCTGGGTGTGTGTGCGGATGTCCCTAGGCATTCATAAGTCCTTTCTGGAAGACCATTGATGATTACTCCATTTTTCTATGAAGGAGGACACAGAAGGGTGCATGCTTGCTCATACCCCTACCATAGAACAGAACATCACTGTGTACAGTGCTCATGGGCACTGGACACTATCAGGAAAGATTATCAAACATTTATACATAGACTAACTTTTTGAGGTCAATTTCCGAGTCCTGTTTAGGGGAGGTGCAAAGTGTGCTGCTGCATGAGGACCCCAGACATTCCTAACTCAAGTTCAGCACAGGTCCCCAAGTCTGTTGTTCACAGGGGCCCACTGTTGGCTACATTTGTCATTTGTTCTGTTATGTATGGGATTACATAAAACCTAACATAAAGGAAGAATTCAGGCAGTTAAAGAAACTGCAACAGCTTTCAAAGACTGCATAGTGACAAAATATTACATTTTTTTAGGATGTAGATACATGTTAAAGCAGTACGAAAGTCTATCTACACCCACTTTCCCACCCAGCAATGAGATGTACACAAGCTCCCTTGGTGGTATTGACATCTTTGCCAAGTTTTTTTCTAATTTTGGCACCTTTGCTCATCTTGATTGGCTGTGGATGAGTTTTTTCATACATACATATATATACATGAGAGATAAATCATTCCCACACTGTAGTATGCTAAAAAGGTTCATTGATCTGCACATGTGTAGCTGCACATTGCACATTCTTTAGAATGCACAGTCTAAAGAAATTTGTGGGGCTGATGTGTTATAGTTCTATATTAACATTGCTGTGTACATGGAGAATCGCTAAAACTGAAATAGTGTTATTGACCAAAGGTGAAAAAGTTCTTTAATTTTCTAACACGTACAAATCTTTTAAATAGCTTTAATAATCTGAGATCATGATCAAGATGTATTTTCTTGCGATTCTTTTTACATTGCTTATTCAGCTCCCATTGCAGATCATTTTGCATAATTCAGGATTTGTTATATTTAGTAGCCAGGTCTCCTTTTGTCATTTTGCACGCTATTCCGGCCGAGTGTATTCATGTGAACACAAACATTGTATATTACTTACCGCGCTGTATTATATAACGGCGTATCTGCTACAATTGGAGTCAATCTCTCGGAAACCGAGCGAACATTTACCAGTCAACTGGAGAAAACATTCAGATACTTAGACATATGTACAAAGAGGATACATTAACCTCTTTCTTGCATTCAATAAATTAATTCCGTAGTGTCAAGCTCTTTGCTCTTTTCCTCCATGCATAAAGGCTGCTTGTGCTACAAGAAAAGAGAGAATATGAAATTAAATGACATCCGAGGGTAACATGTAAACTAGAATGGAGGCTACCTCCGCTACTTCGCTTTTATTGCTGCCTAAGGCTAGTGAATAGAGCGGCTTTAAATAAAATGAGCCACTTTAGTTGTATCAAAGAAAAATAGCGCAAAACCACGGCAACTATTTTATGCTTCATTATGCTGGGGCACAGAGATGGCTGGTCATAGAAAACTGCAGAGGAAAGCAAATATCGAATAAAAGCATGAAGGAATAAAAAAAAAGTGTTTTAAACAAAGAGGAAGGATTTCTAAGGTGATCTGTACATGTTTTTCTTGCAGAATGAAGACATAAAGAAGGTCACTTTAAAACAGATATGTCACAAACCTGGACAACTCAGCCATTAAAGGTATGATCAACAGATCCTGAGAGGTGTGTGCAAGTTATGTTCAAATGTCAAATTTTTGTTGCACAAGTTGAGCCTGGCCCCACCTCTACTTACTTCTTCCGTTACCTTTATATTCTGTTAATGTGGCCTTCCTGAGCCATTTTGAAATGGACATAGACGTTGGAGTAAGGCAGTTATTCCCCATTTTCTTTAGAGCTGAACTGAAAAATTAAAACATTAATGATGCTTATGCTGTTATAGATCTAAATCTATGTTTGTTTCTTAGTCATAGGTATTTTTCCACCCCATGTTTATTTACCCCTTCTGTTTTTCCCACACAGTCATCTTTGCAATGGACAAATAAGGGTTCTGTTTAGTGAACTTTTGCACCTTCTTGCAATGACCACTGTGAACTTCTTTTTTTTTTTTGGATATTGTGATGCATCAGCATTGAATAACGGCTTCTTAACAATGTGAACAGTAGGAGATCACATGAAGGCTAGAGTTCCAAGAAGACAATGTGACATCCAGTTTCACAGCAGATTGAAAAAAGCAAGTTTTTGGACTTTTTAAGGATAGTAAGTTGTACTTGCTGTGATAAAGAAATTCATCTAAATTTGGGATTGGATGTTTAGTTCTACTTTAACTGCGATAACTATCTTGCTTGTTCATTTTGTACTAATAGACATAATACCTGTGAGTGAGCATGGGATTATAGGCCGCCTGATCCCAATATTTACTCCAAGCTCAGATGTGCAAGAAGTCTGATTCCACTTCGATCTGTTTTCTGGATTGCTTATTTGGTTAATGGCTACCCACCTAGGCTCTGAATGCCATTTTAAAATAGATTTGCTAGTGTGCTTTAGGTTATTTTCATGCTTCAAAAACGTTTTTTTTGCTTTACTTCAACTTTTACAGGTGCCCATATATTCCTATCAAGCTTGATTTAATTACTGCACAGTGCTGCAAGAAACTGCAAACCACCAGTTTTCACAGTTGGAATACATTTTTTTTACCTGAAATGCCGACTTTAGTTTGTGCCAGACATGTCTACTGTTACTGTGACTGAAGAACTTTATGTTTCATTCATCAGTCTATAGCACATTGTTCCAGGATGCAAGTTCTATGCTGATATGTAGTTTTGCACTATGTTTTGGAAAACTAAGACCTTTTCCTGGCACACCTCCCATGCATCCCCTTTTATATAAAGTGTTGCAAGTTACCTGTTTTCCAAATTTGTGGAGCTCATCAAACTTTAAATTGTCAGCTCCTGGGCTAACTGTAAGGGTTACAGAAATAGGTTACAGAAATAGTTTGTTTGAGGGGGCACTTACAGTGTGCTATCACTCCAAATGTCACCAATTCTGCACCAAAAATTGAAAGATAATGATATATACCATATATATATATATATATATATATATATATATATATATATATATATGTTTGCCTGAACATTTTTTTTTCCTAAACAATGAATATTACTGGGAAAGCATTGTCTACCAACCCCCTTAACTACCTTTTCTCAGAAATGAACCTGTCTGGTCATGTAGTAGGTTTGATATAAGTGGTTAACTCCCCCACCATCACTTGTGCTCTCTCCCTTTTTTCTTTTTCCTTCTTCTCTATGTGAACTTCAGAACAAAGCAGCCCTGCAGCAAAGCATTCAATGAATTATTAAAAAGTGCTGAATGTTGCTTTATGAATTTAGGGACTAAATAAAGACCTCTGGCTTTGATGACTTATCGACAACTTGATGCAAAAGAAAAATTGCTGTAGACGATTTTCCTGAAGAAATAAAAGCAAACTGGTGCACAGTAGTGGTCCTTTAGAAATTGCCCCATTGGAAAGCATAATAGTACACAAATGTTAAATGGGCACAGAGACAAAGCTGGATAGAATAGAAAAACAATCACATATTTTCAGAGCACGCTTATGCGTACTTCCAGGGTGAGTAGCCAATGAGTCAAATCCCCAAATGAAGTTGTAAAATGTTTTTTTTTAGAAAGCATCAAGGCTCCTTCTATACTTTATAAAATATTTGCTTTCTTTTAATAATAAAAACTGCTGATCGAGCTGCTTTGAAAGCAATAACAAATTTTCTTTTGATCCTATGTTTCTCTGTACATGGCGAAGCAAGTGTCAGATCTAAAGATCCAAATCCAAAGAGAAGGGTGCCTTTAAGGGGGACCCACAGTGTAAGCACTCTAGTTGAAAATGTCAAATTGAGACCCACAAGCTGTTAATTGGTATGCTTGTGGGCTACCAGCAATGTACCTTTCACCAGGTTTGACTTTCCCCTCCACGTTCTATACTATTTCTGTTCAATAAAAAGTCTCATGAGCAGTGAATAAAATGCAAAATGTGAACACATGACACTGGACACAAAACAGACCCCAGCTGCGAAACAACAATCAGACACTTGCACAACATGTAACCTGGAACTGTTCCACTTTTCCAATGCTTGATCAGGCAGGTCATTTTTGCTGAAAGGACAGGCAATGTCTCTTCTGTAATAATGCATCTTACCTACCTGATTGCACCTGGGAATCCCAGCTTCCTTTGCATGAGCCAAGGGTAAAGTTATAAAATCTTGGCAAGGCCAATCAAGAGGGCTGAAGATCATCTCTTGGAAGAAGAAGAGATGGACGATAGCAGGGTCCATTGTGAGTCGTGTGGCTTTAGTTCCACTTTAATACAATACAACATTCTCATTTACCTAGAAGCAGTATGGTAATGATTTTAGGAGAATCATCTGGAGGCTGTGGGCACTATGGCCAGTATCTGGGATCAGTGTTCATTATGGCCAATATCTGGGTGCTTTGTGAAAGTAAGGGCATTAGAGAATTAAACATTTATATACCACTGGCATCCTAAAACTTCTTAACAGAATCCATAGCCACATATTCTACCTTCCAGAAGAGCTCACAGTGTAAAGTCCTAACTATAATCAAAGGTTTTTTGTTTTTTTTTACCATAGTCAAGTTTGCAGAAGACAATTAACCTATGAATATGTTTTTAGGATGTGCTAGGAAACCCATACAAACATGAGCAGAACAAACTCAATGCAGATAATGACCTGGTTGGGATTCAAATACTGCAAGGGCAGAGTGGTAGCCACTGTTTTCCATGATGGATATCTGATGGATCAGTGTGCACTATGGCCAGTATTCAGGGTACGTGTGCACTATATCCAGTGTCTGGAGACATTGTAGACTGTGCACAGTATCTTTGTGCTATGTGCAGCCCAAATCTGGGAAGAATGTGCATTTGGGTTTTGAATGCTTCCACCAATATTTGGTTGTTGTGTGCACTATAGCCAAAAACTTGAAACACTGGGAGCACTAGATCCAGAATCTGGATAATGTGAAGTATGCTGATAGGCTGCAGATATAAGTAATATTCTAATTCACTGTGAAAATATATATTATGACAGTTCTCTGGGAAAACATTTAACATGCTAATTACACAAGTTAATGAATACTATAGTAATTATAAGAGACAATGTCTAAAATGTGAATTGGCCAACTGGGGTAATATATATTTAGGGCAATTTTTGCAGTGTGTTTGTATGTAATTTATTTAACTGATGCATTATATACACATACGAGGTGATTAATATTATATGGGACATTGTATATATGAATTGATTATTATGGGCTATAAAGACAGACATTAACTGGGACAGTATATATATTAATGAATTGAGTGTGGACATGTGTATTCATACATTAGAGCAATTTATAGTAGTATTATTTACTTTGGGTAATGTATATATTAAATAACTGGATAGACTAAATGCTGTTGGTACTATTACTGGAACATGCTGCATTTTACACTATATTACACATCCTAGTACACATTGAAAATGAATATTATTCTTACTTTAGTAAACGTTTGGTAATTAAAGACGTGCTTGGTTTTTAAATTGTTTTTGCTTTATAGTTTATTTTTTTATGTATATGGTTTTCTAAGGTCTGGGGTTTGGAAAATGTTTGAGAAAATGTTGGGGTTCTAGCACTGAGTTACATTGTTCTACAAGCTGTATGTATATACCGAAATAATCAAGGGAAAGTGGCAAACACAATTCTAAAGTTATATTTAGGTTCCTTTATAATTCTATTGGCAGCTGGTTGTCTTGACTTTATTGATAGGTTTTGTAAAACTGTTTCTTTTTCCTATGCAAGACAAAATGAATCCAAAAACCAATGAAGTAGACCTGCTGCAATGATTTCTGATCCTGCTGTAGACCTCACATGACCCTTCCTTCCTCTACTCTGGTTTAAGGCATTTTCCTCTGTGGCTGCCTCTACAGATACCTGAACTCAATTATCTTCCTTAACCCCCCCCCCTTACAGTCTCCCATTCTCAGCACTTGCAGGTTGCTGTCTCCATTATCATAGTGGTCAATTTGACTTCAATTTGGATGGTGGATGGATGAAGGAGGATGAATCCTCCTGTCAGTGTGGGATCCCCGGGCACTAGAGGTTAAATGGGGACAAGTCTCCCAATTCATCACCTCTAGTGGATCCCCGGGCACTAGAGGCTAAATGGGGATATAAGAATTTCACCTCTAGTGTTCTGTGATTGGCTGAGGAAAAGTAAACCCTGATGACAGCTTAAGTGTCATCACGATTTTCCTTTCTCTAGCCAATCACAGAGCACTAGAGGTAAATGAATGGGGAGACTTATACCCATTTAGCCTCTAGTGCCTGGGGATCCCGTGGGATTCCTGTGTTCTTGGATAGAGAATTCACAAGAACACATACTATAGTTACGCTAGGGCTGCAAGAGCAATCAGGGGAGCGGAGCTGTCCCGAAAAATAATCTGAATTTTCCCCCTATTGACTTTAAAGGTGTTCGAATTCAATGTTCGATCACCCAAACAATATCGCCCCAATCGATCCCATAGCTGTCGAATCGAATAGTGAGATTTTCGACCAACACTAGTCCCTACACAGAAAGTTAAATTTTGTATAAAAAATGTAAATGCAAAGTAGGCCAAAGATATATAAAACTTTGAAAAATTACTTTCAGGCAAGGTTCACCATATTAACTTAATCAAAACACATAATAGATTGTCCTTAACATTTGATAAAAGAAAAAACGACGAGAAAAATGAGCATTTAGTATAACAAAAAATTGTATAGAAATTGTGGACCAATCTGCTCTTTATTGCTAAAATATTTAAAACCTTGTTGCAGACTCATAAAGACAAATGCACAGCCAGGCAGCCTCTGAAATCTACACACAAATAGACCTGTTGGCTTTGAATTCAGTATGTGGGTGAAATCAAAGCACAGAACAAACACTGTTTTGAAATGACTTTGAAGATGATAACAGTTTTCTAGCAAAGAAAGAGGGAGGGAGCCGACTCTGCAAGAAGGTGCTGAGTGAGACGTACAACTCTCCGCTCAAACACAACGAGACCTCTTATTAATGAATGTGCAGAGATGCTACCAAAGATAATACAAGCGTGTACAATTATTAGCCAGGTAGGGAATTATTACAATATTTTAAAGCGATTCTGCAACCTGTTTAGTAATTATTAGATGAAGAATTCCAGGTGAACATATAGAAACTCCCTATAGTTACTCCAATGCATTCTCTGATGTTAAATGACTGGACTGGTGTCTTTATGATGAGTTGACGTAAGGAAGGTGGTGGAGGTGCAAGGTCTACTTGGCAACAGATTTAATGGAATATTAGAGAACTGGTTAAAAAGAACTTGTCAGTTTGTTCCATGCTGGAGAAAATTAGGATGACACTCTGATCACCAGGAGGTTCTCTGAGCAAAACTGAAGGCCAGATTGTTCATGCTGGTACCAATGGACTGAAAATTGACCAAAAAAGTAGAACACAAGTGCTAACATAAATTACAGACATTCAAATATGAAATGCTCAGTATTCCCATTGAAAAAAAAAGATTTATATTTGCTCACTGTTACCGTAGGATGCATCTTTGCTTACCACCACCATAGGGACTCCAGAATGAGACTGGCCTTGATGTTGGCTCCAGAGGTTATTCTCATATCACTGGCCATGTGAAACCAACAATCTCTTATTTTGGAGGTGTTAGGTTTGTTTGTTGGCTTTGTTAGTATGTTTCAATTTTTCTAACATATTCACCTGCTCTCCGACGTTTGGCCATCTCAGTTGGTTGGGCAAGGATGACGTAACTCCTGCACATGACTTCAGAATTTAAGTCTCTGCAGTCCCAAGGGATGTCAGTATACCTGCTATATCCCAGCATCAAATAATGAGCTGCACAATCAGTCGCAAATTTTAATTTTAAACTGCAGCTTTAGTTGCAACTTTAGTGTCCCTTTAGTATTGGTCATATGACCAAACGTCTAGCTCAGGGGTGTCCAGCTACAGTCCGCACAGTGACCAGGTTTTTAATGTAAACAGAGACCTTTTCTGATTCTTTGGAAGTCATAATTTATTACATTTACTACTGTCTGTTATAGATATATAAAAAATGTGTTTGGATCCCTATCCCCAAGGACTAGAGGAGTTGGACACCCCTCATCTACTCTATCATTAGAAGAGAAGAGTTGGTGACGTAAACTCTTACGATTTCCCATAACAGTCATGGCTTATACAGACTCTTGATTTAATTGAGCAGCACCGAAGAGAGCCTGTAGCAGCATTTCTTCTAGTAAAGGTATTTTGAACTTTCTGCTACATTTTTATTTTAGCTATTCTAGCAATATTGTTTAAGAAATCTTTAACATTTAGGTATAGTTCTACTTTAAAAGAGGCTTTTGGGATTCGAGTTCATTTAGGCCTCACTTGTATGAGCAGAGGATGCTGGGAATTGTAGTCTCAAAACAAGCACAAAGCAGGTTGCCAAATCTTGAATAGTGTAAATGAAAGCCAAGGACTATATTTGTGCTTGGATTTTAGCCGTTGAGTCGAATCACTTCCTGCAGCAACTTCTTTACACTCTACCTTTTCTAAATGGAAATACAAGATATTTGAAGCCAAAAGCAAATATTTGGGGAAAGAAATTAGATATGTTATAGGGGGGGAGAAATCGGATCCTCCAAAATTAAATATAGGTTATAATGCAATGACATCCAGCAAAATGCATTTCCCGAATACCAACACCAAAATCTAATAGAATTTGTGATAGGAATTTTAATTTGGAATTCCCCAAAAAGCTGAAGACAACATATGAGAACAGAACGGAACAGGATTTGTTTAATTGAACAATGCAAAGAGCAATGATGGTGTGCAAAATGCAGAAACCTATAGCAACCAATCAGGCATAGGAAGAATAATCAAACATTAGTTATTGGTTTGATATTGTGGGTTCCTAGACTTTGAACATTGAATTGCCACTGCAAACAACCTCATCCAAGTGTATATAATCATCTTTTGTGAACTCTAACCAAAAGTTTTTTGTTAGTAATAAATTAGGTAGAGAACGTTTAAAAAAGATCACTGTCTGTAACCTCATTGGTAAGAATGTGTATGTGTAGGCAGATATAACTGTATGTGGGTATATATTTACATGTATGTATTGGAGTGTAAATGTATGTGTTAGATGTGTTCATGTATGTATATGTGTTTGAGTATACCTTTGTTGTCTTTTTTGGATAGTGAGCTGTCCTGCCTAAGTGAAAGGTTTTCCTATGTATCAGAGAATCCTGATCAGTCAAACCTGCTTTGTTCATCCCAACTCCCAAACATGTCATAGATCTTCAATGCAGGGATTTATGTTCCTCTGTCAATGCAGTACTATTTTGCATTAAAGAGTATCTAATCCCGAGAACAAAAACTGTAATTCATTTGCACTTTACCAGTCCTTAGATATAGTAACTGCATTTGTTTTCCGTATAAAAAGTTAATACAGAAGTCTGATGGGCGTTAGAGGACTGTCGCTGGATTGACTGGTTGTTTCCAGTGACTGACAAATGAATGAACACTCTACACACAGCACCATTCTGTTCTATGGAGAGGGGAGACACTTGTTCTTTCCTCCATAGGACTTAACAGCAGTTGTTTTTGCTAATATTATTAGACATCTGTAAACATTTCGGGTGATGATTACACAGGTCAACATGTCATTTTCATCAGATACAATTTTATGTGGGCTTTGTAGTATTTTTGATGCAAATTTCAAATCTGTATTCAGCTTTTCTCTAGCACGTCTAGTTTTTGTAATGCAGCTAATTATATAATGTGTGAAATTCGTTATAAATCGCCTTAACATATTACAACATTTACCCACAGTTTTCTTTTTTTAAGGTTAGGGACTGCACTAATTGTGATTGATTTCATTTGTCATCATGCCTAGAAATTGCCTTAATGATCCAGACAGTTTCTGTTATATGTGTGGTTCATTCAGGACAAAAGCACAACGTTGCCAAATTACCACAGAATTTAATACAAATTGTATTTTATTTTATATTATTAAATTATATTTCGGCTGTCCACTTGGTGACCAGGATAAATCCGGGGCTCCACATGTCATCTGTACCAGTTATTGCAACGGACTTGGTGACTGGTTAATTCGGGGTAAAGCAGCAATGCCGTCGACTGCTATTTTTGCCGCGTCAACAAAAGTGGATTCTCTTGTAAAACTAAGCACAACATTGTCTATCCCAGCCTCGATTCTGCAATTAGGCGTGTTCCCCATGATAATTCATTGCCAGTTCCGGTAACGTCACATGACGGACTTCTGTAGATTGTGATGAGGAATGCGCTGGAGTTGCAGCTAGTTACAACCCCGAATCATCTGATCCTGCCTACTTGGCCGATGAAGACTCAGAACCAGAGACCTTTACACAAGCAGAGCTGAATGACCTCGTGATCTAAATCTCGGAATTGAAGCACTTGCTTGCAAAGGGCATAAATGTAACTCACTACAGAAAACGAAATCATAACTTGACAAGGTTCTTCACTAGTGATGGCTCACTGTGCTACAGTCATGATATAAATGTGCTACAGTTTGTCACAAGAGCATGTTCCATCTGAATGGCGTATCTTCATTGATTCCTCTAAAAGAAGCTTGAAAGCAGTCTTACTGCATAATGGTAATTCCAAACCAAGTTTACCGATTGCCCATTCCATTAACCTAAAGGAGTCCTATGACAACATCAAGTTACTACTTGCAGCAATCCAGTATAAAACACACCAGTGGAACATCAGTGGGGATCTAAAGGTCATTGGCTTGCTGATGGGAATGCAAGGCGGATTCACAAAATATTGCTGTTTCCAATGCCTGTGGGACAGCCGATCTACGGGAGACCGTTATGTCAAGTGTGATTGGCTACCAAGAGATACCTATAAGCCCGGAACAAGCAGTGTCAAGTTTCCGCCTCTGGTTGATCTGCATAAAATATTTCTGCCACCTCTCCATATCATTAGGCTTAATGAAGAACCTTGTAAAGGCCATGGGTAAATCAAACTTCATGGGTTATCAGTATCTTGTTGAAAAGTTTCCAAACATCAACACTGCAAAAATGGAGGAAGGGATATTTATAGGACCACAGATAAAGTCTGTTTAGCAGGATGATGTTTTCAAACAATCTCTCTCAGCATGCTGAGCTAGAGACTTGGGATGCATTCAAGTGGCTGTGTGAAAATTTCCTGGGCAACCAGAAGTCTCCTGCATACAAGGAAGGAGTTCAGAATCTGCTTAATTCATACCAGAAACTGGGCTGTCACATGTCATTAAAAATACATTTCTTGCACTCACATCTAGAATTCTTCCCGGAAAATATTGGTATGGTGAGTGATGAACAAGGAGAACGTTTTCACCAGGACATTCAGTTAATGGAGCACTGTACCGCAACAATCCAGACAAAGAGCACACACACAAAGAAAATCATACTCTAAGCATTTCTGAAGAAACAATGGTACCTGACTGACACTGTTCAGTAGATACATAACACAGTGTGCCTTATTTTACTTCACACTAAAGATGTATTACCATTACCTCAGGAACTGTACGTGTTAGGGAAAACATGTTAGGCACATATTCTATCTATCTATCTATCTATCTATCTATCTATCTATCTATCTATCTATCAATCTGCCAGGAGTTTGTATGTTCTCCTCTGCGCACTCTGGTTCCTCCCACATGCCAAAAAACATGCTGTTAGGTTAATTGAATTCCCCTCAAAAAATTGACCTTAGCATATGTTAATGACACATGATTATAGTAGAGACATTAGATTGTGAGAAGTGAGCCCCTTTGAGGGACAGCTAGTTGACATGATTATGAACTTGTAAAGCACCTCATAATATTTTGGCGCTATATAAATACTGTGTAATTATATTAATAATGACAACAATTGACCAAACTACAGCAGTAAAAGTCTGGCAGAGGTTGGACCTCTTTCTAACCCTTTGTGGCTCAGTGGCTAGCACTCTTGCCTTTGCAGCTCTGGGGTCTCAGGTTCAAATCTTGCCCAAGGCACTATCTGCTTAAAGTTTGTATTTGTGTCCTATGTTTCCATGGGTTTCCCCTGGGTACTCCAGTTTCCTCTCACATCCCAAAAATATGCAGTTAGGTTAATTGGCCTTAATTTGTGTTAACGACATACAGCTATGGTAGGGACATTACATTGTGAGCCCCTTTGAGGGACATTTAGTGATATGACTATGGTCTTTGTAAAAAGTTGCGTTATATGTTGGCGCTATAAAAATACAAGTAAATAATATTAATAGATTTTGCTGATAAAACAATTATTATTTTTTGCTACTGTATAAAAACAGTAAACATAATGATAATATTATAATAATAGTGATTACCTAAAAGTAGTTGTTTTGACGATTTTATGAAACCCTTTTGCAGGAAATCTGTGAAACTTTACATCTTAATAATTACCTTTGGCCAGTCCTATGAGAAAAGTCTGTTTTCTGAGATTTGTGCTGCATGAGAAATGTAGGAGACTTAAAAATACTGTCTAAATTTGTACAATCCCATTCCTGTAGTTATTATGATGACTGACTAAAAGCGTTCTACCAGTCTATCTTGATTAATATGTTGTAGCACGAATCATTAAACATTTTGATATGTGTCTACTATTTCGGAATATGATGGAGTACAGTTTATTATGCATTTTACAGTATGAATAATGTTTGAATTGCGCACCACCCCGAGTATTTTATAGATGAGGCTCTTTCTAGGGATGTTGTATGAAGCAGAGCCTGCTCGACAACTAGATAGGCAGCTACTTAAAGGTTTCTGTAGAATCACATCTCATCAGCCTCTTTCTCTTGTCTGTTCATTGGCTTCCTGTCAGGGGCTACATTGATTTTAAAATGTTATTGTTGACTTGTTAAGCATTTAAGGGCCATGGGGCTGTCTCTGACTCTTGCTCCCTATGGACCATGGTAAGTCATAAATTCATTATTTCCAGAATTGCTGTCAGCACCAGATACCATCTCCAACCCCTTTTGGTTAGGATAACTCTAAATTTTGGAAATATTGACAAAAGAGAACAAGTTTTTATTATGGTTTTGACACAAAAAATGCAAAATGCCATTTTTTGACTAAAGCAAGGATTCCAATAGGGAATATTAAAGGGCCAATAGTTAAAAAATAGACATAGTTCATAAGTTAATGTCAAATATGTAAAAATAAAATAGTAACAGATTATCATAAAATGTATTACTTTCTAACAAATGCCCAACTTAAAAAATGTAATAGTTTCCATTTTGCTGTTTTCTCTTACCTAGTATGTATTATTGTGCAGTAGAACAAAACACATAAGTTCTGCAACACCCATACCATGCCTTGTAACGTGCTGCACTGTTAAAAAGGAGACGTACTTTTTGTCAAGCTGTTATAGTACATTGGCGATTCATAATGAATGACTGCTACAATGCAATGATACCAATGTAAAGCACAATGACGTGGGTTGCTCAAATGTGATTCAGCCCCTACAGAGATAGTTGTGAATACCATCTATTACTATTTCATACTATCTGTTGCTTAGTTTAATACTATTCTATCATACAATATTACAATCTATTATGCTACGAAATAAAAATTAAGATCAAGGCAAAGTTATTCTGTCATTAGCAAGACTACATCTATCAAGGATGTCACTCAATTAATTTCCAAAAAACTGTGTTAAATTGGAAAATATGAGAAAAAATAACATTCGGGTTGTCCTTATATTCAACCCGAATATGGCTGTTCGAATTCGGATAGACCCGACCCGAAAAACAATGTAGGAGACTTTGCAAATTTGTGTTTAAAAAAAATGTGTTAAAAAAGAGGCTTTATTGTTAAAGTCATTTATTGAATGTACGTGATTTGTGTAACTATCTTTTATTTTTTTACAGGTTATTCCACAATGACAGGATGATTCCCACGGCTGCACAGCCGTGGGAATCCTCCTGTCAGTGTGGGTTCTTCGGGCACTAGAGGTTAAATGAGGACAAGTCTCCCCATTCATCACCTCTAGTGCTCTGTGATTGGCTGAGGAAAGGTAAACCCTGATGACAGCTCAAGTGTCATCAGGATTTTCCTTTCCCCAGCCAATTACAGAGCACTAGAGGTAAATGAATGGGGAGACTTGTCCCCATTTATCCTCTAGTGCCCAGGGATCCCGTAGGACTCCTGTGTTCTTGGATAGAGAATTTCTAGTAAGAGCACATACTATAGTTACACTAGGGCTGCAAGAGCAATCAGGGGAGCTGAGCTGTCAGCTCTGCTCCCGATTGCACTTGCAGTTTTACATAGTCCCGAATTTTTCCCGCATTGACTTTAATAGTGTTCGAATTCGACGTTCGATCACCCAAACAATATCGCCCTATTCGATCCAATAGCTGTCGAATTGAATAGTGAGATATTCAACCAACACTAGTACTCACTATATACTACTTTTTTCTGGGTTCATTGAAGGACAGAAAAGAATATTTTGTACCATAATCTGCAACTTACTAGGGACAACCACGGACAGCTCCAGAGTTTCTAACAATGACCAACATGAACATAACTTTTGCAGAAATCTGATTTACTATCATTTTTCTTCTAAAAAAAAAGTTGGCAGAAAGTAAAAAAATACATTTTTTAACTGGCCTTAGATGTAGAAGTCAAGGGATTTGGTTCAGAGCAGATTCCTTTAAGTTACCCAAACTATACTTTATCCTATGTAGTATCTAAACTAAGTTTACAGCATAATCTCAATATATAAATATATATATTGACTTCTCTGCTTCTAAATGCAAGGACCTTTGGAAAGATGTTTGGATTTTGTCCTTAAATGTGCATTCTCCATTCCTCAGCAAAATGTTTGCAGGTCAGAACCAAAGGAAGTGAATAGGATGGGTGCGGAGAAAGCAATCTGCTTAGGAAGGCCCACAATTGTTGAATGTTAAAACAATTGTTTGGCTTCTTTATGAAATCCTATTGAATAGACATGCGTGACAATTCTGTTTGCATTCTCTGTGGAAACAATATAAAGTTACTAATTTTGAATTAGTAAAAAGTAAATAAAAGTGCAGGTCGTGTAGAACACTGACTGATTTACAGAATCTTTTATTTTTAAATATACATGATTGAGGATTAAAAGCAAAAAACTTCTTTGGTTGGTAAATTCACCTATATTGTACTGGTGTGCAAAATTACTTACAATATCGATAAAGTGCTGTCTCCATTATATAACTTTGTAGGTTCTGAATTTGTAAGCTGCTTTTACTGGCTTTCTTGTCTGATAGTAGCTGCTTTTTGAAAGTTGACACCACACGAATAACGCTAGGTCTTCTTTGCACTTTTCCAAATCATGCCAAAATTCAGCAAAAATGAAAAAAGCACTTTAGGAAGGAACATTATAAATATTTTTATTATACACGTGTGACTACTGAGAAATATTTAATATCCCAAAACTTTTGGGAAAACACTATTGCATGGTTTTGAAAAACCATTGGGAACAAACTTGGTTCCTCAACATCCCCTTTACTCAATTTTTTTGTTTTTTTATGTGAATAAATGCTTATTCCCATATATATATATATATATATATATATATATAAATATCAGGAATAAAATAAATGTTTTGTGCAATAATTTTCTATGCTTTAGTAAGCTTGATGTGAAGACAACAATGAAGTAATCAAAAAATAAATGATTAAACATCTATGTCATGTGTGAAAAGCTGAATTAAAAAAACACAACTGAAGAACCTTACAGAAAGATCCATTTAAATGTAATTTATTATTTTCAAGGTGTGTAAAAAATGAAGCACTCTTTTTACTAAAATATTGCAGACATAAATGCAAATTGATTTTTCCACATAAAATATGAAAGTTTGCTTCCTAAACTAGGGTAGACGACTGTAAAATGAGCTAATGCTGACATATTATGCATGTCACATGGTTCTTATTTTGCCATAGTTTTCTTTAAGACTTATGCAGACAGGAACACCAGACAAAGGGCTTATTATACAAACTGAGGCACTTTGTTACATGTCTACAAAGAGAAAAGTAAATGGACAATTTGGTTGTCTCTGAAGTTTGGCTACATCCCAGCTAGAAAAAAAAGTGTAAAATATAAACAGCAGATACAAATGAAAAAAAAACTATACTGATTTTGCTTTTTATATAATATTTTTAAATCTGTGAATAAAAAGGTCTAAAGAAAATACTCCTACCACTATTTAGTATCATTGCCTGTTTTTTGCTCTATAAAAGCAGTGTACAAAAAAAGCTTTATAGGTCATTGGAAAATGTAAAAAAAAGTTTAGGTAGATAAGTTAAAGTCACCTTGTCACTACTGGGTTGTTTGAAGAAAGGAATTCAGAAAGGCCACCAATATATATGGAACAATGTTGTGTTACTAAATTAAACCAAACTCCCCAAACGCTTCATTGTGGTAACATTGGGTTCAAAGCCATTGGATTGTGGTTGATTCAAACAGGGTTTGGTGCATATGGAACATTTGTTTGAACCTTAAACAAGTTGAACTTGGCTATGTTCATTCATCACTACTCCTAAGAAGCTGTGGGAATTTGAAATATCTGGGTGTCCAATACCAGCTTCCTTTAACACAAGCCATGGTCCCCCACTCCTCTGAGAGTATATTCAGGAGGTAGCAGGAAGTAAATATTAAATATTTAAACATTTAATAAATTTGGTTTGACAGTGGGTTACTATTCAGTGGCCAAGAAGCAACAAGGCTGCAGAATATGAAGACATTGAGTAATGGAAAAGTATGTATGCAATTAGTGTGTAGTAACAAGTCTTCACTCCTTTGGTGAATCCACCCCATTGTGGCCATCCACCCACCTGTCCTGTGCCATATAGAAAAAAAAAGATGACAATACTTTTTTCAGAGTGACAACCCCCACCACCACCAGCACCACCACTTTTTTTCTGGTGCTGAAAAATCGCCATCCTTATGCCATCCTGATCATTCTTTCTCAAACAAGTCCAACTAAGTCTTATTGCAAGCCCACCCAACTTTCCCTCTCCTACCCACTCTTTAAGCATTTCTGATTTCAACTTTCAGCTTGTGCATTGCAAGATTTATTCTGTATTTTCAAAGCATGTAATAAGTATTAAAGGCATGCAATATGCAGACTACAGATCAGCCTGGAATTCTTCTTTAAGTCTGCGGGTGTATTAGCCACAGAGCAAAATACAATGAGCGTCATTGAAAATCTGGCCCAAATTTTTATTCTGTCATCAGCTACACATCACGGTCTCAGACTTGTCTTGTGAGATGTAAAAGTGAACGCGAAAGAGAGAGAACTCTTCATCACTTCAATATTTTTAGTATCACGTCATTTCGCTTCAAAGGCTCTCATTAGTCCCGTGCTTTCTTTGCATCCATATTAAAAAGCAGTAATCCCGGCTAATAATCGCAGTCTATCATTTGCAGACAAACCTGAGCGCACCGAGCTCACAGATGGATCATTTATGTTAGCATTGCTATCTGCATGTAATCTGGACGCGCTCCTCATATCTCAGACGTGAAAAACATCACCCTGCAATTAACGTCACCTTCCCAGACGGAGGGTGGGAAGGATTGCCGCTTAATAATTGACCTCTTGAAAGAGAAGTTTGTCTCTGGCAGGAGAGATGGCATACTTTGTGTGAGTCTGAAGCCCAGAAAGAACTCCTTGAAGAATGCTGTAGGCAAGACAAAGGTTTTATAGGGTTGTGCAGCTCAGGGGGGCAAATAAAGATCTTAGACGTGATAAATGTGTGATGATGTTCTTATTTATTTAGGAAGACCCTGTCAGCAATATTGCAGGAAAATGAAAGAATTTTTCAATAATATCATTTTCATTACCATTTTTAAACTTCATTGTGTCTTGATGTAAAAGTTGACTGATCCGGAAAAGTCAATTCCCTAACCCCGCCCCTTTCTTCTATGCATGTCATAGTCCCTTTTTCTTCTGGGTGTGGCTAATTACTGTATTTCCCAGCTCCGCCCCTTACCTCCCTGCATAACCTTATATGTAATTGCTGGGGGAGGAGAAAGGGGGACTACTATAGAGGATCACTTGATTGACAGCTGTGAGTCTGCTGGGGCTGCTGGCGCCATATAAAATATAGATGGACTTAGCAGCAGTTTCAGGCCTTTTGATAGCTTATCAGCAATGCTTTTACAGGTGAATATCTTGCATAAAGCATATTGCATGCACATTTAGGTCCTGATTTATGAAAGACTATCATGGGTGAACCTGGGTGATCCAGCAAACCTGGAGTAGGTTTCATAAATTAATTTACTATTATATGGCAAATGTTTTCAATCCTGGACAGATCCATTCAAGGTTTGATGAATCACCCAGGCTCCCCCATAATAGTCTACCTTCTCCAGTCCTGGAGAGATTGAATACATTAGTCCCAAAATCCTTTAGGTATAATGTTAATAAAATATAAATAGCCCGACAATGGGGTCTATTTAAAGGACTCTTCCCTGTCTGTCCCAGCTTACTTGGCTATTTCCCCCAATATATACCATGCAGTAAATTCTGGCATCTGTAGTTCCAAAGCAGTTGCAAAGACAATAATACAGCACATCACTTCCCATGTGCAATTTTCTTTGTTTTTGTTAAAGGGTGTCTCTCATTTTGTTGTTAGATATATTTGTTACCCAAGTTGTGTAGATTACTTACAATTGTATAACAGTGGCAGCCTCCTTTATTATTAAAGCCTAGGGATCTGTGGCTCCATAGATGTGAATAGAGCCCCACTGCCAAACTTCAATTGATTGGAATAACCCCACATTCAAAGAGACCCTGTCACCAGACCAATCATTTCAACAAATATTTTCCCATAATAATATTTTATTGATTTACCATATTTTATACATGCTATTCACCTGTAATATATTGAAACGCTATTGTGTGCAAGGAGGCAGAGAGTTATGTTAAGGACAGGACTGGGGTAGTCATTTTTTTTCAGGAGGTTTGGGCTAATTCAAGTAAATAAAAAATGATAGACAGGTGAAACATTTTAAGTAAACATTTAGAATATGTTTATCTATCTATCTATCTATTGGTGTGTGTATATTATAAATGCTTATTTGCAATGTTTCACCTTTCTATGTTAAAGTTGTAATAGTTTAGGGAGAATTTAAACTTTTAAATCCAATACAACGGGAGGCACGGGTTCAACTCTTTAGTTTTTGTACATCCATACATTGCTGCAGTGCACCACTCTTCTAATAATCAAGAAAGCAAATTAAAAAATATATATAGATAGATATAGTATATAAAAGGAAGATGTCTGAAAGCAGAACTAATGCAGCCACCTCATATAACAATGATTATATTGTTGTACCTTTTTTTTCAGTGTGTTTGTAACAACACATTTGAATTACAAACATGAAATAACCATAGAACATTTTTTTCCCTCTTTGTCCTTTTATTGTCTTTAAAATTAAAAAAGACAAAAAGGAATCTTTATGAAATGTGTTCATGGTTCTCTAGATGGTCAGCACTGTCTATAGTTTATGAGATTAAATGAGCAGCCAAGCTGACAAAAAAAGGACAATAATATATAAAGATTCTATGAGAAAAAAAAGATTCTAAAGAATTGCAATTTCATTTACATCAGTTTATTTTCATTACTGTGCCAGCTTTTCATCATTTGCCCTTCTGCTAATAAAAGCAATAAACTCTTCCTTTTTGGGTCATCTCAAATAAATTTCTGAGGAATACGCATCAAAAAAATCAATGAGTATTGATTTTGGTGAAACAGACAAATTGGTGTACTATTATCCTCATCTAACATTTCTGACAATCAAACCAGTCATCATGATGCTGCGCTCATCAGCCTCTCCGCTGTCTTTTATTTTGTTAGTGGAATGACTGTTATTTAATCTGTTATTGGATTAAAACACAAATTTTAAACAGGACTAATTTATCATTAAATGGAATACAGTGAGTGCAAGTTTTTACAGTACAGCCAGTGTCTCTATACAGTGGAGATGGGCGAATGTGCACAGGTTCACTCCTTATGAATGAGCCCCATTTATTAAAGGCTGGATAGTATACACGTTTATCAGTGAAACTTTAAAAAAAATCCACCCGACCCAGGCGCGAGATCCGGTGACTCGCATGCGTGAGATTGGCAAATTTTCTTTTTCAGCAAAAAGGCTCCTTCTCCTTCTCAGGAGGCTCTGGGGCGCTCCTTCTAGGCATGCCCGAGTGCTCAAGAGCCTCCTGAGATGCCTGACGTAGGTATCCCGGAGGCTTTGCGCTCCCATTTATTCTCGACCGCCTAGGCGGCCAAGAATTAGTAGGCAGTGCTGCACCCTTTTTTTAAAAGGGTGTTGCACCTACAAAAAAAAAAAAAATGAATTTTCACCCTACATAATGGGGTTTTCTACCCTTTTATGTAAAGATAAAATTCTGAGTATAGGTACGCTTTAAGGAGAGTTGAATCTTCCATTAAAGGAATCAAATGTTCCCAGGCTACTTTCCCATCTGTTCTTGGAAAAAGTTGTATGCTGTTCTGATTATACAATATCAGCTGTGCTAAAAAGCATGAAAAATAATATAAAGATTCGATTTATTAAAGTTCTACAAGACTGGAAAAGAATGAAGGTCATGGAAGAACCTGGGTGATCCAGCACCGTATATATGGATCTGGTTCAGGATTGAAAACATTTTCAAATAATTCAGAAATTTAATCCAGGTTTGCTGAATCACCCAGGTTCTTCTATGACAGTCTCCCCAGTTTTGAATAACTGTAATAAATCGGGCCCTATCATAGGAGAATCTACTTGATCAATCAAACCTCCAATAGATTTCGAAAAAGTTATTTGTTGGCAAATGGTCTCAGTCCTAGGCTAGGTCTTCTTCTGAATCATTCAGATTCTCCTATGATGGTCTATCTTTCCCAGTATTGGGGAGCTTTAATAAATCAGGCCCAATATATTGATGATGTAACCTAAGAACAGAGGCAGAGGTAGTACCCCAAAAGTGTTCACTGTTTTCCTAGTAATAAGCCTAAAAAAATTCTGAGAAAAATAATGTTTAACTCAAAAGTTTAAGAATATAAAATAGCTGATGAACGTTCAATTTAATAGCCCAATTCATTGGGAATAGAAAATAGCTTTCTAACATTGGCCCTGATTTATTAAAGCTCTCCAAGGCTGGAGAAGATATACTTTCATCAGTAAACCTGGCCAATCAAGCAAACCTGGAACAGATTTCTTAAAAGTCTTTTGCTATTTGTTAGCAAATGTTTTCAATCCTGAACCAAATCCATTCCAGGTTTGCTGGATCACCCAGGTTAACTGATGAAAGTGTATCTTCTCCAGTCTTGAGGAGCTTTAATAAATCAGGTCCAATCACTAAAATAGGGACATTCACTCATATCCAACAAAAAGAGAAAATAGATATAAAAAATTGGATCTACATAGTAAATAGTTACCTAGCATTCTTTATTTGCCACATGGGCTCTAGTAGAGGTTTCTTTTTAATAATATTATTTATATTATTGGCATTTTCATTTTGAATATTTGGCATAACACTCAGCTAAAAGTCTTGATGAGACTTTGTCATGTTTAAAATTATCTAAGGAGAGGACCTTTTTGTAAGAAGAGGCTGAATGCTTCCAGTGCCACTTATAGGTGCAATCCTGAAGGCCTTTTGGAGGTGTCAATCTGTAGTGTCCCCCACATCTCTCATTGGCTTCTCTAGCTCACTTTAAGCTTCATTCTCTTTTGTAGTGATATGAGGGCAGAGAAAGGAACCATTCACAACCACAGGGGACCTCAGGATTAACATTTTCGGAAGTGTTGCTTTCTCAGTGAACGTAGAGGACCAGATCTCTGCAATGGAGCAGAACTGAGCAGCTCTAGTGGCCAGATATGGTCAGTGTTCAGTCTCTTTTTTAATGGAATCCTCTTTGTTCAAAGCATTTTAGTAAATCATAGTGTCACTGGGCTATTCTGTTTTTAGTAGATTTACAGGTCTCCTGAAATGTCTTAAAACATAACAACAGTATAATTTGAAAAACTTTGAAACATTTCCTCAATTCTTCTGGCCTTCAGTGATCAGACTGCATTGTAACTTTGTAACTATTCATCAGGTGACAAGCTGGGACAGATCTGTGTCCGACATATGTGAAGCCAAGCTAAGGCCTAAACATGACTGCTATTTGGACATATAAAATCCTAGAGCTGGGCCTCACATCTTAAAATATCAGGATTTGTACACATTGATGTTTAGTGCTGCCCTCTTCAACTCTGTAATCATGATTGGATTATTGTATTGTATTGGTAGTATTAGTATTGTATTGTAAAGAAATAAACTTATCAGCTTTTTTATCAATACCTATTTCAATATTTCTTATCTATATTTCTTTCTATATTTTAGACTGGAGTGGAACAAGGCATGTAAGAGTACGTAGTGGAAGTACTTAATCTACCAATGCAGTCAATTAAAAGCTGAAACTGTGCAAAAGTCAGGGGCTGATTTACTAAATAAAGTATTTTTATATTTAGAATATGGAATATTCACTCTGCAAAGTAAACTTTCAATAAACAGATTATGTTTGTGGGCTGACTCCAGTCTGCTGAAATCCTATTGGTTGTTTAGTTTTCACTTTTCACAATTCTAATTTTTGCGCTGCCTTATTGAAGATATTTACTAGGGTGACAAAAACAAATACGGGGACATAAACCATACATGACATTACATGACCATAAAAATCATGGGGATGACCTCTCCTCCCAATGGGCCAGCATGGTGGCTCAGAGGTTGGCATTCTGGCTTTTGCAGCGCTAGTTTGCCAGGACACTATCTGCATGGAGTTTGCTTGTTCTCTCTGTGTTAGCGTGGGTTTTCTTCCAGATACTCCGGTTTCCTCCAACATTCCAAAAATATGCAGTTAGACTGTAGTAATGACATATGACTATGGTAGGGACATCAGATTGTGAGCCCCCTTGAGGGACAGCTAGTGAGATAACTATGAACTTTGTAAATCGCTGCATAATATGTCAGCGCTATATAAACACTAGTTATTAATAAAACAAGATAAGGATTTACAGAACGAAGAGAACTCCATAGGCAATAAATTGTGACTAGTGATTTTTTGTAATAAATGTCCCTGCAAAATCCTTTTTCTTTTTTTTTAGTTACAAACAGCTCAGTTGGCACAGGTTAATATTGAGGACAAGTTATAAACAGGTTTCCTATTTATTCAAATCAATATATCAGGCATAGTATTAAAATTTCAGAAAACATCCCTAATAGAGCTGTTAGGCAGATAAAAAAAATATGAAAAAATGAATTTACCTTTACAGCACCCAAACCAGAATAACAAAGTACTAGTACTATATTTCAGCCATACAACAGATTTGTCAATTAGCAACTTGATATGTGAGTTTCCAAAACAATATGAGGCAGCAAACAGAGTAACACAGAGGGCAAGCAGTCAGTCCCCACACTGCACCCGTATCAGTCAAAAACAATTGCAAAATGATTTGATCTGTCAGGGATAACAGACAAAAAATAATGACAGAAATTGCCAAACCTAGACAAACTGCATCAGCAAAAAGAAACAGTCAAAAGCTATCCAAAAAAAATGATAGGCTCTTAACAAAATAATTGCTAAATGCCATTAAAATACAGCGTCTATAATTTAATAGAATCAGGGCCTCATGGAACAAAAACTATACATTAGTGTTTTGGGGAATTTATTCTTGATGCAAATATATCAAAAATGTTTCTGTTATTTTGTCTGCCTTCTGTAATTGGAAAATAGTAAGTCTGTAATTGGAAAAAAAACATAAAACGATCTAATAGAATGTTATCACATACCAAACTCGTCCCAGATCTTTTTTAAATATTATTAATAATACCCTGAATTTATATAGCACTAACATATTATGCAGCACTGTACATAAAATAGGGATCTTTTTAGTAGGAATCTCATTGCAAAAACTGAAAAAAATAAAAACTATTCAGCATTATGAAAATAATCAAACAGAGCAGCAATAATACAGACAGGCCTTAGCCAGCAGTGACATTTTGCAAGGTAACTTCAATGTGCATTTAACTACTTATAATATTCAACAGTACACTTATTGGTCTCGGCTGTGCTTCAAAAAACATCAAAAAGTGTAAAATCATAACCGGTCTGACAGTATTGAGTTAAGCGTATGGAAGATCTCAGGATTGCAGGATATTTCACAGATTCTTTGAACAGCATTAATAAAAATCAGCTTGATAAATTGACCCTCTTCCCATCCACGCTGAAGAAGCCCAGTGCAGGCAAAAGGCCACTGCAAGAAGCAAAGAGATTTTTTTTAATGTCCAAGAATCATCATAGACAGTGCCATAGCAAATGTTAGTTAGAGTACAAGCAACAAACCGTATTTTAATTGCCAAATTCATTTTTTTAAAATGGAAAATAGGTTTAAGCCTTGTGTGCATTTAATCAACCATACACGTAAAAAAAAAGAAAAGGTAAGAAAAAAAAATCTGCTTAATTGAAACATAAATTTGAACATTAATATACATGTGTAGCAATTAAGTGCGCCATACTCCAATAAATATTTGCCTTAAACATGCCAGGTATCGCAAAGCTGAATTTTCGAAATTGAGCACCGTCTATAATTTCAATCTGCCTAATGCTTTGGAAAGGAGCCGCCTGTTTCTTGTCTCTGCATATTGATATTAACAGAACAAGAGAAAAAAGGAAGAATTGCAACATGTACATATATATTTTTCCCTGGCTTACATTTAAAAGTATTGATTCATTAGCAATTTCTCGGAGGAACTGCCTGCCACCTGAATTGGTATCGATCAGAGCTTTGAACTCTTTTGTAGTCAATAACCACCCGGGAGAGTCCTGTTTTATCGTGGAGTTTGCTTATGTGTTTTTTTCAGGTGGCATTTTGTAAACTGTTTATCGCTCATATTATTATTATTATTATTATTTTTACCTAATTTTGCAAATTTTATAATGATCGTAGTTAGTTCAGAATAATCACCCTGGTATTGATTTGTTTCTTTCCAACAGAATTTTCGGATACAAACATAGAGGAATAATTATGTATTTTTTAGGACATCTTCTGCACTGCACATGGAATTATTCAAATGCCCTGGTAATGATATATAAAAAAATATGAGTGGGAGCTGTGAACAGCAGAGCTTACAATCTAAAGATTGTATCACATTTTATAATATAATTAGCTACAGGTAAAATCAATATAAAAAACAATTGGTTAAACAAAATGTTATTGGATATGTAGCAAACTACTAAGGTATATATTATGTATAGGTTGAGTAAACCGCCATGCATGCATATTTTAAATTTAAATACTGCCAATAGCTGACATCATATCAATAATACATCCCAGTTTACTATAACTCTTCACCAAAAGACTACAATTTATATCACAGATTCTTGTCTACTGGCAGTTATTATTTCATTTAGATTCCTTATGTTTTTGGTATATTTAAAAGATTGTGTAAATACAAAATGGCAACAATCATCCTAACCTCCCTACACATGAATGCATACGTTGCATGCAATATATTTTCCATTGTTGAAAATCAAATTAATTTTAAGTAAATAACCCCAAAATAGCTGCACATGTAAAATATTTTGTTTTGTTTAAAGTGGAAACAAATGAATATTATTACATTTTTTCTGTATAACCGGCTAGAAGAAAATATATTTTTTTTGTGCTGGAATATCTTTGGCTGTAATCCGCACAATATTCCACTTTATATATATGTGTCATTTCAAAGTAGCACAAGAAGGCTACAGTGTCAAATCTGCATGACAGATTGAGGTGAAATCTGGGAAGGGTGTGTATGTGAAAAAACAATTTTGACTAAGTCAGACACCCTATAGAATTTATCCTGCAGGCTGCAAGAAACTAGTTTAATCACACATAGCGGAAAGAGTGGAAGGAGGATAATTGTCTCTTAATTTATCTATCTTGTTTGGCTGTATTTTGACTTCTTTTTGGCGATGCTTACCGTAAACAAATTCAACAGTGTCACCTAGTGGGAAGGAGGGGAAAGAATCTAAGTGTAAGGTGAAGAAATGCAGACAGTCATCATATAAAAAAAATAACCTTGTTCGCATTCTAAGTGAGCACTTGCCAGCAGAAAACATCTGGGAGGATAAAAATTAACAGGTGTTCTGTTTTTTTTTTTCCAAATCAACCTAAACATTTTCAGTATTAAACGGGGTAGATTATGGATTGTGGTCCCAGATGCAAGATATTAAAAAAAATATAAAAAACAAGAAAAAAAATATATATATATATTTAAATGAATGCTAAAGGTGTAATAATAAATATTTAGGGTGCACTTTACTGTGTAAATTTAGCATTGTGATATGAAGAAAAAACTTATGTGAGTTTGGGACACAAATTAATATCTATATTAGGCTGTTATTTCAAATTATTTAACAAGGTGTTGAATACCATCAACTACTACTACCAAAAAAAAAGAAAAAAAACCTTTTATTATTACATTTTTATTTTAATACTACATTCCATTTTTTGAGGTTTGTCTTGGTTGCATGCTTTCAAAAGTTTTTTTTATTTAATTTTTGTTTTAATCCAAAAGCAAACATGTAAAGTGTTATAACCTTTAGGAACACACAGCAACCCATCTGAACATATTAGTTGCAGTTTTTGGCATCCTTGCTAATTTTAAAGCTTGGAGTGTAAAGTTAAAAAATATACATACAAAAGTTTTGTGTCCTAATGATGGATTCCTTATTCTTGCTGTATTAAACCTATATGTTTAATTATTCCCTAACATTTTCTTTGTGGATAACTACATATCCTTAATGCCTGTGGCTACAACTCATGCTCTGTTCTGAATGTCTTTATTTGTAGCCAGTAAGTTGTATAAACATCCACATCCATGGTACACAATACAAAGAATCATGGAGAATTTAGTTTTCTTTTAGGCAGAAAGCTGACATTGCAGCTGCTCTGCTGCCATCTAGTGTTCAACCCTTCTCTACAGAGAATGACTGCACAAGCACACAAAACATGTATCACTCAATTATGATCATATGTTTTTTTTTCTTCTATTAATTTTGATTATGTTTGTGACTTTAGATCTTTTTAAATAATATTTGCTCCGTGTCGCCCTGTGGATCTTGTTTAAACTATATCATCTTTGGTGTTGATTAAGACACACATTTGCAGTGGAATTGTTTCAGTAAGTTAATACATTGTCACAACACTTTTTGTCTGTTAAGTGGCATTAATTATTGCTCAAAATCTTGTAATGATGATGGAAGAGTCAGGCTGCTGTGTAAAGTCTTACATTCAAAAAAATTTCAGTGGCTTTAAGGTCTGGACTGTGATGGCCAATCCATGTGTGAAAATGATGTCTCATGCTCTCTGAACCACTCTTTCACAATCTTTTACTAAAATATTGCAATTTATGAATTTATAAAGCTGAAACCTGCATTTTCAGCAGTCTATCTTCAATTCAATATGGAAGACAACAATGTGGTGCTTAGCAAGAGGAACCAGGAAAAGCTGTAGGGAACAAAGAAGATTGACATTCCTCAAAAAAGATCACATTTTGACTGCACAAGCATCAGATGAGGTCTGTGCCTTGAAAAATGTACTACTACAACAGGGTCTCTTTAGCATAATTTAATACTAACCTCTGGACAGATATAAAAGATCAATCAATCATCATTAAATGCATTTTTTAAATGCACACCAGGACTAAATGTAACCTGGTATTAGCCTCTTGCAGTCCTTATATTATACTGCTTCTCTCATCACAGTGCATTCATAAGCGAGGGTCAGGATCAGTTTTAGGGTAGGCCACATTGAGAAACTGCTCAGCTTCCCCCTTCAACCTTTAGGGTCTTAATTGACAGAAGTGCAGAGAAAAAGAATTCTGTGTATTTGGGGCCCCCAATTTATATTTTCCCAGGACTTCATTTTGCCTAAAACTGTCCCAGGCTAAGGCAGTTCCAGGGCACCTAGGCTTAGAGAATTGGATAAATTCTGCTGAACATCAAGCTAAGGGCATCTAGTGAGGGAAAAAAGTACAGCAGATGAATCTCTGCATTAAAGGTGAATAATTATTCTAATACTGCTAAGTATAAATCAAAAGTGCTTCTTTTTACCTAAGAATACAGATAAAATAATTTGACTTGAATATAAACCTGAGGTAAAACAGTAACCAATAGAAAGTTAATAAAATAAACATGAATAAATATATCCATAATGTATCATTTTTAAAAGACTTATTAAAAAGGAGAAAAAAAACACATAGTCTCAGTATGTATAACCTTTTCCTCTTTTTTACAAGCTAAAGTATGTTGAGCTTTGTATTTAAAGGATTTTTTTTGTGTGTGTTTGGTTGTTGGCCACCAGTAGATGGCGATGTGTCCTCATGTAAAGTGTGTAACAAAAACATTTGTTGAACACCTAATATGAGGACACATCGCCATCTACTGGTGTGGCTGGAGTATAAACCAAGATTTTTTTGTATACGATATGTATAAAATATTTTTTTTTTCCTTTCGTAATTTTTACTGGAGTTCTGTTTTACTTTCCTAGTAAAACAGTTCTATAATATAACTATTTTCCTTATTACCAGCAATTTAAGATATTATAGTATTTTGTTTATTTTAATAGAAAAAATAATTTTTTCTGGGTATACATGGAGCTAGGTGTGTAGTGTATGGAAGTCTGAACCTCACACATTTATTCATGAGTACATGTGGAGAAAAGCCCCCTACAATAAACTACAAAAAAATTGCACACACAGTACGCAGTACATGTATTGTACACCCTAGTTGAGCCAGCAAGACTGCAATATTTAAAGGTTCACGATGTCATTATTTGCATGGCTTTCAAGTGGCCTAAGTATTTAAGATGCTTTGGGCTAATCATTTATGCCAGTTCATGACTGTTTGCCAAAGTGTTAGAAGATCAGATGAAAACAGTATTTTAAGAAGTAGCTCCGGGTGCAGGTCAATGCGACATGACAGAAAACTTGCGTTTCTTGGGGTACTTTGGTGCCCCTAGGGAACGTTTTCCTCTATGTGCTGATCAAAAAACTTTTATCCTGCATGTGAAATGGGGAAACATGACATGTCTTCATCTTGTCCTTTCCCCTTAAAAGCCAGAGGGTCTTCAGCATTTCTTCTCCGTTCCTTGTATCGCCGTTCTTGGCAGAAGCAATTGAAGTGACAGGCAGCAAGCTGCCATCTCGCATTGGTTCTCTACATAAATAAAAGGCTCACCACCTTCCAGGCTATCTGTCATAATGGTATCATCTTGGTGGGTATTATTCAGATGTTCATGTTGCTGTTTCCCCCCTAAAGAAGAAAAAGAAAAAAAAAGATCATCCTATGTAGCTCAGCAAACAGGCCACAGTGCATGCTTTTTTAAATAGAATTACCCCTTTGAATGAGCTGTGCCAAATACAAGATCTGTTAAAGATAATCATTTTTCTAATCTTTCTTTCCTGTTTTTACCACTTTGTCAGTTGCTTGTTTAAATTTATAGGTACAATAAAAAGAACTTGTACTGGTATATATCTGTTAAAAAAAAGTTTGAATCTTAGCAAAAACTTACATTACTTAATATGTATGTGATGCTATTTTTTCGAGGAAGGATTGGATCTGGTCAAGGATTGAAAACATTTGCTCACAAATAGCAAATTATTTTTTAGGAAATGCATTCTAGGTTTGCTTGATCACCCAGGACACTGATAAAAGTGTATCCTCTCGGGCCCAGTAAATTTCACCAAAGTAAGTGTAAGTTCCATCTAAAAATTACAAGAAGAATGGTGTACCACGTTGGATGATTTTCATCGACTATTGCTCTGGTGAGAAGTATTCATTTCCTGGTGTCTGAAATAATGGCCTTATGCTCACACTCAGACTGCTCTGGTTTAAAGCAAGCACAACTATGCTCCCAGTATCTCCTATTCAACTGAGTGGGAGTGATTGAAAACAATTTTGTGCACCTCTTTGTACCCAGTTGTGTTCTCATTGTGGTGGAGTTGCAGTGCAATTCTTGGATGCAACATGTAACTTCTGCCTATGGAGTCGCTTCTCCTCCTCTGGAGGTAGAATCACACTGCAACTTTGACAACAAGGGCAAATCAGGCAAATGCATTGATCTGCAGTGCTGTTTGACACTCCTGGGTGTATAGCAGCAGTTTATTTTGCATACAATAAACCCAAAAGCCATAAAATACTAATAAATCCAAATAAATATTACCATGATGTGGTATTTTTTTAAAAATTTTTAAAATAAAATTCAGTCTGTATATCCTTTCGGTGTTTTTACAAGCTAAAGTATTTTGAACTTTGATCTTTGTACCTTTCATGCATGTTTGTTGGCCACCAGTAGATGAAGCTGTGTCCTCATGTAAAATGTGTAAAAAACCCTTTAACATCACAAGGGCAATGCCGGCAAATGCAGTGCTGTTTGACTCTCGTGGCTGTATAGTATTACTGTAGACTCTCGTGGCTGTATAGTTTATTTTGCCCTCAGGACAGGCTAATTGTCTCGTTGTGGACCACATGTCTAAATGATGCCTTATTGTTCCATTTTCCTGATGGGAAAGTGACATCAACAAAAACTTACCTAATCATTCTATCCAAATATTTTTTAAAAAACTTTTGAATACTGATGGAAATTCTGATCAAGTTTTTTTGATTCCATACACAATATTCCATGCACTTATGTGACCTATGTAGGTTCACTGATTATTTACCAACATATCCAATCTCTTCACCATTGATTAAAAGCCCCAAAATTGCTCATTTGCAATAAGTAAGATGCTATGTTTAATTCAGATTTTTTCCGATCCCTTTGTTTGATCAGATTATCACTGACAGCACTTATAACAGCACTGGAAAGAGAGTTTTATGCCAGATTTAGATGAGTATACTGTATCTTGTTATTATTGCTTAATAAATTGCTTAATTTATTTATTTATTTTTAAATTACTGTTAGTTCATAATATTTTAATATCAAATACATACAATAAAAAATAGCAAAACAAACTACAATAATAAAACAAAGCCATATAAATCATAAAAATTCTGCAAATGTATACACAGCAAATATATATATTGCTGATTTTATATCCCACAAAACAAAAAGGCTGTGAGAACAGAAAATGTTTAAAATATTCATTTCTATGGGGTGTGAGTAGATGAGGTGTTTAGGGTTGGTTCCCACTGCTTGGTAATTGCTCCTATTATTTACAACCTGCTTTAGGTAAATTGTCCGCATTTTTTTTAGTCCATAAAAGGTCACATCGAGCAAAGATGACAAGTACATTGAAGTAACAGCCATGTTACATTTTCTGAGGCACTGACTATGAAAATACTGTACAGTATGGAAGAGATTCTTATTCACATTAATGAAAAATTACCATTGATGCAGAATTTTCTCTGCATTTTAAATCTGTCTCAAATTTACTGTGTGTACAGGGCTAAGAACACTAAAAACACAACATTTGTAGATTTTATTCAAAAGAAAAAAGAATTATAATTGTTTTAATTCTCTAATGTAGGTTTATACCTATTTTTAAATAAAAATAAAATCACGGGGATATTTTACAGTTAAACACAGTGCAGTCACCATCAAATGAGGGCTTGTAAAAAATAAATGGTTATGCAGCTTGTTGTATAGGGTTTTTTATGTTTTTTTTCTGGGTATACCCGATCCCAATATGGAGATGAGGGTCAGGAGTTCCCAACTCCACCCAACAAAATAAAAATCATATATATCACTCGTCAAAGTATTTCCAAAGTTTAATAAACTCCTATTAACCTGGAAAGAAAAGAAAAATCACCATGTTAAATGTATACATCTTATATTAGCCTAATGATATTTTCTTTAGTTAGCTCGCTAAAAGGGCTTTGTCTTAACTACATCAAAACTGCAAAGCATTTAAAAAATAATAAATCATGCATAAAATATAATTTAGTGAGTATTTCTTTGATATTTAAAAACATATTAAACAAGACAGTTAATGTATACTAATAATCAATATATCCATTTTAAAGAGGTCTTGAATTTAAATTACGGTACCCATTATCAGAAAAGGGATCAATAAACAACCAAGTGGCATTATCTGGAATTGCCTTTGTCTCTGGGTTGACAGATCAAAGCTGTCAAAGCAAAGCTGTTTGTGATATACCTTACTTGAGCACACAGCGTCATCTACTGGTGGCCAACAATAATGCACAAAAGATAATTTAGGAGCAAGTGACCCATAATTACCAATTTAAAAGTGCAAAATACTTTAACTTGTAAATAGAGGGAAAAAGATAAACAGATGTAGCCCCAGATGTAGCCCTGGTTTAGACAAAGTCCAAGGCAGGCTATAGAAAAGGCATAATCCAGATCCAGGCAAAGGTCAGGGAAAGTGGCAGACAAACCAAAATCCAGGTACAGATTGACAATCAAAAATCTCGCAACCTCCGGACCTAAAGAGTGCCAGATTTTTGAAAATTCTTGATTTTTTTAAAAGGTATACTTACCTCCACACACAGACCTGCCTTCCTCTAGCAGCACCAGCGGATATCTGGCACAGTTCCAGGGAGCAGGCAACAGGGACATCTCAACTTGTGTTTAGTGTAGCAAGCCAGACCTAACAGTTGTTTCTGCACAGTAGTGGCCAAACAGTGTACTACAGTCCCTGTATTGAAAATGCGATCCAAAATTCATGCCGGGAAACTGAAGGATCCGGATTATCGATGGCTGGATTTTCGATTGTCAACCTGTACAGGCAATGGTCAAGGCAGGCAAAGTGTCATCTGGGTCCAAGCAAAGGGCAGGTAACAAGCATGCATCCAGGTCCAGGAAAAAGTCATGACAGACAGCAGAAAAGGTATAATCCAGTTCCAAACAAGGTTGGGGCAGGTGGTAGACAGGTTAAGGCAAAGGTCAGGGTAAACATAAAGCAATATAATAGTATTTAAAAGTGGGTAGCTGTTGGAAAGTCACAGCAGCATCCCACCAGAACATTTGAGGCTAAACAAAGTCTCTGCCCCTTTAAGGAGCTCTTCCTCCTTGGGTTGCATCTGTGTGTGCACCCCTGCTTATGGATAAGTGAGCCCAGGGAACGTGATTGCCAGGTACCTTTTTTCATATTGGGCAGGAATCAGCAGGGAACACACACCATGCCCCACAACACGATGGGAAAGACCAGCATGGGACTCTGCTGGACAATTCACTGTGAGATCCTGCAGGTAGTATGACAGTTTATCTAAATTTCTGTGTTCTTTCCCAAATACAAGCTAGCTGACAGCATTAAACTTGATATGAATTCATTATTAGATGTAAAAAATACTTTATTTTAGTAATTATTGAAATGAACATGGTTAACCCAGAGGTAAATGTAGGAGCAAACAGATATTTATCTTCTCAGACAGGTCAGAGTGTTGTATAGATATTAATTTTTATCTTAAATAATAACATTATCTCTTTTGTTTTGCTTGCTTCAACAATTTACATAATTAGTGCTAACTAAGGCAATCCCCATTAATTGTTTTAGATGCAATTTACATTGTATCGTGAGTATTGTGTGGTTTTAGATTTTGTTTAAAGTAGACATAATGCCTATCTGGATTACATTTAAGGGGTATATTTATACACTATGCCACTGCAAAAATTTACCTAAATGTATCCATTAATTCCTTAGAATACAAAGAATTCACTATTGTGACGTCTGTGTACTTTTAATGATTAGCCACTTAGTGGCAGAATGTGTCATTGTTTTATTAGGCTTTGAAACTAGAAATGTAGAAGGATTCGAATCACTGTCAGCAAACATGCAGCAAAACTGACCCCTATGAATATACCCCTAGATGTCTATTAAAGTTTTTGTCCATTACAACTACCTTTTTATTCAAGTGAAAAATAGGTAAATCTTAAGTGGAAAGCTGTGTGACTCTTGTATGAAAACACTTTTCTTTTTTACAGCATGGTTTATCTACTTCCACTTCCATACTCATCTGGACACCTCTTGTCTCCATTCATTAGTATCTTCAGTGTCTCCATTTCATTAGTAAATTAGTAAAATAATTAATAATAGTTGTATTTAATTGTTTTTTGATATATGGACAGCTTAGAAGGTATATGTGCCTGGACTTCTTAGCTCTGAGTAAGTTACCCCATTAATGCTTTTCTGACCAGTGTCAAGAAAAAAAATACCATATACTTGAAAATTAATCAATCCAAATATAAACAGAATAATTTGCTTGTATCTGAAAGTACAGACTCAAGTACTAGGGCACAAAATACACCCATCATTATTAATCATTAATATCACATGGGATTGGTCTATATACAGTATCTTTTTTTCTTTCTTTTTTACAGGATGAGGTATTGTTTTAATTTTGAGTTGGTTACTTGCTTCTCTAATAAATTTGTGTGCATTATTGTAGGTCGCCAGTGTAACAAACTGTAATAAAATCTCAGCAAGAGTTTGTTACACTGTTTACATGACAACACAATGCCAATTACTGGTGCAAACCAGGTATAAACCAATAATATTTTGAGGGAAAAAATTGGTTTTTATATGAGTCTATATAATAGTTGTTTTTTAATATAAATATTTTACTACTCCTTGTAACTTTGTATATAAATATGTGGGCTTTTGGAACCATTTCAGAACTATTGTCATGCTTGGGGAGACGGGGCCTCTAGGAGGCGCTATGACATGCACAAGAGTGATGTGAGCCCTGAGAAGGGCCAAGGCGCAGAGTCTAAGCTGTACCCAGACCTTCTCCAGAGCCTCCAGAGGTGATGGTGTTGCTCTGCTAGTTACTGCCAGGTCGGGGTCCTTGGGCACACCAGGATGATGCACAGCACCAAATCACTAGGCAAGAGAACTGTCAAGAAAGCCGATGTCAAGGCAGGCAGCAAGCAAGGAAATTTAAGAACAAGCCAGGGGTCAAGAACTAGAAATCCAGGAAATAGGCACGGGTGACACAGGAGCCACCACAGACACAGAAAAACACAGGGGACACTGGAAGAGACAGTAGGCACAGGTGACATGGGAGACACAGGGATACTGCAGACACAGAGGAAGACTGGAACAGCACAAGGGAAGAGGCGGGGAAACACAGGAGCTGGACAGGGAAAGTAGTGAATCAAAAAGCAGGTGTATAGGAAATGCTCAGCAGAACTAGGGGGCTTGGCACTAGTGGAGAAACGTTGCATGAACGCTGAATGCTGTGTCTGAGCTAGCTAAATAGCCAGGGATGATTAAGAGGCTATTTCCTGATTGGCCGGCGGAATGGGCGAAACGGATAAAACTTGGAAACTTGTAATTTTGATAACTCAAACTAGCTATTTGTAAGGCCCTGGTCAGCACCAGTATTCACCAGACACAAGTCCCCCAATCTAATGACGCTGTCTTCACCTTTAGTAAGCCCTCGCTCAGCCACCAGGACTTAGTGTGCAAACGATGGTGTCTGGGGATGGGCTGGAAGTAGATAAGGAGCCCACAAATATGGAGTACAAGAACTACCAGGCTAATCCAGGGTACAAAGTCAAAGTAATACACGGGTGATCAGTCCACCAAAGAAGGCACAGAGGTAGTAGGCACAAGCCAGGGTCACAAGCAGAGGTCAGTCCAGGCTGAGTACAAAGGATGAGTGAGGAAACAGCTAATAGTCAGCAACAGAAAATCACACAAGAATCTTAAAACCTAAACAGCTAAAAGCTACAACAGGTACTGTGAACTGGGAGCAGAGAGGCTAGAAAGTCCCAGCAGCCAATGGCAACATGGGATTGCTCAGGAACCATTCTGCTAATCAGCTGTAGCACAACTCCAAAACGCCATGTGCAGTTCCAGTGCGGGGGATGCCGGGAGGAAAAACACAGCTAAAGGGAGACAAGGATGCTGCAACCCGCAGAGCACTATATCCTAAAACTCCTCTAGTGCTGCCCTTTCTACAGAGGTGGGATCATGTACTGGATTGTCAGCCCGAAGAGCGTCTCCTAACACTATTAAAGGGTTTTTTAGGGTTCTAAACTGCAAACTCTCTGCATAGTCTATATTCATGAACTATGGGACACAGCATTGAGTCTGCTGTTTACCAATAAATAATTAAAGCAGCAGAGACCAAAGATTGGAGAAGAGATGATCATGGAACCGGGCTTTCAGTGGCGAGAGATCTAAGGTTAAAGGAGAGATAGTCATGTGACCAAGCTTTCAGTTGAGAGAGATCTAAGGTTGGAGGAGAAACAGTCATGTGATCAGGCTCACATTTTTTCTTTATTACCCCCTTAGCGGTATTCTGGAATGTGACTCCCCACTTACCTTGCTCTGTCGCTGTCCCTTGGCACCCTGCTGGTCCCCGCAGGTCGTCGGGACACGTCCCTACTCCTCCGATCTCAAGTCGCGAAGTGCAGAGACGAGATCTATGGGGTTTCCCGGTGACGTCGGTACATGCATCAGTGCAGGTGGGAGGATCGGTGGGAAATTCAAATAATTGTGTATTGGATTCAAAATAGACAAAATAGCTGTATTGAGTCCAATACAAAGAAATACTCATATAATATATAAATAATTATATTATATATAATGCTACTATACAGTTACATTATGTTTTTTTACATTTACAGTTAGATTGTTTTGTTATTTAAAGTTTATTATTAAATGTATTAAAGTTATTAAATATCAGCGAGTTATGCCTACAAGAATTACAGCCTACAATGAAAAATAAATTTTCATGCAAAAAATTGTACCGCTTTTTGCATGGAAATTTGCACAGAATTAGGCCACTAGGGAGGTTAACTTTGTGCTACGTCTGCTTTTTGTCAACAACAAACAAATGGTTTTTAGGAAATCAATTGCAGGTTTGCGGGATCACCGAGGTTCTCCCATAACTGTCTATCTTCTACAGGGGACATAAACAGCAATAACAACCTGACTAAAGTTATGGGGTTGAGGTTGTGGTGTGGTTACAAGTTCCTTATGCCATTGAATTGCTTTTTTGGTTGCAACGCAATATGTGGCATCTCCCCCATGGCAGCCCCATAGAGAAAAAATGGGGATGGCAGTAAATGGTTCGATACCACTCACTGCTGCCTGTTGTCATTGTGCATATATTGGTTTCTCCAGAACAAGCAGAAAGATGTGTGTAGCTGAGTGGCTGGCAAAGTTCCAGCTGCTGGAAGGCCTGTGGGAACACTTGTTCCTACTGTGGGTCTGAACCTAACCTAGCCTTCCCTACCTAACCCCTATCCCCACCAACCAAAAATTATTTCAGAGATTCTTGGATAGAGAATCTCCATCCAAGAACACATACTACAGGGCTGCAAGAAAAATCAGCTGACAGCTCCGCTCCCCTGATTGCTCTTGCAGGTCCCAAAAAATTTGATCTCGACGACGGAATTTACACAGGCTGTTCTCGCATACATGTTACAGGTTCGCCGCGACATCGAATTTTTTAATCTCGCTCGCTCATCCCTTTTGGACATGAGAGTTGTTGCAATCAGTAAGGAATATGCATGGTGTGAAGATGTATTAACAGCTTATCATAAACAGTTAACACGTGGGGATTGGGTGTGTGTTTGTGTGTGGTTTTTTTTTTTTTTGTCTGTTTTGTTTTAACCCTTAATCTTCTGTTGCAATTTTAATTATCTAAGGTGTATGCATGTATATATATATATATATATATATATAGGCACACAATAAACAAATGCAAAAGTGTTTGCTTTGTATTGCAAAATTGTGTGCTTTCAATTTCTAATTCTCAAAAATAGCAGAATTTATTAGGAAGAATTTGGCATAAAAAACTAACTATACTTTTTTTATGATTTTTTTTATATTAAATTTTAAACAGTAAAAGGAGTTGCATCAATTTTTATTATTAACTCCTAAAAACAGATATACATTTAAAAGGTGATTAAGAGAAGTCACTAAAATACAATTAGATCTAATAGAAATTGCTTTTCACATACATTTACCCAGATGTTGTATAGATTTGTGGTAATCTGATGCCATCTAGTGATCAATAGCCATATTGCTTCCTACAAGCAAATATAGAAGCATTTTTGGCGGGGTTATTCAAAACAAAGCCTAAAAAAATGTAAAGTACAATAACGCATAGTCAAATCAATGGTCATGAAAGCCATTGATAAAGTATAAAGTTTAATGTTTCAAATGTAGTTTATTCAAAATCTTAAATTTGTTATGGTATTATTCATTATGCAATTTTGTTTTTATTTAGAACATCTTTTTAACACAGATTCATGCCACATACCCATTATATATGAACTGTGACATAATTATATAATACTGGCTTCAGTTAAATAAACAGTTATTAGGCTAGCGTCTGGAGTAACTAACTTAGATGCACCATAATTTGGAAATAATGAGAAAGAAACTTACAGAGAAAGTAAAAATGAAAGAATCACACATAAACCAGGGCACAGTCAAGGAAAATGATAAAGGAACCCAATAAAAAAACAAAATACCTAAAAAATCAACTGTAAAACATAGCCAAACCACTCAAGACTGCATGTATCAAGAAAACCAGTGTTGTGCAAAATTTGTTAGTATTTCTTGAATAATTTTATTTATTTATTTTTAAGATCAAGACCTTCATCCAACGGTATGGTTGCCAAGAGATCCATTTTTATTAAGATGTTACTGCAGTGGAGGCAATCTTCCAAGTCATCCATCATTCTAAATCAGGAGATGATGTGCCAATACCTTTGACTGTAAAATATGTCTGCAGCAATCAAACTGTACACTTTTTATAGGCTTTCATTCTTTGATGAGATTCTGATCTTCAGAATGATCCTATCCAATGTTTTCATTTTTAAATCAGGTAACACAATAATAACTGATTAGTGATATGGTAGATGGTAGATGGTAGAATTATGGCTCTTTATTTTTCCTTTTTCATGGATCCTCTTATTTTCACCACGAATACTGCAAACTGTATTATTTTTTCCCATTAGCTTGTAAAATGGGAGAGAAGACCCAACAAAAAATCATAAAAACTTAATGTCAAACAGTAAGGTAAATAGAATCATTGGGCCAGATTTCTTAATGCTCTCCAAGGCTGGATATAATACACTTTCATCAGTAAAGCCGGGTGATCAAGCAAACTGAGAAGGATTTCTTCAAAGCCATTTGCTCACCAACCCTCACATAACATTCCCCAATCTACACAAGGTCTTGGATGAATATGGCATCCTCTCCGGATACAAAATTAATTCTTCCAAAACAGAAGCACTGTAAATTAAATGGAAGACGAGGTTCATTGCTTTTAAGCACAGTACCCATATCACTGAAAAACCGATTGGCTCCAATACCCAGGGATTCATCTGACCCGGACCTACCATACTCTATACAAATCTAATTATACTCACGTAATTAGAGAAATTACTAATCTGCTGGGTACTTGGAAATTGCTCCCTTTTTTGGTTGCATAGCCCTGGTTAAGTTGTCAGTCTTACCTAAACTCCTCTATCTATTCTCCACCCTCCCGGTACCCATCCCCCAGGACAATTAAACAGCTGCAGGCTTCAGTGATAGACTATATAATGGGGCTATAAAAAGCATCGGATCCCCAAAAGTGTGCTTTTCTCCTCACCTGGTGCAGGGGTACTGGGAGTCCCAGACTTTCCTAAATACTACTTTGTCACCCTCCTTAATCCCCTGACCTCCTGGTCCACCCTGCAGTCGTTTAGCCATTAGACAGAGTTGGAAAAACTAAGGCTGGCGCCAGTCCACCCCAATTCAATTCTATGGAGCTCCTCATACCAGCTTTCCTATACTGCAATGTTAGCCCATATACACTTCACCAGACATATCTGGTTACAGTGTAAAATTAAATTTAAATTGACCTCGGAAGCTTCAATGCTGACATCTTTTTTATTTATACCCCAGTTACTCCCATATATTCCCATTGAAAAACACAGTCACATTCAGAAATGGGAGCAGATCTTGAGCCAAGTAACTGCTTGATGACCAATATATTGTCTGCAGCCAGATACCTCATAGCTAAAAATTGGAAGTCACCTTCTCCCCCCACATAGTCAACCCTTCTCGGCCGTATCAAAGATGTGGAAGTCTGACGACACGTATGTATCACCGTTTTGGCATATTTAGTACAATCTGGGCCTCGTGGGAGATCTATATGACCTCCCATTCCCATGTTTTTGATACTGAACACAGAAGCTGAACAGGAGCCCACAAATACACAGTAAAGAAAATATCAGGGAATCCAGAAACAAGCTGAGTCAAAACACAGGAGATCAGTCTACCAAGCGAAGTACAATGGAACGGGCACAGAGTCGGGGTCACAGGCAAAGGTCGGTTCAGGCAGAGTTCAAACGGAAAGTCAGGAACAGACAATGGTTAGCAACAGAGAACACTCAAAATAACTCCAGCACAGGTAAGCCCAGCAAACGCTGTAAGAGGGACGGATGACTGAAAACAGACTATAAAGCTCAGCAGCCAATAACAGCATGGGATTACACAGGAACCACTCTGCTAATCAGCTGCCCGCAGCTCCAATTCCAAGCAGTAGGGATGAGCGAGCAAAATTTTAAAAGTCCACCCCCTGATTGCTCTTGCAGCCCTGTAGTATGTGTTTTTGGATAGAGATTCTCTATCCAAGAACACAGAAGTCCCATGGCTGCATTCATTAAGGAGCACAGCCGCGGGACTCACACTTAGCCCTCATTTAACCTCTAGTGCCTGGGGATTGCGCACAGGAGGATTCATTTATTATTCTTGGTCTTTTTTTTTTCCTTTTATCTTGATGTTGTTGTTTTGGATGTTTTTGTATGTATCTTCGTTATCTTTATAATCAATAAAAATACAATTGCAAATGTTTTGAATCCTGGACCAGATTTAATCCAGGTGTGTTGGATCCCCGGGATTTACTGATGAAAGTGAATTCTCTCCAGCCATGGAGAGCTTTAAGAAATCAGGCCCATTGCTGGAGCCAAGGCTGGGTCAGAGGTAGAGTAAAAGTGACCAGATGAAGTACCATGTTGGCATTTGTCAAAGGTCAGTGTCAGGTCTGACCTGCAGTAGGGTAGTGTTATTTTGAAGTTATCAGGCATATATATGTGTTAGAAGTCATTCAGGATCAACATCAAAATAAAGGAGTAAATCAAGGCAAAATGGAGGGTTAACATAGGGTCCTAACCAAAAAGTAGGAGGTAACAGTGGAGGGGTAACAGTGAAGGTAAAACACATTTAGAACAAGGATCTGTGGGTTCAGGGAATGTCCTAATTCATGTTCCTTTGGCAATTTTCAAGGAATGGGCAGTTTCATAAAAAAAAGGTGTAAAATTGGTTATGTTCATTTTGTACAAGGTCAGGGGTTATTTATAAAAGGGATGTCGTACTGATTTAAGAATGAACCTGGATTGTATGTACCCATTATTCATAAATCATTTGGAGTTGTGCAAACGGCATTGCTAAAATATCCTTGAGCTGAATGTAAATTGAACTGTTGGATGAATGGCCAATTTAAATGTTCTTCTAGCAGCAATGTTCATTTTAGGTGAATGTTTGCATTATGTGAATATTAGAGATGAGTGAAAATGTCCAGGTTTGGTTTATGAAGGGTTTGACAAATATTTTTTTTTGTGTAAGTTGTGCAAACGTTTTTTAAAGTTTAGTTAACATTCTTGGAAGTTGGTTCTTTGAACCCAATGTTTAGTTCAAACACCAATAAAATCTACGGGAGACAAATCTTTCACTTAAAGCAGACCTAGACTGAAATTTTTACCTTACATACAGTAAAAATTACCTTCTTTTTGAGGGGCACAAGGTATAAAACTGGGCAGTACAAGATCGGGTGACGTACGAAGAAGGCAGAAAAGGGGGAAAGAAGATTGCAGCGTCCAGCACTTCATCTGCACCAGGATAAAGGAGGATACCAGGACGATGCGGGACCCAATTCAGGAATGCTTTGAAAGAGTCAACAAATCTGCAAAGGTAAATGTCTTTTTTTTTTTTAGTTCACTTATTTAAAGTATTGAATGTTGTTCAGTCCTAAAAGAAAATAGCCTGTATATAAATTTACTCTTTTTTTTTAATAAAGAAGTAGAAAAAATTCTAACAATTGAGAAATAAAAACTTTACAGAAAAAAATATACCAGTGCCCTACATTTAAATACATGCAAATTAAGTTAGAAAGAAAGCAAAATATCCTGCTTAAATATCTAACAAAGTAATATTTAGATATCCACTCAACAAGGTTCAGAAATATATTATAATTTACTATTTTTGATCACCATTAGAAATTCAAGCAGCTTAACGAAAGTGGACACAACCTATTATATTACCTAGGGTGCATACAGTGATACACTTTAATTTTTAAGGTGACGCACTGCCTGGAAGGATTATGAATAGTAGATGCATAGGACCAGGGTTTCCAATCCACGAGGTAAGGGGCTTCATGGTTGATAAGATAAAATGTAGAAATAAATTGTTTTTTCAGAACCTTGATGTTGGGTCTGATTTAATAAAGCTCTCCAAGACTGGAGAAGATACACTTCCTTCATCCATGAAGCTCATTGATCCAGCAAACCTGAAATGGATCTGGTCCAATATTCAAAACATTTGCTAACATAGCACTTGATATGTTGGAAATCCATTCCAGGTTTGCAGGATAATCCAGCTTCACTGATGACAGTGTATCCTCTCCAGCCTTGGAGAGCTTTCATAAATCAGGCCCATTGTTCTAGAGGCTTTGTGGAGCTTCAGGTAAGACTCCAGGTAATGCCTAGGTCCACATGTTACTTGGTAGGCAGATCTGGTTACAGCTGTCATTCTTTACATACAGTATGTGAGCTGAATTATTTTTAGGACTTTCTGTCACTCTATATTTGTTTAAAGCCTGCTGATTGGTGAAAATGCTAACTAATGACTAGTGTTGATGTTCGAATTCAGGTTATCCCTATATTCGACCCGAATATGGCTGTTCGAATTCGGATAGACTCGACCCAAAAAACACGGGATTCGACAGCAAAAATTCGGGAAAAAAAAGTTTAAAAAAAAATAAAAATTAATCTTAAATGAATTTATTTGTATGCATTTTTATTTTAACTTGTTCTTTTTTATTTTTTACAGGTTATCCGACAATGACATTATGAATCATAATGTCATTGTGGGATTCCCGGACCATGGGAACTTTGTGGTCACAGCTAATTGAAAGCACGTGCCTTCAATTAGCTGTAACCGCAAGCAATACCAGGGCAATTGAGGTTGAATGGAGATACGTATCTCCATTCATTACCTCTACTGCTCTGTGATTGGCTGAGAAATAGGAAACCATGATGACAGCTCAAGCATCATCAGGATTTCCCTTTCCCCAGCTGATCAGGGAGCAGAGCAATCAGCAGAACTTTACTATGCTGACAGCTCTGCTCCCCTGATTGGCTGAGGAAAGGGAAATCCTAATGATGCCTTTGCTGTCATCAGGCTTTCCCTTTTCTCAGGGAGCAGAGCAATCAGTGGAGCTTTACTATGCTGACAGCTCTGCTCCCCTGATCGCTCCCGCAGCCCTAGAGGAGCTGTGACATGTATTACTGATACAGAACATGTCACAGCTCCTCTCCTGGCTGCAGGAGCGATCAGGGGAGCAGAGCTGTCAGCATAGTAAAGCTCCGCTGATTGCTCTGCTCCCTG